>NC_140221.1:16104506-16672006 GCF_951802725.1 Rutilus rutilus
AATAATGTTCTGTAAAGGTATAAATCTTTTTATAATAAAGTACACGTGCACTCCCACGGGTCAAACAGTCAAACAAAGTGATTTAAAATACTATTTTTCGTGAGAAGTGTGACAAGTGTTTATATCTTGCATTCCGGTGTGTCATGTAAAGAATATGTGTCCATTTGCTCTCATCCAGCACTGGGAGATTTCGATGAACCCAAGCGCTCTTCGCTCACCATGTTTGGTGTGTTGACCTCGGCTGTGAGGATCTACCAGGACCGCTGGGGCTACGGCATCTACTCCGGCCCCATTGGAACAGCTGTCTTCATGATAACAGTCAAATGGGTGAGTTTGAGACACATCAGATGCAGTGCTTTTAAGGCTACGTTTACATTAATCCACATGCATTTTCAAGCGTTTTTCAAACATTTCTCGTTCACACTGAAACTTCGCTTAAATCTTCTTTCTAAAACGTAATAAAAGCCCTCTGAGACGATACAGAGAGGCCAGACATTATACAGTTCTCATACTGTCTTCTGGCTCGATTATTTTTTATCAGCAAAATATCCCACCAATTACTGGCGTGTCCAGGTCACACTTTCCATTCAATGTATGGTTTAAACACTTCAACGTTTTGCCACAAGACAGCAATTGCGAGTATATTTTCTGTCATCATTGCAGGAATGTAATATGAAGATTGTACAAAGAACAAACATTTATCTTTAGCAGCACTGTGCAAGTGAATAGAACATACTGTAGCTGGTACATGCCGGTATAAACATAGATATCTATAGACCTAATGTAGCCCCGCCCCTTTTCAGCGCTGCGCTCGTTGTGTTCTGTCTTCCGGTTTGTATTTCCACAGCATGAAGGTAAAATCTTACGGATTTATGAATGAAGCGCTCATTTTAAAAATCTTCCCGGTCTACTGACATATGTTATGACATCCGCTTCAAACATTACACTCATAACTTTCGTTAACTCTACAATAAGTAAATACAATTACTCTTCGACAGCGATGCGAAAATATAAAGAGCTACCACAAAAACGATAAAGATGGCTGCACGGTTGTTTCTCTGGTGCATAAGGTCTATAGGTGCAATATGCGTCACATGACTAAACCAACACTATCTCATGACCAATTCGTAAACAATGTAAACAAGCGAGTAAAAGGTGACTAATTTGTCTAAACCCCAGTGAAGGTTTAGGGGCGGGGTCAGGGGTAGGTCATTCGTACGAATTCATACAAATTGGGCAACTCGTAAAATAATGACCGATTTAGCAAAAATCACACGAATTCATTCAGGTGAGGTCGTATGAATTCGTACAAATTAGCCACCTCGTAAAATTTGTACGAATTGCCATGAGATCGGGTTGGACTAAACATGCATCATCGGTTTTGAATTCTTCTGATTTCACAGTCCACACTACAATGCAAAAACAGTGTTTTCACATGTATTTACTTTGGAGTGTGTCTTCAAAAAGAGGGAAAAAACGCCATCTCAGTGTGGACGGAACATTGAGAAACATATTTGTTTTCAAATGCATCAGATTAATGTAGCCATAAGAGCGAAGCTCAAATAAGCTTGATGAGGAATTGTATTTTGCTCATATTGACAACATGGAAACTCAAGATTTTATTATCAACCGCAAATGCTTTCGCAAGGTTTTACAATATTGTTTTTTCATTGTTCCAGTTACAGAAAATGAAGGAAAAGAAAGGCCTTTATCCAGACAAAAGTGTTTACACTCAACAAGTGGGGCCAGGGTTCTGCTTCGGTGCTCTTGCTTTGATGCTTCGCTTCTATTTTGAGGTAAAAATATGATGCAGCTCTTAAACAGCTACTGCAACTGGAGGAACACATTACACAATTTGTTAGAAAAGCATGTTTGCGTAACTGCGGTAATGACTTGCTCATTTACTCCTGCAGGAGTGGGAATATGCTTATGTCCACAGTTTCTACCACGTGTCATTGGCTGTGTCCTTCATTCTGCTGCTGCCCAAGAAGAACCGCTACGCCGGGACGGGACGCAATGCAGCCAAACTTAAATGCTACACCCTCTGCTGCTGTGTATGATGCATCTTTTTATCAGAGCAAAGCTGTAGAGGTGCTTTCCTTACACTGAAAGCCTCTTTAAGATGACAAACAGTCATCATAGTGAGCATTTAAAGGGACTGTTCACTCAAAACTAAGAATTATGTCATCATTAATTCTCTCTCACATTGTTCCAAAAACTTTCTTTCTTCTGTGGAACACAAAAGGTGAAATGTATAGTGTTGTTCATAACGCTTTGATTAGAGCGAATGTGAACTCGATCCTTCGAGAAACAGACCATGCAAGTCGTCATTCACCAAAAGTCAAAAAGAGTTCACGAGAGCTCATTAGAGAAATAACCATGTCCGATTTAAGAGAAACATTCTTTTGAGTCAGATCTTTTCAATGACTCAGTTGATTCAGTGCACAAAACTTGTCTGTGTTCTCAGTGATTCATTTTGGGAGGGGGACATTATCAGTGTATAATGACTTAATGGTAACACTTTATTTTAATGTGACGTAGTTACTACATGTACTTACTATAGTAAGGAACTAACCCTAATGAATTATGAAACCCTACAGTCATTTTTAATTGTACTGAAGGGGTACAATAAGGGTTAGGTTTAGGGTAGGTTTTGTTGCTATAACTACCATACAATAGGTATGTTTTTGATTTTATAATTTATTGGTATGGTTTTTTAATAGCTTTTATTTAATACTGCATAAAATTCAAAAGCAATGTAATTTAGCCTTACAAACAATTCCTAAAGCATAAAATAAATGTAATTGAAAAGATAATTTCAGTCAATGGCATTCACACTTTTTTCTTTGCGGGAGGCTCTTCTTTGAAGAGACGTTGTTTGTAGTGCTGCGGAACGTAGACAGACTCTTCTCTAAATTTCTGTCTGTTCGTCACAAAAAAAGGTTTTCGTATCACTTCAGACGACTTGGAATATAGTGTTTGTTGAATGGACCACTTTTATGATATACTTCTACGGTCCTTTTGAGTCCTATTTATGCTTAAAAGCCTGAGTCTTCGTTCATTGCAATTTGAGCTACTGTACCATGTAAATTCTTTCTTCACAGAAGAAAGTAAGTCATACAGGTTTGGAACAACATGAGGGAAATTAAATGATGACAGAATTGTCATTTTTGGGTGAATTATACCTTGAATTTCCCAGAGATTGTCCCTCATGTTAATCACACTCCTTTTTTCAATGGCAGACATCACAACCTCAGATGAAGGAAAAAGCAAGGACTATCTGGACTACTCCTCAAAAACCCTGGATGCGGACATGTGGTCCTGGCCTGCCATTAGACAAATCCCGGCCACGCACCATGTAATGCAATAAACTGTGTCTGTTAACAGCACCCTGAAAGTGAGGAAAGTTATACGACCTCCCAGCAGGCCAAGTATGCCTTGGACAACTTATTCGTAGGGATAGCATGATGCCCTGGTAGTCAAAATCACTGAAAAGGTACTGAAATGTATGTTTAAAGACTCATTGCAAGATAAAGACTGTGACAGTGAAGACTTTCCTCATGACAAGGAGAGTTCATCTGAAAAGAAAAGACCAAGACCAAAACTGGATTTGACTCCTCAAATACAGCTGGAAAGTTTATGAGTCACAAAAAAACAGCAGACACATTATCTATCCAAAATGAATAAACTGTCTTTCAAAGGTTCCTCAGTAGGGACCACTTGTCTATGTCCATTTAAGAGACTGTAAAAGAGGCCATTAAATTCTTTATATTCATCTATTTGTGCCAGACAGGTCAGACATCATCTGGGTACAACTAAACTCTAAACTAAACCTATAAAGAAGCAAACAAACGGTTTGATATATATAGCGGTGGATGGAGGGAGATACATTCTTTAAGTAAATCAGGAGGTCTGTAGAAATTGTTTCTATGTAAATATATTTATTCATTAAATTCATGTCATTTTATGTATCTTTTTTTTTTTTTTTTTACTTTTTGAATAAAATCGTTTTTTTATGATTTATTGCAGTATTTATTTTGAATAAGTCTGTTTGTGTACATTCAAGGAAAATTAACTGTTATATTACAACGTTGAGGAAAGAAAAATCTTGTGGCTTTCTTAAAACTTCATTGGATTTCAGACTTCAGTCCATTTAAGTCAGTCCATCTGCACGCTCCTAACACTCTCCAAAAATTACAAACATACGCGGCATGTTTTAGACAAAACAGTCTCCCAGCAAACGTGAATGAAATTTTGGTCTGCAAAGACTTCTTTGACTGGAGGCCAGGCCACCAGCTCCTTTGCCCAGAGAAAGGTGTTTTTGTCTGGGGGGGAAGCTGGCAACTCGTGACTCTCCTGGCTGTCTGTCCTAATCTGCCAAAAAGAGTAACCTTACACTTTTATTACACCAGTGTGAAGCACTTATGGGCTTCATTATGACCACTGTCTGTTTAAAACCACTTTGTTCGTGGTCTCTGCCCCCCCTCCACACACACACTGTCTGAGGAAACTCCACCAAGCCCCAACACCGCAAGGTTCATTCGAAAGCAAACGTATCTAGATTGCTGGTTGGCAGCATGGAATTCACAGTCTGCCACAGCCCTCTTCCACTTCTCAGCCCCTTTTTTTGTTTCTGAGGTAATGCATTTAAACCAAGAAGATCAACTATCTATTCCTTCTATCGCAGACATATTTTTTTGATGTTTACTGTCAAGCTTAATGTGCTTCTTAAAAACGTATAAACTTACTGTACTTACCAGTATGGAAGTATAGTAGAAGAACCTAATGAAAAGCTTAAGCTAATGCAGTTAATTCCTGAATGAGGAATGCTAATACAGCGTTTTTAATCATTTTCGCGGATCAGTGTGAATGGGGATCATTTTGACCATGGTGTCATCTCTATGCGGAAAACTCAAACTAAAAGCTTCTCCGTTTTAAGCATATATTTGTCATGTAAACATACCTTAAACCCTCTGTTCAGTTCAGCTTTGTCTGGTGTCTTCAGGGCTGGACTGGGACAGAAAATCGGCCCTGGCATTTTGGCCCAGACTGGCCCACTACATATGATCATAAACACCACCCATCTTTGCACGCCTTTGAATATGTTTTTGTTCAACTCCTATTCATTAAAACCACTAATGCCATGTAATGAGTTGAGAGTTAACAGATGAAATAAGTACAAAATTGTAATTTATTAATACAGTCAAACTATACTCCACAGTGGTGAGTCCAAAAAACAAGCTATAAGCTGCATTGGCATAGCAATACCAGTGTTTTTCATAGGAATTTTGGTAAAACTGTGGTGGGTGGACCTCTAGGGGGGTTTGGGGGCATGGTCCCCCTAAGACATTTTTTTGCATTTTAATGTTAAATTCATTAATCTGGTGCAGTTTGAGGGTTCAAAATTAAAAGCTCCAACCCATATTCAGTGTGCAAGTATAACAAAGAAAAAAATCAAACCTCTTTTAGTAACAGTGTCTGTCTATATTACACTACTACATAATAATAGTTATAATATTAATCTCATGATAGTAGCCTAATATCCATATATTGTAAAAAAGAATGCACCGAAAAATAAAGAAAACTCATAATTAGTTTTGTACTAATTTCTATACTTGAAAGAGATAAGCACATGATCTTTTATTTTGACGGAAACTGCATCGAGCTTTTATTTTGGCGGAAAACATGGATAAAAACGCGTCTCATTAAACTTCTAGTAAATTGCTGTAATCGTCAACTATGCAGATGTGGAAATAATCTGTAACTGGGTTATGGGTTCCTACCACTGATCAATATAATGTCATTCTATATAGATCAGTGGTTCCTACACTCATAGCCAAAGTGTTTTGAAAGTAGTTCTGCTTACCGCGGACTCTACGTTACACTTTCTCATCTCTCTCCTGATCCTCCTCACTATCCTCCTCATCAGCCACTGGAGCTGATGAAGGTCCTGCTGCTGCAGAAAACATATATATCTTGACACATTTTACAGCGTCTGCTTGAAGGGCCTGTATCTATTTTTCACGCTATTTCTCTGCACATTCCTTGCGTTTCTTCTCCATCTCTCAGACTATTTTGACAGATACACACTTGACACTGCACGCTCACTCAAAGCCCAGAGGGGGAGGTGTTTAAAGATGTGATTGGGCCAGCCCAGTGTCAATCAAGAAAACAACCAATGGGCCGCTGATCTACGTGTTTCATGGGCCGATCTGTCAGTGGAAAAAAAAACTAACGCTTACTTTTTTTTTGACCATTGCATTACACCGGCACTAACCCAGCGCCGTCAATTAAACAAAACAAAACGAATGGTATGCCAGATTACCAGTCCAGCCCTGGGTGTCTTCAGTGTTAAAAGTTGGTTTATGTTACTTCTGTGTAGTTCTTGTGTGCCGTAGTGTTTTGTTTTATTTAGCTTAATTAAATAAGACTGCTGCAAATATATCCTCGACTTGCTTCTATGTGGATCCGACCCGTGACACACTTGTTCCACACATACAGTAGAAATGTGCATAGTCTACACAGTATCCAGTACTGCATAGTAGTATGCTATTCCAAACACACCCATAGTGATGTAGCTGCTACTGTAATCCTATTTACAAATATCCTCACACTGCCATGAAGGATACATCTAAAACTTCTATAATTTTTACAATTTTAAAACTGCAGTAAGGGTTGAACCATAGAAATTTGTATTAAAAATAATGACAATAATGTGATAAGTGAGTGTTACTTCATCTTATCTACAAAGATAAACTGCAAGTCTAGTAAAGATTACAAATCACCACACAGCTGAGATGATGCCATGTGTTTTCACAGCATACATGCAGTAACCGGAGACTGGACTGAAAGGTCCATTACAGAAATGAAAGTCTTTGTTTCATGTAGGCTATGTTTTCTTTTTGCTCAAGGACAATAAATTTCAGAAAATGATGTCTGATTGTTCCATTATCACCATGCCAAAATATCTCAGGCTGTCTTCTCTAGGGGCTGAAAACATGTGTTTCACTATTAGCAAGGGAGTGTAAGTGTCTGTGATAAAAGTCTGGGATCAGCTGCCAGTGGTGTTTTTAGACTCTCTCTCTCTCTCTCTCTCTCTCTCTTCTCTCACTCACTTTCTCAGCTGTTTCTCCAGCTGCTGAGTACCTCTGAGCAGCAACAGCTGCTCCGAACAAAACAACTCCCACTGAATTATAGCAAAGAATTGACTAAATCAAATGTAATTCCAAAATAATCTCTAATCTAAAAGGAAATATCATAAATGATTCATATCGTTCCAACCTGTATGTGCTTCTTTCTTTGTGGAACACAAAAGAAGACATTTTGAGAAAAAAAATGTTTTGTCCATATAGTGAAAGTCAATGGGGTCCAATGAAGTTTGGACTCGAATGTTCTCCAAAACATCTTTGTTTGTTTCTTCACAGAAGAAATAAAGTCCAACAAGTTAGGAGTGACATGATGATGAGAAAATGAGAATCATGGGATTGTGTTTGAGTGAAGCATCCCTTTAAGTTTTCACTTCAGTAAACCCAAATTATTATGGGAGTAACAGATTACCCAGTCACCAGAATGATCCATTCCAATAAGTCTTCAACAATTGAGCCCAAAGCCCCCAAATTTCCTCCACACATAAGCCTTTTGCTGAGTGCTAGACTCCTCACGTACAGGGTGGATAGGGGCCAGACGGGGCCCGTCATAGTCCAGGGGCTGCCTCTGCTGCAGGGCTCTTTTCACAGCTTGATTCAACTGACACCATAAACAGAAGAGATTAATGTCACAAGTTAACAGATTTAGCCTTTCTGAGAAAACAAACACATTTAACTGAGACTGATATAATAAAAATGAAAGAAATAGTTTTAAGAATCACAATCATTTCTAATTGTGCTAAGATTATAAAAGAGTTTTCTGTGATACTAAATTAGCACATTGGCCTCCACAGGTATAGAGAATTTTTTTTTTTTTACTGATTCCAAACATTTCAATGGTAATGTCTGTATAGTGTTGGTGATGATGTGCAATTGTATCACTGTATTGGTCAGCATTTACAACGCTACCAACAAGTAAATGTAATCACATTTTATGAGCAGATCTGCCACAGGTGTACCTGTTTTCTCTTGACTAGTTTGCAGTGCACCTCTGGAGTGACACATGGACCATCCTCAGCCTGTAGCTTCTGTGAGGATGTTTGTGATTGGCTGTCGTCTTTGGCGAGGGCCATCCTGCCAATTCTAGCAGAAGAAATGGTGCTCTTAAAACTAAAAGTTGATTCCTAGCATTAATCCTACATTCACACAAATGACCATAAAATCTGAGGGTATAAGAACCCAGACATCTCTATAATCAAACTAAACCTCAGCAAGTTCAGTATGCATGCCTACAAACCTTGACACCTTGGATGCTGCTATTTTGAATGCTTGAATCTTTTCCACCAGCAGGGTTTTGACTGACTGTGCAGTAGCGCAGGACATAATATCAGTCAAGGAGCATCCTGGGAGCAGACTCAACAGCAAAGGCTCCATCTAAATAATAATAAACTCAATTTAAAGATTTTCTTTTTAAATCTAAGGTTTTTTGCACACTTGCTATTTTTCAAGTTATTATTTTCAAGCCTAGTTAGAAAACTTTGAGATAAAATATATCACACAAAATATTTCATCAGTAACAAAAAACAGCCTATAACTGTATTTTTAAAGTCACCATGAGATCAAAATGGACAATTCTTGTTTTTTAATGGAATATTGCAGTATTTATAATAATTTATTTGTGCTCATCATAATTAAAAAAAAAAAAAAATCATGTGCTGTTTTATCTTTAATCAAAACAAATTCCCCTCCACAGCAATAGCAAACCACAATGATGCAATGATCCAATCAATTCCTGATGGACAAAATCAAGTATGTCCAACATTTTTCTCTTATTCGACAAGCTGTTTCTCTCAGATATCACAATAGACTATCGCAACTTTCATGCAACTCATCATTCCGTTTCATGGCAAATAAAAAAAAAATAGCCATTTATAATTTATTTATAAGCGTTCACCTATTATATTTATTATTAATATTCTGTAGAGGATAATTAATTATTTTTAGGCTTTAATACAATGACAAATAAAGCCAAAATAATTAATTTTGGAAACAACATGTTTTATAATACAGTGAGGAAAATAAGTATTTGAACACCCTGCTATTTTGCAAGTTCTCCCACTTGGAAATCATGGAGGGGTCTGAAATTGTCATCGTAGGTGCATGTCCACTGTGAGAGACATAATCAAAAAAAAAAAATCCAGAAATCACAATATATGATTTTTGAACTATTTATTTGTATGATACAGCTTCAAATAAGTATTTGAACACCTGTCTATCAGCTAGAATTCTGACCCTCAAAGACCTGTTAGTCTGCCTTTAAAATGTCCACCTCCACTCCATTTATTATCCTAAATTAGATGCACCTGTTTGAGGTCGTTCGCTGCATAAAGACACCTGTCCACCCCATACAATCAGTAAGAATCCAACTACTAACATGGCCAAGACCAAAGAGCTGTCCAAAGACACTAGAGACAAAATTGTACACCTCCACAAGGCTGGAAAGGGCTACGGGGAAATGAGTGAAAAAAGGTCCACTGTTGGAGCAATCATTAGAAAATGGAAGAAGCTAAACATGACTGTCAATCTCCCTCGGACTGGGGCTCCATGCAAGATCTCACCTCGTGGGGTCTCAATGATCCTAAGAAAGGTGAGAAATCAGCCCAGAACTACACGGGAGGAGCTGGTCAATGACCTGAAAAGAGCTGGGACCACCGTTTCCAAGGTTACTGTTGGTAATACACTAAGACGTCATGGTTTGAAATCATGCATGGCACGGAAGGTTCCCCTGCTTAAACCAGCACATGTCAAGGCCCGTCTTAAGTTTGCCAATGACCATTTGGATGATCCAGAGGAGTCATGGGAGAAAGTCATGTGGTCAGATGAGACCAAAATAGAACTTTTTGGTCATAATTCCACTAAACGTGTTTGGAGGAAGAAGAATGATGAGTACCATCCCAAGAACACAATCCCTACTGTGAAACATGGGGGTGGTAGCATCATGCTTTGGGGGTGTTTTTCTGCACATGGGACAGGGCGACTGCACTGTATTAAGGAGAGGATGACCAGGGCCATGTATTGCGAGATTTTGGGGAACAACCTCCTTCCCTCAGTTAGAGCATTGAAGATGGGTCGAGGCTGGGTCTTCCAACATGACAATGACCCGAAGCACACAGCCAGGATAACCAAGGAGTGGCTCTGTAAGAAGCATATCAAGGTTCTGGCGTGGCCTAGCCAGTCTCCAGACCTAAACCGAATAGAGAATCTTTGGAGGGAGCTCAAACTCCGTGTTTCTCAGCGACACCCCGGGAACCTGACTGATCTAGAGAAGATCTGTGTGGAGGAGTGGGCCAAAATTTCTCCTGCAGTGTGTGCAAACCTGGTGAAAAACTACAGGAAATGTTTGACCTCTGTAATTGCAAACAAAGGCTACTGTACCAAATATTAACATTGATTTTCTCAGGTGTTCAAATACTTATTTGAAGCTGTATCATACAAATAAATAGTTAAAAAATCATACATTGTGATTTCTGGATTTTTTTTTTTTTAGATTATGTCTCTCACAGTGGACATGCACCTACGATGACAATTTCAGACCCCTCCATCATTTCTAAGTGGGAGAACTTGCAAAATAGCAGGGTGTTCAAATACTTATTTTCCTCACTGTACACTGCTTTTTGGTATAAACGAACATGGTATAAATAGGCCTGTATACATGAAACATTATACTGTAGCCACTTTTATATTTTAGGAAGGGAGTCCTTCAGGAAGGGCATTATAGGTCCTTGACATCGTCAAAATTTTCGAAAAACTTTTTGCCCATATTTGATTGCCCTGCTGAAAAATCCAGCATTGCTGGTCACCAGCATAAAGTATGTTTTGCATGCATGGGGTGCTGGTTACTGGTATGCTGGTTACCAGTGCTGGTGGACCAGCTACAGCAGCTCAGTTTTGCTTGAGAACAGCCTGACTATTCTACCCAGGAAATCCAGAGTTCTCACGAGAGCACAATTTTAATTTGCTCAGCAAGTTGCTCTGGCATTGAGTAATGATGCTCATTAACTATGCCCTTGTAGCCGAGCTGCACCAATCACATTGGTGTATCTGATATAGGTGGGCCAGAGGCGAGTTAAACAGATGAGGACAGCGCTGCGACGTCGAAGTCATTATTAAACATTGCAAGATGGCTATGGATGAACACCAGTTGTTTGAAACGGCTTTGGCCGCTACAATGAACGAGTTAGACTTGGCTTTTTATCTAAAAGAGGAACAGAAGTCGGCGCTCGAATCATTCCTTTGCAAGAAGGACGTTTTTGCCGTTTTGCCGACCGGATACGGCAAGAGTCTAATCTACCAGTTAGCTCCGCTGGTAGCTAAGCTAAGGATACGTCACCCCGTGCATTGTTGTGATTGGTCGTAGTGTTATCCAATTGCGTGCAGTGAGATTTTCAAATGCATGCTTGGTGCTGCCCCTCGAGCTAGGCGATTTTCATTACTCAATGCCTGACCCTTAATCTTTCAAATTTGGGTCTGGATTTCCAGGCTACGAGGCTTCTGGCTTCTGTTCCACCAGCTAAACCACCACTATACCAGCTGAATTGATGCTCGTTTATGCTGTATTCTTAAGCAGGGAACATCCACCATAGTTTGGGAATGTGACAAAGAGATGAGAGACTTGCCTCTTCATTGGTGGGCTCTAAGATAAGAACACTGATGGCATCCTTCTTGGCCTCTTCCATTTTGGCCACTTTGTTATAAGCTTTGGCTCGATTCTCATAGTAATGAACTTCACCAGGGTTGTACCGTATTGCAACAGAAAACTTGTCTGCTGCTTCCTGGTACTTCCTGGAACAGATCACATTTCTAAAATGATCTCAGAAGGCATAAAATAAAGAAATAGGTTTTCAATTTCACATTTAACACTTTGTTTTAAACCTACTTGTCGTTATAGCTGTGCAGACCCATTGTGTTGTGAAAAACAGCAAGTCGTAGCCAGATAACCGTGTTGTCAGGGTCCATCTCCTCTGCTTGCTGATAGTCAGCCAGTGCAAAGCTCCACTCACAAAGCTTAAAAAAACAATCTGGGGGAAAAAGGAGACAGATTTTCTCTGGATAATACAAATTATATTCTATTACTTTAAGCAAAGTGAAACAAGCAAGCCTCTCTGAATACTTTTCTAAGATTTTTCTATGTCACTCTCAGCCCAACACCCGTTACCCTCTTTAACCGTGGGTCCACACCTCCTCTGTTGATGAACAGCTCACTTGTGTTTCTCTGTTTCTCTATGGCCTTGTTCAGCAGCTTAATGGCTTCGCTTTGCAGACCCCGGGAGAAGCACTGAATTGCAAAATCATTGTATGTGAGCGCCAGTTGTGTCTGAGCGTCTTCCTCTAAATCCTCTGAGTCGTCTCGCATGTGTTCCTGAGGAGGTTCTCCTTCAACTCCATAGAATTCAGCAGCAATAACTAAATCCTCAATGGCAGCAGTGAAGTTTCTCAGGCGCCGATAAAGAATCCCCCTTTGAGCAGGCAGAAAATGTGCATTTATATTATTATTATTACATTATACTACTTTACTATTTTACTATTTACTATTTAATTTTTTTAATTTTTTTATTTTATTAAAAGCATTTACAAAGCCTCTACTAACAAGATGGTTCTAATGCTTATCACAGCTGAAAAGACTGGTTATTTTTAGGACATTTTAGGAAATTTTAAGAAGCTATAGCTTAAATAGCTCAAATATTCATAATAAATTTGCGTCATTTGATTACTTTTACAATTCTTGAATCGTAATAGCAAATGATCAGTGTCTCAAAAATTTTGACTGTTAATGTATGTATTTTGCATAGAAACGCAAAATAAAATAAATAAAAATAATGGTAAAAGACAATGTATTTAAAATATGAGTTTAGTACATATGTATACACTCACCTAAAGGATTATTAGGAACACCTGTTCAATTTCTCATTAATGCAATTATCTAATCAACCAATCACATGGCAGTTGCTTCAATGCATTTAGGGGTGTGGTCCTGGTCAAGACAATCTCCTGAACTCCAAGCTGAATGTCAGAATGGGAAAGAAAGGTGATTTAAGCAAATTTGAGCGTGGCATGGTTGTTGGTGCCAGACGGGCCGGTCTGAGTATTTCACAATCTGCTCAGTTACTGGGATTTTCACGCACAACCATTTCTAGGGTTTACAAAAAATGGTGTGAAAAGGGAAAAACATCCAGTATGCGGCAGTCCTGTGGGCGAAAATGCCTTGTTGATGCTAGAGGTCAGAGTAGAATGGGCCGACTGATTCAAGCTGATAGAAGAGCAACTTTGACTGAAATAACCACTCGTTACAACCGAGGTATGCAGCAAAGCATTTGTGAAGCCACAACACGCACAACCTTGAGGCGGATGGGCTACAACAGCAGAAGACCCTACCGGGTACCACTCATCTCCACTACAAATAGGAAAAAGAGGCTACAATTTGCACGAGCTCACCAAAATTGGACAGTTGAAGACTGGAAAAATGTTGCCTGGTCTGATGAGTCTCGATTTCTGTTGAGACATTCAGATGGTAGAGTCAGAATTTGGCGTAAACAGAATGAGAACATGGATCCATCATGCCTTGTTACCACTGTGCAGGCTGGTGGTGGTGGTGTAATGGTGTGGGGGAAGTTTTCTTGGCACACTTTAGGCCCCTTAGTGCCAATTGGGCATCGTTTAAATGCCACGGCCTACCTGAGCATTGTTTCTGACCATGTCCATCCCTTTATGACCACCATGTACCCATCCTCTGATGGCTACTTCCAGCAGGATAATGCACCATGTCACAAAGCTCGAATCATTTCAAATTGGTTTCTTGAACATAACAATGAGTTCACTGTACTAAAATGGCCCCCAAAATCTCAACCCAATAGAGCATCTTTGGGATGTGGTGGAACGGGAGCTTCGTGCCCTGGATGTGCATCCCACAAATCTCCATCAACTGCAAGATGCTATCCTATCAATATGGGCCAACATTTCTAAAGAATGCTTTCAGCACCTTGTTGAATCAATGCCACGTAGAATTAAGGCAGTTCTGAAGGCGAAAGGGGGTCAAACACAGTATTAGTATGGTGTTCCTAATAATCCTTTAGGTGAGTGTATATAGTTAATGACTGCAGAAGGTACTATAACTTTTATGTAAGATTTTTGTTTGCATAAGGAAAATACAGAGTATCTTCCGATTCGATCTGTTAAGTTTATCTATACACTGTATATTTAGTTTAGTGTGCATTTACAAACACTAATTTAAATAGAATAATCCCATTAAAGTCCATAACCACTGGTTTAAACATCAGCTATTTGGCATAAATATAATTTGTATTTTATGCCATTATCGCAAATAGCCAATTCTTTAGCAGGCTGTAAAAATGCAGCTCTTCTAAGCCTTACCTAAAGAGGTAGTACTGTGCCTTACTGGGGTTATACTTCAGAGCGCTGTTTATTTTCCTCAGTGCATCTGAAAGCTCTCCCTTCAATGCCTTATCAACAGCTGCCTGATGGGCATTCTCCGCTGCTTCCTTTAGCCTCTTCAACAGTGCATGTGCAACCGGACAGCAAGGTTTCAGCCTGAGTGCTGACCTCAAGTCATGATAGCACAAAGTCATCTGAGGAGACATACAGCCCTCTTACCTGTTTATTACAGTCACTTGAAGGGAAATGTTTTTCTGTAGGCTGTGAATGATGGTCTGACCTGATTGAGCTGGTGGTGAAGGCGAGCTCTCAGAATGAGGAGGTCAGCTGACTGGCTGTCCGTCTCTAGCCAGTTGCTGACCGACCGAAGACAGTCAGAGTAACGGCCCAGAGCAGTCAGACAAGCCAAGCTATGAATATATATACAAAAAGGCAAACATAACGGAAAATGATGATCTCATGGTATCCACGGTGGCCCAAAACAGCGTTCGGACACTTTTGAAGACTTGCGTCACACTTAAAAATGTCTGAATTGCATTGCATTAGATCCAAAATATCAAATTAAATGTCATCAACGTGTGGCGTTTAACCCTTTCGTACTGTTGAGGGTAATTTTGACACTGTCCTGACTTTTCAGCCTTTTTCAGCTTTAGAAAATGACATGCTAAATAAAATTGTTAAATGTTACAGATGGAAATTAGTAATAGGTTGGTCAATTGTTTGGTGTCCAAATACCTTCTGTCTTCATTTAGGCCTAATATAAAAATAAATTAAAAGAAAATCTCTGTTTTCATGAAACGTCTATTTGAAGTCTCCTGAGCTATATTCTAAACTATATTTCTTTACAATAAACGCTACTTTGATATTTAGTTAGATAATGCAAAGACATTTACATATTTTTAAATGTGACTTCAATTTACAAATACATTTTGTTTAATCTTTTAATCAATAATATATCAGTAATGTTTAATCATCTTACCCTATAATTATGCATGTGCCTTATGCGCATACACATGATGGAAATTTAAAGAAGTACTCAATGTGAATAGCTGAATCTTAGGTGATTGTAAGGTGAAGAAAGAGCTTGTAGCGCCACCTGGTGGTATTTTATGCTATTGCTTGCTAGAATGGGGTTATTTTAGCTAGTTCAGATGCATGCACACTTCTGCCCTGTCCAAATACCCACATTGGCGGTCTTTGCACTTGACCACTATTTCCTATATTTGGTCCAAGTGTTCAAGTAGGCGTGAAGACTGCAAGTGTGTATAGAACTTTTGATTACCCGATGGGACACACTTATAGTCTTGCAAAAATGCAAGTGTTTACAGAGCTTTTTTCTATTTTCAATACTTTGCATGTTAAAATAAACTTCTAAATGTCTGTTCAGTAGTCACTATGTAACTAACAGAAGACACAATTTTAAAATTGTTCTAATTAAGTGATAAAAAGCATATAAAGCAATAAAATGTGCAACACTTTGTTTTACTACCAAATTATATGTAATATCAGTAACACTTTACAATGAGGTTCATTAGTTAACATTAGTTAATGTATTAACTAACACAAACTAACAACGAGCAATACATTTGTTTCTATATTTGTTCATCTTTGTTAATGTTAGTTAATAAAAATACAGCTGTTTATTGTTTGTTCATGTTACTGTAGTTCACAGTGCATTAACTAATACAACCTTTGATTTTAATAAAGTATTAGTAAATGTTGAAATTAATATTAACTAAGATTAATAAATGCTGAAGAAGTATTGTTCATTCTTAGTGTTATCTAAGTTCGGTAACTAATGTTAACTAATTAACCTTATTGTAAAGTGAATTCATTTTTATTTAACTTACAGTGGAATGTTTTTCTCAACATCTCATGATTTCGGGGCACGTGAGATAGTGTGGGTTTAGTGTGCATTAAGGGCACTGAGCTTTGGCATTTTTAAGACATGGGACATTCAAATGTGGGTATTTGGACAGGGCATTCAAGTCTCTTTGAAGGGCACTTAAAAAATCTACACTGACCTTCTCATGTGATAAGGCCGGAAGCAGGGTTTAAGTTCTGCAGCTTTCGTGAAAGAATCCAGTGCCTCCAGAAACTTCCCCAAATCAAAAAGACACTGGCCCTGCAAGGACAGTTAAAACATACACACATAAGTGGGCATTAACAATGTTTGTGGCAAAGGACTGTTGTGATGGTGGCTTTAAATTTCTGCACATTTTTTGCATTGAAAATGCATTTCAACTATGCATGCAAATACTGATAACATTGAAAAATTCAATGAAGTAACCAAAAATGAATGGATACATTTCAAAACACAAACAGAAAAAGTGATCCATAGATTGTAATATTCATAGCTCCTAATCTGATTTCTATTATATGTGAATAAATGAATTCTTGTACCTGTATGTAGTATATGAAGGCGAGTCGTTGAGGGTAGGCCTCAGTTTGTGGTTGGAGACTGCAGGCGTGTTTGTAATCTAGTGCTGCAGACTGGAAGTCACACAGCTGAAGATATGCTTCTGCTCGCTGGACATAAAACTCAGTCTGCAGATAGGAAGAATATAAAATGTGATTAATGTTCAGGGCCAAATAATTATGACATACTGTATACAAGCCATACTACAGTCTGCCTGGCCTCTACCTGCTGTGACTGGAGCAGGATGGCCTTTGTGAAACAGGACACAGCCTTGTCAAACTGAGACTGTGACATGGCGCCAACACCTGCTTCATAACTAGAAATGTATTGCAGGCATATGTAAGTATGATTCTCATTAAGATTATATGGTTTTGTTTATAAACATATGTTCACTTACTGTTTATCAGCCTTTTCTTGTATTATGAGCTCCCCAAATATATGTTTCTTTTTCATTTCAGGGGTCTGAAAAATAAAGTTTTTATAACTATTTATAAACTATAACTAGTTTCTATAAATATATAATATTGCACAATATTACTGTTTTTACTATCAAATAAATGCAGCCTTGATGAGCATAAGAGACATTACCCAGACAGCAATATAACTTAGTGTCGGCCCAGATCCGGCCCGGGAAATCCATGTGTACCGGATCTGGGCCAACACTATATTGCTGTCTGGGTAAAAACCTTAATTATTCCAAACTTTTGACCCCCAATGTGTATAGGTGTGTGTGTGTGTGTGTGTGTGTGTGTGTGTGTGTGTGTGTGTGTGTGTGTGTGTGTGTGTGTGTGTGTGTGTTCATTTGCATACTACAGATTCCCTGGTGTTTTTCTTGGATGAATCAGACATGATCAGGAATGATTCTTCCTTCTGAAAAGTAAACACATAAACATGTTCAAGTCATGCAGCATGAGTATGTAACTTACAATACTATTTAATCTCGCTATCTATGATTCTTTCTCTCAGACACAGCAAAAGAATGTTGCGCACACATTTAAAAATACAAACCTCAGCACAGTCAAGCAGGTGGATATATTGACAACACGTAAACGACTTAAAAGTTGTTTATAAAATCATTTAAAGAAAATAAAAATCCTCCAGAGGCCTCACGTTTGTTTCCCACAACCAAAGAAAATCGACAGTGCCTCAAACTAAAATCACTTCTGAAAACATTAAGTAACTATGGGAACACTTGAATGGCAAAAGAAGAGAAACGGCCGCATGTATAATTTTTTTTCTAAGCAATATCTTTAAAAATGCCAGTTAGTGCAAAGTGACATTTGTTATGTGCAAAAATATACAACAAAAGTACAAAAATTATGACGTATGGTCAACATGTACTTTGTGTAGATTAAGGACCTTTTTACAGTCTGTGGAAAGGACAAGGCAAGGCTAAAGAAAAGTTAGGACTCTTATTTTGAAATCAATGGACGTATTTATTATTGTCACATGCATCATCTGACAACTTGCTGAATATGCAGTGAGTGAAACTGGGATGCCAAACGTCACTGGCTGGACTTGTTCGTGTTTTGTCAGTTGTTATGTATGTATACAACACAATTTGTCCGTGGCGATCATCTATGAACTGCTTGATTACTTGATTATCATTTAAAAGGAGGCACGATGAATCATGAGACCAGACCACTGTTGGTCAATGATGAGCAAACAGAACAGGACAGATCCGAGCAGCACTCCTACCTGGAGTAAGTGTCACGTTATTGTCTTTAGGGGTTTTCTTCTTACCAAAAAAAAAAAAAAAAAAAGGTTCTGGAAAGATCTCATGTACAACAATGGTTGTCAAGGTGGTTCAAAGAACACCATGGTTTATATCCTCAAATAACTTCTACTGTTTTTTTAGTGGTTTGATTACAGATAATTGGCACTTAAAAATGTTATTCACTCAGTAATCTGTTAAAATTAATGAGGAAATATTCAAATATTGTCATACCAGAAAGAGTCTGCAATGACTTTTCATAAAGGGTTCCCAACTGGAACATGTTCAACTAGAATTATGAAACTTACCTACATTTTTATTGTTTCTTATCTAATTTTAACTTTTCGCTCAACAGTAAAGTTAAGAATGGGAAGTTGTACATGGCCACATTCGCAGCAGTTCTGGGACCCCTGAGTTTTGGGTTTGTGCTAGGTTATAGCTCTCCTGCCATACCTGAACTCTGCAGAATTCAAGACCCGAGACTGCAGCTCAGCAAAGATGAGGCTTCGTGGTTTGGGGTATGTGAATGCTTTTGGTCCGGTTTTACTTCTAAATGTGAATTTTTTTATTTATTTTTATCAACTACAATTTGGCCGTACAATAAAGGAAATGCTTGTCATTTTCAGTTCCCAGAACTTGCATTGTAGTGTCAGAGCTGGAGGGTGTTTAAAAGAGAACCAAAATCAAAATCTAATGTAGTGCATTAATATTTGATTGTTAAAAATACTGACAAGGGTTCAGATGTTTCAGCATTAGCCTTCTGTATATTTTTCTGTCTTGTAGGCTGTGGTGACCATTGGTGCGGCTCTTGGGGGTCTTCTGGGAGGATGGATTGTGGAGAAGATTGGACGAAAATTGAGCCTTATGTTCTGTGCAGTTCCATTCATCTTTGGGTTTACCATTATTATTGCTGCTCAGAACCACTGGATGTTATATGTTGGCAGAGTTCTCACTGGTCTGGCCAGTGGAGTGACTTCTCTTGTTGTACCTGTAAGAATTCCCTTTTTATTGCAATATTATGCAGAGTATAATAATAATAATCATAATAAAGCTATTGACTAAATTATTATTATTATAGACCGTAACAGAAGTAAAAATCCCATTCATTTTCTCCATAGGAGAATTTCTTTTTAGCGATAACTGACTGTGTTGAATCCATCAATCAATTCTTTCTTTAAATAATAATTTAACTGTGTGTGCGTGTGTGTGTGTGTGTGTGTTGTGTACACTATAATATATAGTATTTTATCAAACTCATGGATATTTAGTTCAATAGCTTTGATCAATCCACTTGACTTTTTTTTTTTCTCCATTTCTCCAGCTTTACATCTCGGAAATGGCTCATGAGCGTGTTAGGGGAACTTTGGGATCCTGCGTGCAACTTATGGTTGTTATAGGCATTATGGGAGCCTATATAACAGGTATTGGCTCTCATTTTAATCTTGTGACTGCATTATGACACTTGAGTGCCTTTGATGGTAATAGGGCTGTTCTACTCCAGTTAGCTGTGTGAGATGATTGTTAATGTTTAATCAGAAGACACATTTGAACATATGTCAATGACATCAGCGAGATTTTGCACATATAATGTCTCTTTTTCCAATGTAGCCTGCACTCCAATACTTTATTTGTTCTTTGAAATCAGCTCAGATGTGTGTGAATTCCATCCTAATTTTTGCTCTCGAGAATCCTTGTGGAATGACTCTAGTGACTTTCAGTATTGCATTAGTGGGATAGGTCAGGAGTTAGCACAGGAATGTCCCTCTTCGAAATGCACAGAGCCTGCATTGTACATGGCTCTGTCTGAGCTGTGTTTACATGAATAGTATGAGAACTTGACCCATACTGTGTGATCAGTTGTAGTTGAGTAAATGATGAATTGTAATTTTTGGCTGAAGTACTCTTTAAGTAATGCAAAATTAATTTTATCAGGTTTGTTCTTGGACTGGCGATGGTTAGCAATCACATCCTCTATCCCTCCCACAATAATGCTGGTGTTTATGTGCTTCATGCCGGAGACGCCACGGTTCCTGCTCTCCCAAGGAAAAAGAAGAGAGGCAGAGGAGGCCCTGCGCTTCCTCAGGGGTCCTGATGCCCCTGTAGAGTGGGAGTGTGCTAGGATAGAAGAGGCCTACAAAAATGAAGTTAGACATAACAAATCTCTCATTTCACATCTCAAACTTTGTTTGGTCTCGATTTAAATGTTGAGCTGCTTTTCAAAATTAAAAATCAACATGAATTGGCATTTTACTTTTATAGTTATTTATGACACCTGGGACCCTATCTTGCACCCAGCGCAATTGACTTTGTACACCATGTATCATTCCTATTTTGCACCCGCGCACAGCGGACTTTTCCCTCCACAGACGCACGTCGGTAAATTAGGAAATTAACTTGCTCTCCCGGGGGCGGTTCAGCGCAAAGACACTCGTGTTCGTGTTCCGGCGCAAACGTTCCCTGGTGCTATTTTGCAGGTTTAGAAAACAATTCCGCCAATGACCAGGAAAACCAAGTCTAAAGTCAGTGGCGCGTTGCGCATGTTATTCATATGCTATTTTAAGGGCGCATGCTTGGCCATAATCAATGTAGCATGTGCACAACGCACATACACTTTGCTTATCTCATCTAGACACAGACGCAGCAGTTCTCATTTTTAGAAAACCATACATTATTACAAGGAAAAATATTAACACACGAGGGAAATCATTGTTGTGTCCATGAAGATGTGAAAAAATAGGCATAAATCTAGCTTATACATTTACCCAAATTATTATACGCCTGTTTAACCGAAGCTAATTTGGGTGGGTTTCTCCCATCCCCAATGTCACTTCTCTGTCTTTTACGGCCCTGACGAGAACGTTGGTCTCCTCCGCTTTGAACCGCTCCTGGCGCGCGCCTGGCAAATCTGCCGTTATAATAGCAACCTGCCATGGAACAAGCATGCCTGCTCTTAAAGGGAATGTGAGATGTCGCTCTGACTGGTTTATTTCACGTTACACCCAAACCACACCTATGAATAATGAAGCTACTTCAGACCAACCCATTTTAGATTTGCGTCGGGTGCAAGAGTCATTTATCCTGCCGGTATAATAGCAACAGCACCCAAGACCCGCCCACAAAGTTACTTGTGTTTCAGATCGTTAAAATAGGGCCCCTGGTCTTTTCACGATCAGATTGCTGGACCAAGTGTAAACAGGCCCAAAGGGTTAGTTCACAAATTCTGTCATAATTTACTCAACCTCCTGTTTTAATTTAAATTAAGACATGAGGATGTCCAAATTTAATTTAGGCTTTAATTCAAATATATAAACGTATCATTATGCATTGATCTGAGACACCTACATAGAGCACATCAAATATGGTAAACATAAGCTCAACTGTGATTACTTGATGTACAATCTCATTGTTCCTGTGGAAGGTCAATAATTATGTGATGATGTGGAAAAAAAAGGCTAAATTAAATCTGTTCATCATTAAAAGCAAGCATGTCTCTTCAGAAGTCTTAGATTTAATCTGCTCAATTAATATGGATTTCTTTTATGATGTCTTTAGCATAATTGACAGATTTTTGGGGGGTGAACTATACCTTTAATTTTATCCAACAGAAATTGATTCATTAAATATGGGTGTAACCAAGTTTAATTTTATGTTTGATGTCTTTAAGTTTATCCCACTTTACCATAGCTTTTTATTTTATTTAATAAATAAAAAATTCTTTGCACAGCTGTATATAAGTCACTAAGATTGACATTTAATTGATTACAGGACCAAAGCTTCAGTCTGGCGGATCTGAAGGACCCTGGCATCTATAAGCCTTTAGGCGTAGGCATTATGATGATGCTGTTCCAGCAATTTACTGGCATTAATGCAATCATGTTTTATGCAGAGACGATATTCGAGCAGGCCCATTTCAAAGTGAGTGTTTGATGAAAAGAGTCTTCATGCTACTGTAAATGCACACTGTAATGTTCTTTATTGTCTGCCACAGAGCAGCGATGTGGCCACTGTTATTGTTGCGGCCACACAGGTGTTCTTCACTGCAGTTGCTGCTGTTATCATGGACAAGGCTGGGCGGAAAATTCTTCTCATCTTGTCTGGTAGAAGCATCTTTTGTGGAATAATACATTTGCACCACTGTTTTTGAAAGGAGAAAATGAATGATCTTCTATTTTGGTTCCCCCACAAGGTGTCACCATGTGTGTTAGTGAAGCAGTGTTTGGAGTGTATTTCAAGCTGACTGTGATGAAGCACAATAACTCCTCACTGACGAGTTTACTAACAGACGCCCAGGGTCCTCTGGCAGAGCAGACCCCGACAGACCTGACCTGGCTGGCTGTGGGAAGCATGGGCCTTTTCATTACAGGTTAGTAGAAATGTATTTCACTGAAACTTACCATAGAGCAAGAATTATTCAGCAGCTGTATTAAGATTTGCTAAAACACTGCAAGATGAAATGTTCAGATTATTCTAGCCTAAAACTACATACATAGAGAGGAAGTCAACTGCAGTTTGTTGGTTTGTATGTGTGCTAGGGGAGTAACAATTCACTTGTTTTCTCAAAGCATCGATTACAATTATGGATTTTTGAATCATGAATCACTTGTTTCTGTCAAGAAATTAATTAAAATGCAAAAAAAAAAAAGTCAAATTAATCGTAATATAGACACCAGATAAATGGTACTTCAAATACCTGGACAATGCACCTACTTAACCGAAAACAATTCATGGACTTCATGTTGGACATTTCATGGACTCAACTGTCACAGCTTTTCTTAAGTAGCCAATGTGGAGTGACCATCAGACTCTGTTGCTGGATGACAAAATAACCTTATATAATTCATACACTAGATCAGGGGTTCTCAAATCTGGCCCCTGAGAGCCCCTTTCCTGCCACTTTTAGCTCAAACCTTGATTAAACTCACTGCCTATAACTTTCTAGTAATCCTGAGGACCTTGATTAGCTTGTTTGGGTGTGTTTGATTAGGGTTGGAGCAAAAGTATATGGTATAGTTCAGTGGTTCCTAACCCTGGTACTGGAGTAAAAAACAGAGAGCATCAATGCTCACTATGCTCCCTTAGCAGAAATAATGTTACATTTCTGAAGCGCATAAAACATTTTTTTTATTACTATTATATGTCAGCATAAACACACATCACTAGACAGGTAGTGAACACATCTAGTTAATAGTCGGCTGAAATGTTTTATGAGGATATGAAACAGAACAATGTGTTTAAATGGCATAAAAAATAATCTCAAAAAAGATTTAGGTTTTGCCTGTTGTTGATTAATACCAGCGGTGACCTTCTACAACATGTAATGTCACCGTAAATTGAGTAATCACTGTCTAGTGAGCCAGGGTCCTTACCAGTGCCCGGATTCTTGTACAAGATATACTGATTCACAAGCTTGGGAGCTGATTGAGACGCACCCCAGGACCTAGTGCATCATTGGGACATAACTAGAGTGGCATTGTTCGTGCCCTCACAGATACATGCTGCACTCTTTATCACCTTTCATTGGATCATGCTCACTCTCCATTCTGTCCATTGACACTTTTTCTGAGCAGCTTTTTGAGAACCTCATGTTTGAGTCTCCTCAGGAGTTTAGTTTAAACTAAACTATCACTGACTATCACATGAGCAGATGATAGCTCAATAGTCTCGAGTCAAACTATTGATAAAGCTGCCAACTCATTTCATGGCCACTTTTACTTGAATCAAACATTTTTATTGTGTGAAAAGCTCACGTTTTATAAGATAAAACTGCCATTTTACTGGTATGTTTACTTATTTTGATGAGCAAAAGTCACTTGATATTAGGACATTGAGACAAGACCTTGAGGAAACCTTCCCCTGGTTTCACAGACAAGGTGAATATAATATGGTCATGCAGAAAAAGGCATTAATATGTGCTTTATAAGTACTAATAAACAGCCCAAATCCTAATAATATGCATGCTAATAAGCAACTAGTTAATAGTGAGAACTGGACCCTAAACTAAAGTGTTACCCATTTAATTGTTAAAAAGTTGCTTGGTGCAATAAACAATCTTAAGTAGCTTTTCTAAGACATAATTACATAACCTTATGAATGCACTTAAAAAACTGAATCAAATGCATGCAGTGATATCTAGTTTTCTTGCTACTACATGCCTCAAAGAAAAAATATTTCTCTCAAATTATGTAGCTATACTTGCGTTTTTGTCCAGTTCATATTTTTGGTGAAATAAGACAATGCGTAAGATAAGTGAACTGACTGCAGTTAGTCTGACTATCATTAACACATGTGTTTACCAGGTTTTGCTCTTGGTTGGGGTCCTACTCCTTGGCTGGTGATGTCCGAGATCTTTCCCACACGAGTGAGGGGAATGGGCAGTGCTCTGTGTGTGCTTACCAACTGGACCTGTGCCTTCATTGTCACCAAGACCTTCCAGAACCTCATGGTGAGCTGACGGTTATGTATTTTCCCCTGAAACGTTCTAGGTTTAATGAACAGGTCTAATACATGATCTCTTTCAGGATGCCATAACTAGTGCAGGGACATTCTGGATGTTCTCAGGACTGTGCGCTCTCAATGTCATATTCACTGCCATCTTTGTCCCTGAGACCAAAGGCAAAACTTTGGAGGAGATTCAAGCCCGGTTTAAAGGGACTCATCGGCGCTAGACATATTTTCTCCTCAGTGCCAACTCCAAAATATTGAAGAAACAAACTAGTTGCATTGGCATGTTTGAAGCTCATTATGTTTTCAAATAATGTAAATGTTTACAGATCAAAAATGTGTTGTCTTAATGTGATTTGTCATTGAATTAGTGTGTTGAATAAGTGGCTGATGTGATATGTTTCAGACAATGTTCAAAAAATTTTAACATGACTTATTTTTATACTGTTACTGTTGGCACACCCTTAAACATCATGATTTTACACTGTGTCTAATTTTGAACTTATTTGCAGGTCACATGACGAATTAACCTCAATAGAATTTTGCATGAACAACTATTCAATTGACACACAGTTTATATAAGCTTTATTTCCATTAGTTTTCATTGCAATTCCTCTGCATCAAAATAGTAGCTTGGGTTACATTTTGAAATTAGTATGTGCATGGCAGACGTTCTAATTTAAAATGTTACCCAAGTTACTATCTGATCTGATTCGATCGATCTCAAAAATATTTCTGAAATGTTGTTTAACTTGAAACTCATTTTTATATTCTGTAGATATATTTTCCGATAGATATATTATAAAAGTAAGATTTAAATAATAAAGATAAGTATTTCATTACCTGGTTGCACTGGTGACTACATACATTTTTTCTGACATCACTTGCTTTTTTTTTTTTGGTGCATAGCAAAGAAATTGAACCAAGTGCGATTAAACTAACTAATAATACATTCGATATACATGGTTACTGAACAACTCTGTCGTTTGCTTCGTTCATGAGGTGAGCAAAATTAAACAGAACTCTCAAAAGTGAAGTTGTATTGCTTTAGATTGTGGTACTGAGTGTGCACAGTATGACTCGCTATTCTGTAATAATGACAAGGATGAAAAATTAAAATGCCAAATGATATGATGTGCCAAGAATGATTTTTTTTTTGAAAAATGAAATTTGTAAAATTGTATTTTTAATATGCTGATAAATGCAGATAAAATTAACAACCTCAGCATTCTAAACATTTGTCAATTGCCTTTTTTTCCCCTAATGAATTACTTTTATTAAAATGAATGCCGTCTGGTACTAGATAGTGGTTTCATTTTCAATTATCCTTATGGAAATAGATGCATCTTGTTTGAAGATGCTAAATAATGGCATATGTCATGAGAGATGTAATCTGAAAATGGTCAAATTAAGAGGAAAATGTTTGTCTGATGTGCTACTGTAAGGATATTACGGGCCTCAGATAACTGGACTGTGATAAATGAATATGCATAACAAGAAGAGTATATACAGTGAGGAAAATAAGTATTTGAACACCCTGCTATTTTGCAAGTTCTCCCACTTGGAAATCATGGAGGGGTCTGAAATTGTCATCGTAGGTGCATGTCCACTGTGAGAGACATAATCAAAAAAAAAAATCCAGAAATCACAATATATGATTTTTTAACTATTTATTTGTATGATACAGCTGCAAATAAGTATTTGAACACCTGTCTATTAGCTAGAATTCTGACCCTCAAAGACCTGTTAGTCTGCCTTTAAAATGTCCACCTCCACTCCATTTATTATCCTAAATTAGATGCACCTGTTTGAGGTCGTTAGCTGCATAAAGACACCTGTCCACCCCATACAATCAGTAAGAATCCAACTACTAACATGGCCAAGACCAAAGAGCTGTCCAAAGACACTAGAGACAAAATTGTACACCTCCACAAGGCTGGAAAGGGCTACGGGGAAATTGCCAAGCAGCTTGGTGAAAAAAGGTCCACTGTTGGAGCAATCATTAGAAAATGGAAGAAGCTAAACATGACTGTCAATCTCCCTCGGACTGGGGCTCCATGCAAGATCTCACCTCGTGGGGTCTCAATGATCCTAAGAAAGGTGAGAAATCAGCCCAGAACTACACTGGAGGAGCTGGTCAATGACCTGAAAAGAGCTGGGACCACCGTTTCCAAGGTTACTGTTGGTAATACACTAAGACGTCATGGTTTGAAATCATGCATGGCACGGAAGGTTCCCCTGCTTAAACCAGCACATGTCAAGGCCCGTCTTAAGTTTGCCAATGACCATTTGGATGATCCAGAGGAGTCATGGGAGAAAGTCATGTGGTCAGATGAGACCAAAATAGAACTTTTTGGTCATAATTCCACTAAACGTGTTTGGAGGAAGAAGAATGATGAGTACCATCCCAAGAACACCATCCCTACTGTGAAGCATGGGGGTGGTAGCATCATGCTTTGGGGGTGTTTTTCTGCACATGGGACAGGGCGACTGCACTGTATTAAGGAGAGGATGACCGGGGCCATGTATTGCGAGATTTTGGGGAACAACCTCCTTCCCTCAGTTAGAGCATTGAAGATGGGTCGAGGCTGGGTCTTCCAACATGACAATGACCCGAAGCACACAGCCAGGATAACCAAGGAGTGGCTCTGTAAGAAGCATATCAAGGTTCTGGCGTGGCCTAGCCAGTCTCCAGACCTAAACCCAATAGAGAATCTTTGGAGGGAGCTCAAACTCCGTGTTTCTCAGCGACAGCCCAGAAACCTGACTGATCTAGAGAAGATCTGTGTGGAGGAGTGGGCCAAAATCCCTCCTGCAGTGTGTGCAAACCTGGTGAAAAACTACAGGAAACGTTTGACCTCTGTAAATGCAAACAAAGGCTACTGTACCAAATATTAACATGGATTTTCTCAGGTGTTCAAATACTTATTTGCAGCTGTATCATACAAATAAATAGTTAAAAAATCATACATTGTGATTTCTGGATTTTTTTTTTTAGATTATGTCTCTCACAGTGGACATGCACCTACGATGACAATTTCAGACCCCTCCATGATTTCTAAGTGGGAGAACTTGCAAAATAGCAGGGTGTTCAAATACTTATTTTCCTCACTGTAAGTGTATCTAACCAATAAACTTTGAAGAACAATGAGATGTGAAGCACCAATTTCTGTGTGTCTCATTCTTCTCATGTGGGCCCGCAAGAAAAGGATCTGAAGCAGTACACAGGCCCTTAAGAGAGCAGCCAGAAAAATGGAGCGCAACTGGAAGAAAAAAAAACTAGAGGTATTTCGCATTTCATGGAAAGATAGCTCGATTGCATACAGAGAGGCCTTAAAAGCTGCTAGATCTGCTTATTTTTCAACCCTATTAGAAGAAAATAAACAAAACCAAAATTAAAATTTATTTGAAACAGTGGCTAAACTAACGAAAAATAAAGCTTCAAGCCCAGAAGTTTCCAAAGCAGCACAGCAGGTTAATGACTTTATGAACTTCTTCACTTATAAGATTGATAATATCAGGGAGAAAATTATAACTATGCAACCATCTACTACAGTATCGCATCAGGGAGTGCATTGTAGTCTCCCTAAGGAAATATTTGATTCATTCATTGCTATAGGAGAGGAAGAATTTTCTAAACTCGTTAAATCATCTAAATCGACAACATGTATGTTAGACCCTATACTGACTAAGCTACTAAAAGAGATGCTTCTTAATATCATTAATTCATCTTTGTCATTGGGATACGTACCAAAAACTTTTGAGCTGGCTATGATTAAAATGCAAGTTGATCCTACAGAATTAGTCAATTACAGGCCGATCTCGAATCTACCTTTTCTGTCAAAGATACTAGAAAAGGCCGTATCTTCACAACTATGTTCCTTATTAGAAAGAAATTATATCTACGAGGATTTTCAATCAGGATTTAGTACTGAGTACTGAGACAGCTCTCATTAGAGTCACAAATGATTTGCTCTTATCATCCGATCGTGGTTGTATCTCTCTATTAGTGTTACTCGATCTTAGTGCTGCATTTGACACTATCGACCACAACATTCTTTTAAATAGACTCGAAAATTATGTTGGCATTAGTGGAATTGCATTAGCATGGTTTAAATCATACTTATCTGACTTACATCTATGAGATGTCTTATCGATCAAAAGTTCACTATGGTGTACCACAAGGCTCAGTACTAGGACCGTTGCTGTTCACTCTACATGCTACCCTTTAGAGATATAATTAGGAAGCATGGCATTAGTTTTCACTGTTATGCTGATGATACGCAGCTCTATATTTCTTCACACCCTGACAAAACTTACCAATTCACAAAATGACCGGAATGCATAGCTGATATAAAAAACTGGATGACTAGCAATTTCCTACTACTTAATTCTGAAAAAAACAGAGATTCTAATTACTGGACAAAAAACTTCCTCACGTAATAACCTAAAATACTGTCTAACACTTGATGGCTGCTCTGTCAAGTCCTCGTCATCGGTTAGGAACCTGGGTGTGCTCTTTGATACCAATCTTTCATTTGAAAGTCACGTGTCTAGTATCTGTAAAACCGCATTTTTTCATCTTAAAAATATATCTAAATTACGTCATATGCTCTCAATGAAAAATGCAGAACAATTAGTTAATGAGTTCATGAAATCAAGGCTAGATTATTGTAATGCTATTATGGGTGGTTGCCCTGCACGCTTAAACAAACTACAGCTGGTACAAAATGCAGCAGCTAGAGTTCTTACCAGAACCAGGAAGTATGACCATATTAGCCCTGTTCTGTCAACACTGCATTGGCTCCCTATAAACATCGTATCAATTTTAAAATATTGCTGATCACTTACAAAGCACTAAATGGTTTAGCTCCCCAGTACTTGAGCGAGCTCTTAATGCATTATAGTCCTCCACATCTATTGCGATCTCAAAATTCCGGCCAGTTGATAATACCTAGAATATCAAAATCGACTGCTGGCGGTAGATCCTTTTCCTATTTAGCACCTAAACTTTGGAACAATCTTCCTAACGTCCGGGAAGCAGACACACTCTGTCAGTTCAAATCTAGACTAAAAACACATCTCTTTGGCCTAGCATACACACACATTATAGACTTCTATAATTCAATGTTCGGCTGCATAGGTCAGCTGGAACCGGGAACACTCCCCATAAATCCGGATGTACTTGTTACATCATAAGAAGGATGGTGTCGACGCTAATATTAGTCTCTCTGTTTATCCAAGGCTTACCGCAGTCCCTCGGATCCAGGCTGTATCCAGATCTGATGAATGACCTGCGCCTGGACACGACAACAACGCAGTCCTGAAGTGTCAACCAGTCCCTCCCCTGTGAAGGCCTCCTTCCCTTCCCTTTACCTCAGTACAGATAAAATGTTGTTGGGATAATTCCGGTTCGCGTGGCTACGCAGACACGACAAAAATATCTGTATTATAAATGTTTAAGGCCAGACAAGTAGTTTATTGAGGGTTAATTTGTAAAGAAGGACCACACGCCTGCGCACATATATATTCAAACGCGCATACCTTTGGACTGATCACATAATGCGCATGTGGATTTCATAAGGATTTTCCTGTTAGAACGGTGTTGTGTTAGCGGCCCCTAAGTTAATAACTATGATCTTCGCAACGGAAGTGAATCAGTCAATCAAAACTAACTTTAGCTGGACAATAACTTTATCCTAGAGCTGTTGTAAAGCCTAAACAATCTTTTACGGTGATTTCCTATTATCTCTGTAAAGCTGCTTTGAAACAATCCATATTGTTAAAAGCGCTATATAAATGAAGGTGACTTGACTTGACCTGAGTTTGTGGGAAATTAACTATTGAATTCATTTTTCTTACTGCTACATAACATGGTGCAATGATTAATAGAACTACAACTTGAAATAGACAGTAATGCCATAAACATAAACATAAAAAAATAAGAAGAAAAAAAAATAAGAAACAATATTTGCCCCCTCAAACAGATATGTAAAGAACTAGTAATAGCACAAAAGTAGCTGTAATTAACAAGACAACCCATAATAACTTTATACTAGACAGAATAATTTCTTAAATTCAAAGTTAGATAGGGCCTATTAGTTTTTATGGACCACCCCTTACTTCAACCAGACCTCCCTGACCTCCCTCCCAGTCAGAAAGTGGTATAATATATATATATATATTTTTTTTTTTTGTATTTTTTTTTTTCAGTTCCAGTTATTTGTGGTTCCTATTTGACATTTCATGTATTGTGATGTTGTTCATTAATGATCCATCATAGCTTGTGCGGTCTCATGATGTTTTATCAACAAACTTCGGGAGGAGCACGTTCAGATACCCAATCAGCACGAGAGGAGGCCTACATATAAAACCGACTTACCTCTGTCCCACGACAGTTTTCCAGCATCCCTCCACCACCCCAACTCCTCACTCTCGACTGTTCCTATCCCAACCAGGGATGGGGGAGTACTCTGAGTTCAGGCCAAATTACGAGCTCTGAGCCCTCCCCATCGGACAGCACGCCAAATACGCAATCTCTTTACTCTATCTGGCCATGTAAGTGTGAACTCGTGAAATTACTAGAGTCTTCCAGCTGTTGTTTGAAGTATCCAGTGCTTGTATTTTTTAAAGTATGTGCATAAAGTTGTTATGCACTGTCTGAGAAGTAGAGGTATTCAGGAGTATTCAGAGATCTCTGTTTAGTTGTGCATCAGTGTACACTGTAATGAAGAGATTGGTGTTGTAACGTTTGTGTTGGGCCAGTGTAAGTCAAAGTCCAGGGTCATCTTACACCCACAGTCTGTCCCCTTGTAGAACAACATTTAAAGCAGAGTTGTCCAAAGATTGTTTTTAAAAAAGCATTATGTGTTTATGTCTATAATTATGCACCAGAGGAATGTCTGACAAATATGTTTTGTAATCCTCTGTATAGGATTCTGTTCTGTCATTTTTCAGTGATTTCATGTCAGATTCTCTAACATACAAAAATTGTTGCTGTTTTAAAAGTCTGAACATGTACACATGCACTGTGTGTATAGGGGTTGGGCTCCTGTCCTTCACAAACATTGCCTTGCGGTTGGCAAATATAAACCCAGGAGTTTCCCCACCGCTTCTGTGATATGTCATTAGTTTTGCATTTCCATACGGTGTTTGAACTTTCATCATGAATCTGGAATTAGCACTTTTGCTTTGTATGTTTTTAGGGACCCATGGTTTCAACAAACAGTATCCTGTTGAGCCTCAGCCCAACTTTGATGTGGAGAAAGTGAGTATGATTTTTCAATTTTTGGGAGTGTTTGAGCATTGAATGCATGTTTTTCATTAAATAGTGACATATGAATAAGAGACATTTTAAATGTGCACAGCATTATATCTGTTTCAAACAGTGAAGAGGTAGAACTGCAGTGGGATATAAGTTTACTTAAAGCACGGATCATGGTTCATCAGCTTACACTGTAAGAATATTTTTTTACCTTTAGGGTTACAACAGCTTGTCACTGGGGCAGTACCCATAAAAGGGCAACTTTGTACCTTATTTACCACTAAAAGGTGCATTTTAGTATAGAGTAGCAATATCTACCCTTAAGGTACAAAGTTGTCCTTCTAATGGTACTGCAGTGACAAAATGTTGTGTCCCTAAAGGTTTTTGCTATTTTTTTATTGAGAGTGTACATTTATTTCTATACAAGAATGAAAATGAGTGGTTTTGATGTATATTGAACAGATGCAGTGATGTAAAAAATATTCATAACTCCTGTATTAATTGTGAAATGAGTTTACAGAAAGAAACTTAAACTTAACATTGACTACTCCTGCATTGTGTCACCTTCTCTTTGTGCCACATTACATTTTGTTTGAAAATTCCTAGACATTTAGTTAGTTCTAGAAATAGGATATAATATGACAGAGCAAATTCGGTAACAAGGTCTCATTACCCAAACCATCACATATTTCAAGAAGCAGCTGACAACTCACCTCCCCACACCCTTAACTCAATGCACTTATTTTAATAATCTATTAGTAAATCTTGAAATTAACATTATGTTATTAATAATACATTATGTAATTAATAATGTTAACAAATGGAACCATACGTAACGCTAATTCTTTTTCAGGCACTGTATTTTCTGTAATAACAGTAATTATACAGGCTGTATAACCATCAGCTGGTACTACAGAACCCTTGGAAAACTTAGTGAACTGCAAACCATTTTTTACTTTCTTTTACTGTCAGTTTGCAGGTGAATGGTACCGTATTGGAATTGCAGATGAATCTGCGCTGTTTGCAATGTTCAAAAACCATCTGAAGGTTTCTAAAGGTCTTCTGGTACCAAATGACAATGGAAATGTGAACCTAACCATGTGGACCATGAGGTGCATAATTTTGGACAAGATATTGTTTCATATTTACATTATCACACCATCTCAAATAACAAAGGGAAAACATATTGTAAAACGTAATATTTGAGCTCTGCGCTAACAATCTGTATATATTTGAACTAACAGGCCATATGGATGTTCCGTCAATGTTTATTCATACAAGAAGACAGACGTTCCTGGAGAGTTCACTTACTTTAGCAAAAGTAAGCTCTCATTTCCTTTCTCTAACATCTTCGTGCTAACATCACATGTTTCTTATCACATGGCGTCATTGTTCACAGAACTGACTTCCAGAACTGACTCTCAAAAACTTTCAAATATATATTTAAACCAATTGCACACCTTCATCAGATCTACCAGAAAAATAACAAGATATTTCTTAATAATTATTATATACAGCATTTTGAGAATTTAGTGCAACATTTTATAAAATTAAACCAAATTGTAAAAAGTGGTAACCTGCGATTGTTACTTTAAAAAAATATTTCTACCTTATTTAACCCATAAGATTCAGTGATATTAAATAATATTTGAATTACAATTTTTAGGATACCATTTTTTTTTCATGTCTTTATAAACTTTATATACAGTAGTCAACATTTGAAGTGGATCAAAACCTTTCATCAAAGTTATACATGAATTTTTAAAAATACCTTAGTATAAAAATACCTTCTTGTCTTAGGACAAGTTTGATGAACTTTCTTCATCCACTTCAACTGTACTTCAATTTTAGTATACACTTCTTTATAACATTTACACAAACATAAACAGATCCAATCAATCCCTTAATTTAAAATGTACATGATGTGTCTGACCTTTTGTTAAGGGCACAGGATAACAAAAGACATCACGATAGTGGAGACCAATTACACTGATTATAGTTTGGTCCTTAAATACAAGAACATGGACAAAGAGTACACTCAAGTAGCTCTTTATGGTAAGTCTGAACTGATGATGTAAAAGATATGTCATGTATGCTGTCTTGGACATGCTAATCTGTCAGAAACATTGCTCCTAGGACGGTCATCCATACTAAGACCAGATCTAATTGAGAGATTCAGATCTTTTGCTTTATCTCTGGGCTTTTCTGAGGAGGCCATTGTCGCCCCAACAGATATTGGTAAGTTTGCATGTGATATAACGAACATAAACTGTTTATGTCAGACTGCCACACTGCAGAAAAAAAAAGAAAAAAGAAAAAAACAGGAATAAGCTACTGGGGCTAATGTTTAATGTTTATGTGACCTTAAATAGGGCCTCTAAAGTTTGCTGAATCAATAAAACACCATGCACACACAAAACTACCACGTCACTCTTAACAGGAATCATGTTGATCTACACTTTTACATTGTTTTACATTAATTTGTTGATTTGTAATGCATTTTTAATGTTTTTTTAGATCCCTGCCCTATCCTAGAACCAAGGTATGGATTTACTTCCTCATATATATGAGAGGTCGGGGCTAGTTGTCTGTATAGAGATGTGACTTCAAAAAGCAAAACATTCCACCGTTATTGCTCAAGAAATAACATATAGTTAATTTACAGTTGGGTATGTTGTCACAGTAGACTGGTAAACCTGTTTATCACTTAGTGACGCTTAGTTTGCATCCTTACGCCAGTAGGTGGCGACAAGTGACCGTCTTTATCAAATTATTCGTTCAAAAATACTGATTCATTCAGGAACGAAACACCACTTTGAGTTGTGAACGAAACTGGATGTGTTTGGCAGTTGGAAGTATTCTCTTTGTTTGAGCAATAACAGACAAGGTAGCTAACTGGTAATATTGTGTATAAAATATATGTGTTTGAAAAGTGGCTACATCACGGCTCTCTATGGTTAAATCTAAGTAATACTGTTATTCGCAACATCATGTTTTGAAATTGATGTTTTAAAAACAACATACAACACTGCTATAAAAACAAGTTTGTGTAACTGATGTTTCAAAACATTATTGCTACTATTATAGCCCTTGTGACAACTAGCCCCAGTCTCCCAGTGGCTGAAATACATGAGTTCTATGTGACGTTGATGATAATGATGTAAACCCCATGAAAAGCCTTGTTTTATCCAATCTAAAATATACACCACTGTTCACTCACCTGCAGGAATACAGCAGAATTCAGAGAGGACAAATCTGCACAAACTGTTAATCAGTCAGTCTTTGCCACTGAGAATCTTTCCAAAGTGTGATTGGACAGGATGTTTTTATCGGTAGGCTAACCCACTCGAACTTCATAACTAATTGTATACTTTCACCATCTTTCAGCCAGCCTTGGAGTCAGACCATGGGTTACATATATTCAATTTTGTTACACATTTGGGGAACAGTGTTTGTTTTAACGCAAACAATCATTGGAGAAATGCAACACTGTGACATCTTCAATGTAACGCAGTTTGTGCTACAACTGTAAACCAGCAGGTGGAGCTGTTGTATCCAGCCAGCATCACTGTTAAAATTCTGATCCACCTGACACTGATGTTTACTAACAGGCAGTGCTACTGATAATGGACATGCATTTGTGTGGTTGTTTGCTTAATGTTTACAGAAAATTGGTGTCAAATCATTTAACAATTCCACTGTATTTTCAAAATGAATAATAAAAAGGTTTTTTTTTTTTTTTTTTTTTTTTTTTTTTTGCAATTAAACTAAACATATAGGCCTATTCCATGTTACAAAACAAATAAATAAGCATATTACACATTTGTGTGTGTAATACCATTCAAAAGTTTTCAAGAGTTTTTTTAAAACAAGTATTATGCTCAACAAGGCTGCATTTATTTTAATAAAAATACAACAATAATATTGTAAAATAGCTATAATTTAAATTAAAATAACTATTTTATATTTTAATGTAATTTATTCCTGAATATTCAGCAGCCATTACAGTTCACTGTCACATAATCCTTCAGAAATAATTCTAATATGCTGATTTTGTGTTAACATTTCGTATTATCAATGTTGTGTATTCTTTTCAGAATTCTTTGATGATGTGTATATATATATATATCATTAATAATCTATGGATACACACACACACACACACACCATCATATATATATGTATATGTGCCATCTGAAATTTTCTTCTAGAATGATTTTTATCAAGCTCGTATATTTAAGTTCAATAATTTCACTTAAATGGCAATGCAAATGACCTATTAATTGTCATTTAAGTGAAATTACTTAACTTAAATATACAAGCTTTATAAAAATGATCATTCTAGAAGAAAATTTCAGATGGCACTTAGAGGCTTTTGCATCTGAACTCTTCATATATATATGTAATGGTTATGTTGGTAATGACGATGATTATGTAAACATTGTGTCAAATCATATTGTAAAATGCAGCCAATTAATCAGTCATTCAATTAGTAAATCAATCAATTAACTAGTTCCTGAAAAGCATTCCTCTACTATCATCACTTGTCAGCAACAAATGATGCGTGGCTTAGTTTGGTCCTTTGTCTGTCACCATATACCCCTCTTTGGGGTCCTCCGTCCCTTTCTACTCCTTCCACCCCTTTACATGTCCTTCCCCCACTCTCCACTCTCACCCAATTACCCCCCTCCCTCCCTATCAGACTGCTCCCTCACCCCTTTTTACGGAGTGCCATTATGCTGCGGTGGGTGAAGGGAAGAGGGGGATAACAATGAAGATAAAGAAAGCATGCGGTTAGAGGCTTGTGAATGGCTCCATTCAGCAAAGCCAGCCAAACAGAAAAGCAGCTCTGCTCTTCCAAACCCAGAAGTTTCTCTTAGTACAACTGGGTCTTTATCCTCTGTAATTATGTGCTAGCATATACATACATACATACATACATACATGCGCAAGCAGACACACTTTACTGTAGCACACAAATACAGTAAGCCACACAGTATATCAGTAAATAGTTAATGTCACAGGGTGATGAACGTTAATTTAACATCATTATAACACTGTCATTTAACATCTGACACCACTGGAGCAGAACACAAATTTAGACCTCCACTGTAAACGTTCATAACACTTAAATTGATAGTTATAGGCTTTTCTAAATGAAAATTGTGTCGTAATTTTCTCACTATCATGTCATTCCAAACCTGTATGGACACAAAAGAAGATATTTTGATAGATGTGTCAGTGTTTTATTTTGGTTTCTGTGTCCGTATTTTAAATTTTTTTACATACAATGAAACTTAGTTGTTTTCGACCCCACTGACTTTGTATGGACAAAAACTGTTGACATTTTCTAAAAAATATATATATTTTATGTTGGGCAGAAGAAATAAAATCATACAGGTTTGGAACGACATGAGGACAGACATGAGGACATGAGTAATGATGACAGAACTTTCCATTATTTTATTTTCTTTTGGGGGGTGGGGGGATAAACGCCTCATTTGTTAAGGTTCCACTGATGAACTTGGATCTGATTTCTCACAAACAATCATGTCTCGAAGTTCAAAATCTAGATGTCACTTAATAAGAAGGGCTTCATTTGTGTATACATTTTTTTCATATTATTTTGAGGATGCACAACCTCTGTGACATCTCAAATCTACATTTCTTGTTTGAAATGCATTAGTACCAAATCATCATCTTTGACATTCAATAATAAATATGATTTTAAGCATGCTTTTGCAAATGTTTTATTCACCTAAACACTTGGGGGAATAAACTCCAAGCACATACATTTCTGTGGTTTTAAGTTACTTAAATGAAACATTTTTGTCGGCGTTGCCATTCATGAAATGTATCGCTTCGCTCATGGCCCCTCCGCCTGTTACCTCACAGATGTGTAACCTCATCTGAGTGTGTCTGTGCTTATTAATCAAAATGAGACACACACACACACACACACACACACACACACACACACACACTCTGGACCAAACTGTGTGTCAGTATTTGGAGAAAGGAGGCTCCATATGGGCACTCCTGCATCTCTTTTCTGTGTTGGCAGCCAGGCAGATGTCACATGGTCTAACAGGTCACCGTGCACAGACATAAGACGAATAGCTGTGCAGTACAGACTGCATGGGGCCCCTCAGCCGTCTGCCAGCAGAGTCCCCCAGTTTACCCCACTCCCCACTACACACACACACACTATACACATAGATATTTCATGCTAGTTTTGTTATATTACGACTCCCTATTTATCAATATTACTGCAATCATTTTTTTGTTTTTATTAGATAATCTTGTTTTTGCTCGTTCTTATTTTATTTTGTTTTGTTTGCATGTCCTACATATAAAAATTGTTGAATTGCGTATTATTATATATTAGAATTACAATATGCATAGTGGCCAAAAGTGATGTGTAGATGGGGATATTTGTTTTTAAAAACCCTACAAAGTTCGATTAAACCATCAAAATATGAGTAAAATATTTTATATTTTTAAAAATGTTTTAAATATGAAGAAAGAAGAAAACACTAAACTTCATACAGGTTTTATTTTACTAAAAACAAAAAGTTCACAAAAGCTGGAAAAAGCATACATTGACTACACCATGATCAGTTATTAATATTTGGTTGGTTCTCTCTTGTTTTTGTTCATAATACATTTTTATTACAGCCTGGGCAAAAAGTATGTCCACACATTTTGCCATGTTTCATTGAGTTATCACAAATTAAACAATTGACCCCAAGCACAACTACATAATATTTATTTACATAATATGGCCACTATTGTATATAATGCAGGGTGGTCATTTCATCTACGCTGAAAATGTAGAATGTCAGAAATAAGAAAATATCAAACAAAGTAGCATTTATTTATATTTATATTGGTGATAGTATAAAAACACTTTTCAAACAGCATTTTACAAAAATAAATGGTATGCTTTAAACTATAAAATATAAAACAAAAGATAATTTTGTAGATATTTATGGCAGTTAACATAATGCTTTTGGAAAGATGGTCTTTGGCATGCTATACTCTACCTAAATGATTTCATTTTTGCTGATAATAAGCATGTATTGTCATGGCGCGAATGAAAAGTCAAGGATTCAATAGCAAGTGAATACTGGTGTTTATTAACACAATAGAAGATGAAGTGCAGGTAGAGATATAAGGCAACGTAGAAACTCAGGCTCGGCAACGCAGGACTCAGTGGGCAGACAGCAACGGACGAACCGCAGACAATCCTCAGAACAGGTAGACGAATCTCGGAACAGGAATACAGGAACTAGATCCTCGGAACAGGCAGACGAATCTCAGAACAGAAACTGGAGCAAGGAAGAGAAGACTGTGAGCTGAGCCTGAGAACCTCCACAACCATCTGACAAAGACAAGACGAGGTGACAAACAATATATAGGACATTCTCATTCAAAACAGCTGGCGCTGATCAGCTCATCAGCGATAACGAGCCATGCTGATGAGCCGCGCCCATTCATATACAACACGCACACACATAGCAAGGCGAGTCAATGAATCCGTGAACCGTGACAGTACCCCCCCTCCTAGGAACGCCGCCTGGCGTTCCCAGACACCCTTACCTGTCGATTGTAATCATCGATAAGGGAGTGATCCAGGATGTCCCTAGCCGGAACCCAACTTCTCTCCTCCGGACCGTAACCTTCCCAGTCCACCAAGTACTGGAATCCGCGTCCCCTCCGCCTTGAGTCCAGTATACGATTGACCGAATAAGTAGGTTCCCCATCTACGAGACGCGGCGGGGGAGGAACCGGAACTGGCGGGTTAATCGCTGATCGAAACACAGGCTTAATCTTGGATACATGGAAAACGGGATGAATTCTCCTGTACGCTGGAGGAAGGTTGAGGCGGACTGCCACCGGACTAATGATCTTGGTGACAGTGAACGGGCCAATGAATTTGGGAGCAAGCTTATTAGAAACGGAGCGTAGAGGAATGTTCCTGGTTGAAAGCCACACTTTTTGACCAACGACGTATACGGGAGGCTTGGACCGGTGGCGATCGGCTTTAGCCTTGGTGCGCGCCCCCACCTGGAGTAGAGTCTCACGGGCTCTAGTCCATGTGCGGTGACACCTCTGGACGAAGGCGTGAGCGGAGGGGACCGCGACCTCGGATTCCAGACTGGGAAAAATTGGTGGCTGGTAACCTACACTACATTCAAACGGAGATAGGCCCGTGGACGACACTGGTAACGTATTGTGCGCGTACTCCACCATTGAAAGTTGCTGACTCCAGGAGGAAGGATTCTTGGAGACCAAACATCGTAACACCCTTTCCAAATCTTGGTTGGCTCTCTCGGTTTGACCATTGCTCTGGGGGTGAAACCCTGAGGACAGACTGACAGTCGCTCCCAGTAACTTACAAAACTCTCGCCAAAATTTGGACACAAACTGGGGTCCTCTGTCAGAAACCACGTCTATCGGGAGGCCATGTAAGCGAAAGACGTGATCTACAACGGTCAACGCTGTCTCCTTGGCTGAGGGTAATTTGGGCAAGGGAATAAAATGAGCCGCCTTCGAGAACCGGTCCACCACAGTCAAAACGACCGTATTGCCCTGAGAGGGTGGGAGGGCGGTGATAAAATCTAGCGCAATGTGGGACCAGGGTCTCGAAGGGACAGGCAGCGGTTGAAGTAACCCATCTGGGGGTCGATTGGAAGTCTTACCAGTGGCACAAACCGAGCAAGCCAAAACAAAACTGTGGATGTCACGAGCCATCAGTGGCCACCAGAACCGTTGCTTGACTAAAAAACTAGTGCGATTAACTCCTGGGTGGCAAGCTACATTGGAACAATGACCCCACTGAATGACGTCGGACCGTAATCCCTCCGGCACAAACAAACGATTCGGTGGGCAACCGGGCGGAGGCGTTACCCCTTCTAAGGCCAATTTGACCTTCGACTCGACCTCCCATGTGAGTGTGGAGACAAATAGGGTCTCAGGTAAAATGCACTCGGGAGTAGACGGGCGATCGGAATGGTCAAAAATACGCGATAAAGAATCGGGTTTGATGTTTTTGGAACCCGGGCGGTACGAGAGAGAAAAATCAAAACGACCGAAAAAAAGTGCCCACCGAGCCTGCCTGGAGTTCAATCTTTTGGCGGTTCTGATATATTCCAGGTTCTTATGATCGGTCCAGACGATAAAAGGTACCCCCGATCCCTCTAACCAGTGACGCCATTCTTCCAATGCTAACTTAACTGCCAACAACTCTCTGTTACCAATGTCGTAGTTACGTTCGGCAGGCGATAAACGACGGGACAAAAACGCGCAGGGATGCATCTTGTCGTCTGTGGAAGAACGCTGGGATAGCACTGCTCCTACCCCCACCTCTGATGCATCGACCTCCACCACAAACTGACGTGACGGATCAGGGGCTATAAGGATGGGGGCTGAAACGAAGCGGCCTTTCAGTTTAGCAAACACAGCCTCAGCTGTGTCTGACCACCTGAACGCCGTTCTGGGGGAGGTCAAGGCAGTCAGAGGCGCGGCTAGTTGGCTGAAATTGCGAATAAAACGCCGGTAGAAATTGGCAAACCCCAGAAACCTCTGTAGGGCCTTACGGGAATCTGGACTTGGCCACTCTACCACAGCCTTAACCTTCTCAGGATCCATTCGCATTCCCTCAGACGAAATGATGTACCCTAGGAAAGGAACAGACTGTGCATGAAAAGCGCATTTCTCCGCCTTGACAAAAAGCCCATTCTCTAGCAACCTCTGAAGCACTCGTCTGACGTGTTGAACGTGTTCCTGGAGAGACGAAGAAACAATCAATATGTCATCCAGGTAAACATATATGAACTGGTCTACCATGTCTCTCAACACGTCGTTGATGAGTGCTTGGAAGACCGCTGGGGAGTTGGAAAGCCCGAACGGCATAACCAAATATTCAAAGTGCCCCCTGGGGGTGTTGAACGCGGTCTTCCATTCATCCCCCTTCCTGATGCGAACCAAATGATATGCATTACGTAAATCCAATTTTGTGAAGATAGATGCTCCCTGCAACCTCTCGAAGGCTGAAGACATCAACGGCAAAGGATAAGTATTCTTTACCGTGATGTTATTCAACCCCCGGTAATCAATACAAGGTCGCAGTGAACCATCCTTCTTCCCCACAAAAAAGAATCCCGCCCCCGCTGGAGAAGAGGAAGGGCGGATGAATCCAGTTGCTAGAGAATCAGAAATATATTTCTCCATAGCCTCCCTTTCTGGAACAGAAAGCGAATATAACTTGCCCTTAGGCGGAGACGTACCTGGCAGTAGATCTATAGCACAGTCATAGGGACGATGCGGAGGAAGAGAAGCAGCCCGAGACTTACTGAACACCTCCTTCAGGTCGAGATACTCTGGTGGCACGTTAGACAGATTCACTGGCTCCTCCTGCAACACAGAACAAGAAACAGACGGAACAGCAGACGAAAGACATGAGGCATAACACTGATTACTCCAAGTGGACACGGAGTTCTGACCCCACTCTATCCTGGGTCCGTGTTTCACCAACCACGGATGACCCAGGACAATGGGAGCGTGAGGTGACTGAGTGAGGTATAGTGAGGTCTCAGTGTGGTTACCCGAGGTGATAAGTGTGATGGGTCCAGTGGTGTGAGTGATGCCCGGAAGTTCCTGTCCATTTAATGCGTGAATGGTGATACTGTGCTCCAGCGGTGTGATGGGGATGTGAAGTTTCTGTGCCAAGGAAAAGTCCATAAGATTCTCCTCCGCTCCTGAATCCACCAGCGCCTGGCCGTTGAAGGTGTGGTCTGCCCACTGGAGTCTCACCGGGAGGAGGGTGGCGTTCGAGGGTCTGGTCAAGGATATCCCGCCCGACAGTAGCCTCCGTCCTACCGCCGGGCTTGGCCTTTTAAAGGACAGTTGGAGATGAAATGGCCGGCCTCCCCACAGTAGAGACACAGACCTCTCGAGCGGCGATGTTCTCTCTCCTCCCGGGAGAGCCGAGCTCGACCTACCTGCATGGGTTCAGGATCGTTCGAGGGGCTGACCGTGTTCACTCCCCTGAAACTGGGAAACTCAGCGAAATCCTCCACTGGAGTCCGTAAAGACCGATTAGCTCTCTGTTGTAATCGTGCATCGACTCGTAATGCCAGTTCAATCAGTTCATCAAGAGTCTTGGGTAAATCCAACGTGTAGATCTCCTTTTGAACACGATCAGCCAACCCATGCAGGAACAAGTCCCACTGCGCCTCCTCGTTCCATTTGCACTCGGCGGCCAACGTCCGGAACTGGATGGAATAGTCGGAAACCGAGTTGTTGTTCTGTCGGAGATCGGCAAGTTGGCGAGCCGCCTCGCGTCCGGCGACCGCGCGATCGAACACGCGGCTCATCTCTTGCTCGAGTGCTTGGAACGAGGAGCAGCACGGGTGTTGATTCTTCCACACCGCTGTTCCCCACAGAGCCGCGCGTCCAGACAGCAGTGTCATCACTAGTGCCACTTTACTCTCCTCAGAGGAAAACGTCACAGGCTGAAGAGAGAAGTAAATCGAACATTTGGTTAGAAAGGTTCGGCACATATTCGATTCTCCAGAATACCTCTCGGGGGTGGGGATGCGCGGCTCTGGTCGGTTGATGTTGAGAGGTTCCGGGGGAACAGGCGGGGGCGGTGCTGGCGCAGCGGGACCTCTCAGACGTTGTAATTGAGAGGTGAGCTCGGACACCTGCGTTACCAGAGCCTGTATCGCCCGACCCGAGGCACCGATCTGTTCATCCTGACGGTCCATGCGGGCGTGATTACCGGCGTACATCTGCTGCAATGTGGCTGCACTCGCTGAATCCATGATCTGGTCAGATGGTTCTGTCATGGCGCGAATGAAAAGTCAAGGATTCAATAGCAAGTGAATACTGGTGTTTATTAACACAATAGAAGATGAAGTGCAGGTAGAGATATAAGGCAACGTAGAAACTCAGGCTCGGCAACGCAGGACTCAGTGGGCAGACAGCAACGGACGAACCGCAGACAATCCTCAGAACAGGTAGACGAATCTCGGAACAGGAATACAGGAACTAGATCCTCGGAACAGGCAGACGAATCTCAGAACAGAAACTGGAGCAAGGAAGAGAAGACTGTGAGCTGAGCCTGAGAACCTCCACAACCATCTGACAAAGACAAGACGAGGTGACAAACAATATATAGGACATTCTCATTCAAAACAGCTGGCGCTGATCAGCTCATCAGCGATAACGAGCCATGCTGATGAGCCGCGCCCATTCATACAACACGCACACACATAGCAAGGCGAGTCAATGAATCCGTGAACCGTGACATGTATAACAATTAGTAATTATGCATGCACTTTTTATGGCCTACATGCAATATTTGCACTTTTATTCACAAGAATAAATTAAAATAAACTAATAAACTAAAAACTAATAAAAAACAGTCAAATAAACTTGATAAAGAGCTGGTCCCTCCAGCCGACATGAAATCAGGGTTTTACAGCCCATACTTCATCGTGCCCAAGAAAGGCGGTAGGTTACAACTGATCTTGGATTGATAGAATATCAGATAGGTTTGCAGCAATCGACCTGAAGGAAGTGTATTTTCATGGCTCAATCCTACCTCGACATAGACCGTTTCTGCGTTCGAGGGACGGGCATACCAGTAAAAGGTCCTCCCCTTCGGTCTGTCCTTGTTACCCCGCGTCTTTACGAAGATAGCGGAGGCTGGCCTCACTCCATTGAAGGAGGCGGGCATTCGCATCCTCAAATATCTAGATGACTGGTAACTGACTGGTCAACAATTGGGGTGGTGTGGCGCAATGGATAAGACACATGCCTTTGGTGTGAGAGACCCGGGTTCGAATCCACTGTGAGACACCAATGTGTCCCTGAGCAAGACACTTAACCCCTAGTTGCTCCAGAGGCGTGCGACCTCTGACATATATAGCAATTGTAAGTCGCTTTGGATAAAAGCGTCAGCTAAATGAATAAATGTAAATGTAAATGTCAACAAGGAAAAGAGCAAACTCTCCCCCGTGTATTTGTTCAAGAGGTTCCTGGGGCAAATGGCATCCATAGCCGCATTCACGCCGCTCGGATTGCTTCATTTGAGACCGCTTCAGCACTGGCTTCACGACCGGGTCCCGAGATGGGCATGGCACTGCGACACACACCGGGTGGAAATCACTCCGGTTTGTTGCCAGACTTTCACCCCGTAGTCAGACCTTGCTTTTCTACGGAGAGGTGTTCCCCTAGTACAAGTGTCCAGGCATGTTGTTGTCTCAACAGATACCTCCAGTGCAGGTTGGGCTGCTGTATGCGACGGGCAAGCAGTCTCTGGCTCCTGGACAGTGGGGTCCTGCTTCGAGTTGCTAGCAGTACACATTGCCCTGCGCTGGTTTCTGTCATCACTGCGGGGCAAGCATGTGCTGGTCTGGACGGAAAACACTTAGACCGTTTCGTACATCAACCGCCAAGGTGGTCTCCCCTGCGTATGTCGCAACCCGCCATCTCCTCCTGTGGAGTCAGAAGCAACTCAGGTTGCTTTGTGCCATGTACATCCCGGGTGAGCTCAGTCGTGCGGGCGATGAGCTCTCACGACAGCATTCGTCCAGGGGGTAATGGAGACTCCACCCCCAGACAATCCAGCTGATTTGGGAATGCTTCGGGTCGCTCAGGTAGATCTGTTCACAACCTCGGAGACAACCCACTGCCAGTGGTTCACTGGCACACAGCTGGCCCCGGGACCTACGCAAGTACGTGTTTCCCCCAGTGAGCCTGCTCCACAGACACTGTGCAAGGTCAGGGAGGATGAGGAGCAGGTCTCGATGGTTGCGCCGTACAGGCCCACCCGGACCTGGTTCCCAGAACTCATGCTCCTTTCGACACGCCCTCCCTGGCGGATTCCCCTGAGGAAGGACCTGCTTTCTCATGGACAGGGCACAATCTGGCACCCAGACTTAAATGGCCTACCTTCAGGGGTAGTTGACACTATCGCTTCAGCTAGAGCCCCCTCTACGAGGCACTTACGCCTTACGCTTTGAAGTGGAACCTCTTCATTGATTGGTGTTCTTCCTGCAGGGAATATCCCCGAGGATGCATTGTTAATGTCATGCTTTCCTTCCTGCAAGATGAGTTGGAGCGAATGCTGTCTCCCTTCACCCTGAAAGTGTATGTAGCCGCTATTGCTGCACACCACAATGCAGTAGACGGTAAGTGCCTCTGGAAACACACCTGATTATCAGGTTCCTGAGAGGTGTGTCGTGGAAATTCCCAATACGAATACAACCTACTTAATCTGACTTCTTCACCACGGACTATTTAAACAACTTGCAGTTGTTAAAAATAATAACTACAGTATATCGAGGTAATTCCCTGAATTCCCTGAATACTTACAATACAATACAATACTTCCTTTAAGTAAGGTGACGGCGTCCCGTCAAGAAGCTACTATCACTACCTCAATCACACATGAGCACACAGGTCTTTAGCATCTATACACTCTTACCGTCCTTCTCAGGTGTACGCTGGTCCGACACAGGATCATTAATACTAACTCAGAGTATTACAGCCTCACCCCGAGACTCTATAGTCTTCCAACACTATCACTGTCTCTACGGTGGTCTTTTGAGCGTAGAATCTTTAGTACTTCTATTACTACCTCAATCACACATAGATGTTCTTTTGTTTTCTTTTGAGCATAGTTTCTCAGCTGCGCAGCATATACCTGACACGACTCCCAAGCTGCTCTTTGTAGAAATTAAGTTTTATTCACGGCCGGGAGATCACTGGCCACAACAACCAAGTGAGTCTCCTGAATAGAATGATACATGTACATTTATATCATACAGTTGAGTAAAAATCAATGTCACTCAAGTCTTCTTCACTGTGATTTGTTCTGGTGATTGGTTTGTAATGATCTGAGCTAGTCATATGACTGTTAGTTCTACTGTGTTAAGCACTTTTTGGTTAAGTATATATGGCCTTTGACCTGAGCATCCTTAGTCTGCGTTTCTCTGTACATTTAACGTTGAAAATACCCATTACATAAAATATTTCTATCACAGGTGCCAGGACGTTAAATCCTCCTCGACCACGCCTCATCCCCTCTTGGGACCCTTCCTTGGTCCTGATGGCCTTACAGAGAGCACCCTTTGAGCCCTTGCAGTCAGTAGAGATTAAAATCCTGTCTCTTAAGACAGCGCTCCTGACTGCGCTCACATCCATTAAGAGGGTGGGGGACCTGCAGGCATTTTCGGTCGACAAACCCTGCCTGGAATTCAGGCCAGCTAACTCTCATGTCATCCTGAGACCCCGGCCCGGATACGTGCCCAAACTTCACACCACTCCTTTCAGGGACCAGGTTGCGTTGCTGTGTCCTGTTCGTGCCTTGCGTTTGTACGTAGATCGCACATAGAACCTCCCAACAGCTCTTTGTCTGCTATGGAGGACAGCAGAAGGGAAAGGCTGTCTCCAAAAACAGGTTGGCCCATTGGATAGTGGATGCCATCGTCTTAGCATACCATTCCCAAGACGAGCCGTGCCCCCTGGGAGTGAGAACTTACTCAACATGGAGTGTTGCTTCTTCCTGGGCGTTGATGCACGGGGCTGGGCGACACCTAACACATTCACAAGATTTTACAATCTCCGAGTGGAGCCGGTGTCTTCCTGTGTATTGCCTACAAAAAGGTGATATGTAGGAGGGATTGCTTGGTGTCTGGCTTGCTGTGCCATTCCCCTCTGAGGACGGGATACGAGCACTTATTTTGCTCCTCAGTTGAGTTCCCCGGCTGGTGAACCCTGGTGTAGTTCCTCCAGCATCCTCGGCAGTTAGATGCGGCGGAGGCATCTGACGCCAGGTCTACAGCTGGCTTGCTCAGGGCACTGGAAGGGGCAGCAGTTTTGGTGCCTTCCATAGGGATCCCAAATCGTAAGTCACTGACGTTAACGTCGAACGTGACTGACTGATAGGGAACATCTAGGTTACTAATGTAACCCTCATTCCCTGAAGGAGGGAACAGAGACGTTAACGCCCATCACCACAACTACTGTACCTCCGCAGGCGGCCAGGACCCCATCTAGGCTCCTCAGCAAAAAACTTATTTTATGTATATGTGCATTGGCTTGTTCTGTTACCACTTGAAGGTGATTGGGCTCTCAGTTGAGATACATTATTAACCTAGACGTTTCTTGGGCAGCAAATCAGCATATTAGAATGATTTGTGAAGGATCAAGTGACACTGAAGACTGGAGTAATGATGCTGAAAATTCAGCTTTGCTTCACAGGAATTGCATTTTAAAATATATTCAAATAGAAAACAGTTATTTTAAATTGTGAAAATATTTCCCAATATTTCTGTTTTTACTGTATTTTGGATCAAATGCTTTGATGAGCAGAAGAGACTTCTTTTAAAAACATTTAAAAAATCTTACTGATCCCAAACTTTTGAACGGCAGTTTACCTCTCTCTTATTTTTACTCCAAGGGACCGTTTAAACGACACCATTCCAACTAAAAACAGATAACTTTTTATGTGTTTTGGGCATTAATTTACACAAAAACATGGTTTTTAAAATGGGTTTCAAAGTGCATGTTTTTGAAAACGATACAGTTATTGTCTCCGTAAACTACAAAAACTCGAATTTGCACAAATGGTGACGTCATGTAAAGTAACTTTAAAAGTAAAAGTAACTTTACAACTACAAGTCAACTTGTTTTACTATCCTGAACCCTAACACCTAACCCTAACATAACAGTCTACTACAGCCTACTATACTCTGTCGAAAGTTAGTTGGCATGTAGTTGCACAGTTACTCATAGTTAGTCAAATGTCTAAAGTAGACCATCAAAATAAAGTGTAACCAACCAGCTACACCTGCGGTTGCTCTGCTAGGACACCTGTTTGACTTCATATATCAGTATGCTACATCTATATGCCATTTGCTTTGATATTTTGACCCATTATCGAATGCAATAAAAACCTCTGTTTGAGTATGAAACAAGCATACAGTCTAAAAATGCACACAATTGCACATTGAGCTTGAGGCCAACATGCATGCAAGTGCATACATATAAACAGTGCAGCTTTCTCAGGCCTGAAGGGTTGGTTCAGGGTTACTTTACACACCTTTGAACATCCCTTTTCAGGGCATAGTGTGAAATGGATTTGAATGAGAAAGAGGAGGTCAGGAGAGGAGGTGTGGAGGCTAGGGGAGGGGAAGGACGAAGGGAACAGGGTGGGAAACCGACAGGAGGGAAGAAGAAAAGGAGGTAGACGGATTTTCCATTTGTAAAAAAAACAGGGCCACTGGTTATTGAGTTGCATGAGAAGGATCTCCCTTTCTCTTTCTGTTCTCTCCAGCCTTCTCCCTTGCTTGTCCCCTCTCTCATTACCATAGCAGCTGCAGAGCTGTGCGTGTGTGTGTGAGTGTGTGTGAAGGGAGGGGGTCCGGGTCGGGCAGTGTGACTTAGGCAGGGGCTCCCGTCAATGGTGGGCCGTCTGGGGAATGAATAGAGGCGCACAGAGTTGAACTGGACAAACAAAAGAGAAGAGGAGAGAAGAATGGGCGAGTGAATGGGGCGGCTTGTCACTGCGAGCTAGAGCACACAAAATGGAGTGAAATAGTGAAAGAAAGTTAAAAGGAGCAGAGGGCATGCAAGGATTGGCCTGGCCACCTGTCTCTCTCGCTATCTGTCTTTTGCCCCTTCTGTCAAAGGAGGGACTAAAAGTTGGAGGCATGAGAGCGTGATTTGGGCAGAAAAATGCAATGTAAGCAGTATTTTTAAGAGTGAACCACAAGTGAACTACTTTTTTTTACTTATTTCATAAACAACTGATGCAATACTAGAACATGTGTGATGCAATTTTAGTGTGCTTAATAAAGTTATTCTCTTGTGTGATTTAATCAGAACTCACAAAATTGTCACTCAGCTCACAAATAAAAAATGTGATTGGTTGCATTATTACCCTTAAGTATCGTCAGACAACACTGGCAAGATATTCTGAAATGATATATCAAATGTAAACATGTTTTTTTTTTGTACTCAGTGTAGTGAAGGAAACACATGGCAATTCTAACATCCTTACCCATAATCCCCTAACCAGTAATTAGGTTACATTGACACAAATATATCAGCTTTAACAGTATTTAGTAACAATCCCTTGCTCTTTAGGTTGCTAGCATGATTGGGCTTGCTTGGCTACATGTTGCATGTAGCATTAGCTGTATACATGGTGGTAATTCATTCAGCTGATATCACACGGTGGCCTATTAGCCATCTATGGAAATGCAACCGGGACACAGACATGTAGCTTACAAATGTGTAACTTATTTGCTGAATTGACATTTTCAGAGTTCAAGTTCGAGATAAAGCTGAAACTGTGTTTCAAATGTGGGAGATAAGTATTCTACCAAAGAAACTGCATGTAATTCCTTTAACTATACAAAACTGGTGTTACCTTGTGAAAAACAACGTTATCCTGTTTTTTAAAAGAGTACTTATTACAGAAGTATATACTTTAAAATAATATATACTTAATATATACTTAAGTGCCAAATGAATGTAATGTTTTCGGACACTTAATTGCTTGATATGTACAATTAAATTAAATGTATTTTAATTTAAATTTAAATTAAATGCAAGTAGCTGAACTTTAGAATGCTTTTTGGCCAACTTAAGTAGGTATCTTTAAATTACTTCTATTGTCTTTGAAATATGGTTAAAGTGTAGGGGTGAGCGGGGCACAACCGCGGCATCACAGTAGTTGTAACACACGTGGTTTAATTTCCACACATGCCAGCATGACGAAACTTAGTGTATTTATAGTTGCCATATCATAGTACACTATATTATAGAGAGAAAAAATGCGCCAAAATTTTAAAATCTTTGGATTAAATCACTGAACATTTATTTCAGCATAGCAAAAGTAAATTTCTTTACATTTTTCATATGTTATTTGTTTTATGTGTGTGTTTATTTAAAATTAGACAAATCTGATATTATTTTAATCTTTTATCTGTTGTTTAACAGTTGAGATAGTTCTTTAATGCTGATCTAACCAGCAGAAGACACTAGCCGGGTTTAAATCCCAGTTGCGCAGGTGGGGCATGTTGTAACACTGCGGTATGTGCCCCTATTAGAACTATGCTATTCTATTATATACTTTTATGAATTCTATTGAGAAACCATGAGAAAACGGTGAATAAAGATTGAGAGTCAATGTTCAGAAATTATTCAATATTATTATGTTTTGAACTATGCTGTATAGCTCTGTTTTGTGGTGTGTTTTCAAACTCAAAAATTACTTTATTTTTAATTATTTAAAAATGCCATTATTTTATATGAAAAAGTTAATAATTGTGTTTTATTGACAAAATATTTTGTTTTGTCTTGTTTTTTGTTTTTTTTATTAGATCAGATGACATTTTAATCTGTCATATGGTTATGTTACAATGTGCTCCTCAACATGCCGCATGGGGTGTTGTCACATTTCACTTCCATTCTTTCGGGGTAAATCAAGAAAAATATACGCTGTATTAATGAAACAAAACCACATAATTGTACTAGACATGTGGGAGATTAATGTGGGGGGGGGAATAAATACTCTAAACCCCAGGTGAATTTACACAAACAGAGAAAGTCAAAAAGTGTTAGGTTGTGCCCCGCTCTGTTGAATGTATTGACAGGCATTCATGGTAAACTAAAATATACTTTAATGTCATTCTATTTAAACTTGTATAGCATGTGTTAAATTATATCTGTAATTACACATTTGTAATGATGAAGTTGCAATTTAGTACATTTAAAATATATTAACTAAATATAACATCAAATAACATATTACAGGTAAGTACTTTGTGCTTTAGTTTGTTACCACATCAAAATAAGTGTAGCCTAGTCCTTTAAAGCATGAAAAAATCAAAACATAATGATTTAAAATGTACTTTAAAGTAATGTTTATTACTTCAAAGTGCACTTTTTAAAAGTTTACTTAAGTGTGTTAAGAAACATGAAGGTGTACTCTCTTTATAAAGTATATGTGGTCTTTAGTTTCATTAATGTCACATTATCTGCAAGATCAGTTTAAAAAAAATATATAATGATAAGATTTGAAGTACTCTGCAAGTGCACAGTAAGCACATGTCTTTTTCACATGGTTGGTATTAAAGGTTAATGTAGACTTGTTTTAACTAGTTCATTTCTTTGCAGCCAAACTGGTGTTTACTGAGGAGCTAAATGCTAATACATGCTACGGCTAGCATTTGCTCAAGGCTATATGCATATGGAACATGTTTCTCTGTAAAATATGTAAGGCATACATCTATAAAGAAACTTTTTTAGACTAACTGCATCCCTATATGTGCTTCACAGTTCATTTGTCACAACACTTGTGTTTCTTGGAAATACTGAGCAACCCTATGGCTCTGCAACTACCTGAGGAACAGGAAGAGGCAGAGGCTGAATCAAGGAACAATAATATTCAGGAGAGTCATGCGCAAGTCTATGCATTACACCAGTAATTTTCTTAAAACCACAGAATTTAATATCTAAAATGCCTTTGTACATAACGTACAAAATACAGCAAGTAATATATTTAAAATATGACCACTTACATCGTTCAAAACATAAACAAACAGCTAAACATATATAAAAACACAACAAAATAACAATTCACAAAAGACAAATCATTATGAGAGGCTTTTTCCAAACTTCTCTTTGATGAAAATATCTCAAAAGTTGGTCCAAAATATCACAGTCATTTGACTTTTATCTCAATCAAAGAAGTTACTTTTACTTTTATGTCATAAATGTTATGGCATTATCAAGTAAAGACTTGTGCATTGTGCAACTTCTTGTTACACTGGTTTTACCATAGCATCCCCCTAAAAAGAGGAGGATGGGACTTCGGATATAAGAAGTGCTCCAAGAGTTTTTTTTTTTTCTTTTTTTCTGAACACTTTACTTATATGTTCTTCCATTATGTCAAAGTTGTTATAGTCTAGAATATGTTTGACATTACTTATGGAGGGACATTTAAGCAGAGTGTGTTACATAATTATACATATAAAGTAATTCAATTCATTGGCATATAAATGCCTTTGATAAGAATGAAGAGTGAAAACCACCCTGGAGCTTCCATACAATAAGAATTGTTTTTCCATTTAGAAAAATAGAATCTTTAAAAGTTGGCTTGACACCAACAACTCATAAAACAGCCATCAGTGCAATATTTAAAACATTCTCAAGTATAAGCGATGCATATTTTCATACTGGCATTGAAGCGTTCCAGAAGTCACAACACATTTAAACCTTACCACATCTTGCCTGAGTTGGCAAGGGGTATAAGAAGACGAGTCCAATGTGCTTTAGGACACAGTGCAGTCTATACACTGATCTATGGATTTGCTCAACCTCTGAATTACAAAACAGTAAAGTAATGTTTACTGGCTTGAAATGTGTGGATCAAAAAACAGGCTTGAAATGTGTGGATTAGCACCAAAAAAAAAGGTTAGTGTCAGAAACTCAGTTCACATGGGAACTCCATAAGAATTACGACACAACAGTGCCAAAATGCAATCATATTTGGTAATGTCCGGGCTAAGTGTTAGCATTAATATATCAGGTCAAGAGGTGAGAGATCCTGAATGGTGAATAGATAGGCTAGTAGTATGATACTAAACTTGATGACCAACATTGCAATGTCACCATTATAATGCATTACAGTTGAGGTATCAGACATCAGTCCCTGTTTTAGACAATATGAGAGAATGTGTACATAATGTAATTCTATACAGGAATATTTATGTCAGTCTAGTCAGTGTGCGAATTATTCATTGACTCATAGGTCGACTCTCTGAAGGAATGCCTGTCAATAATTTTCTGTTGGTCTGGCATGTATTTAGTAGCTAAGTGTCAAATTAATTAAAGATGTGTTTAAAACAAAACAAACATTTTGTGAAATATCAGAGGTGAACGTCTATAATAAAGGGATACATAATGACAGTAGTTCTGTTTTGTAAATTCTGTACTGTTCGATAATGAACTGATAGGCTACTGATATTGTTTGAAATATATGTAAAAAGACCAATATAATTCAAGCCTTAATTAAGGATTTAGACCCCCAGAACCCTCCATAATTCGCACCCTGAGTCTAGTCATCCTGTAGTCCACCAACCAAGTATCAGCTTTCTTACTTTGATCCGACTGTTCAATTTGTTATCTTCCAAAAAAAAAAAAAAAAGGAGAAATCTATAAATAACACAGTGATCATTCATTTTCATCATGCATCAAAAGTTGGCAAACCACATCCATGACATTGTACCAACCCAACATTATTAAAAAAAAATAGCCTTTTGGATTTGAATCATGTGCCTACCGATATTAAATCAATTTCCTAAACACATTACATCACAAACAAGCTGTCTTTTACTTTGGCACAAAGGGGTCAAATATATGATAGGCTTAAAGGTACAGCGTCAGATTTTCTTTGATTGCCTCAGAGCGCGCTTGATGAGTACTTCGCCCGTGTAATGAGGTAAAGAACGATGTCTTGATGTCCACCAAATGCTGCTATGTGCAGAGCGCTCCATCCATCTCTGTTGGCCAGACGGATGTCTGCACCAAACTTCACCAGTAGCTTTACTAACTCCAAGTTGCCATCGATCACGGACTGATGCAGCGCCGTCTGTCCCTCGGGTCCGAAAGAGTTCACGTTAAATTCACAGTTTGTCATGTTTTGCAAGAGAGAATGAAGTTCCTTAGTATTGCCCTTCCTGAGCGCTTCCTGAAACACTCTTTGACGCGCAGAGCAAGTCATGTCCGCCTGACTCATGGTTTCAACAGGTAGACCCCTTCGCTTCTGTTTCTGTGAGAAGATAATGAGCCAGGTCTTCCTCCAAACTCCGAAATAACTCAGCGAACGTTAAACGGGGCAGTAATGGCACTTAATAATTCATAGACCAAGCTCCAAGGTATTCGCAAATCCCCCAGTTTATGTTTTCCGACGATATTATTATGAAAAAATATCATACAGTCCTTAAAGCAGAGGAGCTGGGAATTTCAGTAGTCCATATGGCATGTGGTGCTCCGATACTCTGTGCCTAATAGAAAATGTATTTACTGTTATTTAATGTTTGCACATGCAAAATTTTGGCGGAAAACAGTATTGCAGTCTGTTTATTAAGTGCTTTACCTTGGTGGTTCCCACGAGCGGGTGTTGAATTGCCTCCAGCTCCGCGCGCTGTGTTCTGACTGTATACTCCTCCGTTATAGACTATTCCTCCTCTTGCGGCTCATTTGAATAACAATAGCCCGTCATGAAGTTCGTCTTTTAGGGGCGGAGACTGTGTTCGTTTCTATCTGCTTTTTAGCAGACTGCATTGTTAATGTTACTTACCCATATAGGCCTACACAAAGGGGAAATGCAGAGAAAAATGCTGCAAATAAATGAACAATAAAAATGGCAAAAGACTTCTTTGTGATTTGCTCGTTTTCAAGAATATCATTATGTAAAATATCAAGTCGTATGAAATGTAAAATCAAAGTCGTATAGTCAACTTCACATAACCTTAAATTCTGTCTAAAATCAGTAAGTAAAATCATTTTATTGCATTTCTTGAGATCTATCTATCTATCTATCTATCTATCTATCTAGGCCTATCTATCTATCTATCTATCTATCTATCTATCTCTTATTCTATCTATCTGTCATTCTATCTATCTATCTATCTATCTATCCACTTTGGGTGGAGGTGGTCCATAATCCCACCCAGTGTTGGAGATCTTCACACTGCTAAGCATTTGTCTATCAACAATCCATTTGTTAAAGATACATCAACAAATGGGTGAACAACCCTGCCCAGCACTTCTTCTGGCAGCAGTGAGGCTCTCGTTCTCAGTGGTGAAACACTGTCTTTAGGCACCATGGGAACTAGGCTACTGCATGCTGTTTTTGTATCGCCCAGTAGCCTCAATTTGGCACAGAAACTTAAGCCCAAACTAGGCTATTTTCTAACTTCTAGATGCATGACAAGCAATTGCTTCATTAGTGATATAGCCTATCCTGGTGACAAATTAAGTTGAAGATATAACTTAACATATGAGCATGTAAAATTTTAATTGATAATTAGGTAATAGGTGTTTTTGTTTTCACATTTATGAAGAGCAGTTCATTTTAAGTTAATCTTGTGAGTGCACAAAAGATGATTGTTTACAATTGGTCGGGCACCACCTGAACACATTTTGCATGCTCTGCAATGAGAAACAAGGCTGGAACTTGTCTTTATATTCAACATGTGAAAACATCATTTCAAGCATCTCTTAACTCTCAAACCTGACTTAACTTGTCTGTGTACTGTGGTTTTGTTGAATATTTCTTGTACTGTTCTTTGCCAGTTCAATAGACTCTCATTCAAATGCCTTAAAATCTTTGGCAGTGTAACAGGATCTCAATGGCTAAACTGCAGTGACGTTTCAATAGGGAGGGTGGGTCATTCAGGATCCAATTTTAAACCACGTGCTCTAGGACCGTGGGAAAGAGTTGAGCCTTTCTTCCCAGCATAGGCGTATACACAGATAGAAAGTCAGAGAGAGAGAGAGAGAGAGAGAGAGAGAGAGAAGGTAGATATTTCAAAACAGTTGTGTGTGGAAAGTTGGCATGGCGTATACAGTCTAAAAACGGAACTGTGTGAATAATTCAGTTGGTTATATAGGGTAATGTGTTACCCAACAAAACTGCACATATTTATGAAAAGGTTAGAGAAACTTAACTGAACTTTTAAGGTTGAAAAAAATCTAACAATTTTTTTGTCACAGTGTCCTTGTTACATAGCAATAACTATAAATGATGCTATTCCATGCAACTAACCCTGAACCAAACCCTATTCCTAATCCTAAACCTATAGTATTTATCAGTATTTAATTACATTGTAACAAGGACACCTTAAAATAAAGTTTGAGGTGTCCAAGTTACAGTGTAATTATGCATTTAAGTACTGAGTATTAATAATTAACTATGTACTTACTATAGGGTTAGGATTAGGGTTAGTTGCATGTATGCATCATTTATAGTTATGACTACATACTACATGTAACGTGTAACAAGGACACTGTCAAATAAAGTGTTACCAAATAAAGTGTAACTAAAATATTTATACAATACATTTCTAAAAACTACTTTGTGAGGGTTTTGAAATTAAAATGCAAATTATGTGTGCTTTTAAATGTGAATCCTTGTTAAACAGGTCCTTGTTATGCGGGGTCATTTGTAGTGCCCTTGATTGGGCACTTAACCCCATGTTGCCTCATGACACTGCACATGCAATTAGTGTAGTGTAAGTGTTATGCTGACCTATTTATTTTGTATGGGAAATTTAGTGATGGGTGTCTCTTCCCACCATTTAAGTCTTAAGTATGACTTAAAGATCATAGCCCATACACTGTGGGGTCGGAAAGATTTTTTTATGTTTTTGAAAGAACTTATGCTCACCAAGGCTGCATTTATTGAATCAAAAATACAGTAAAAACAATAATATTGTGAAATATGATTACAATTTAAAATAACTATCTATTTGAATATATATATAAAAATGTATATGGCAAAGCAGCCATTACTCAGTCTTCAGTGACACAAAAATGTGCAAAAACTTTGCCTTGGTAGTAGTAATATGTGCCTTAGAGTAGCAATATGTACCCTGAAAGGAATAGTTCTCTTAAATATGATTTAGAAATCATTTACTCACCCTCCAGTTGTTTCAAATGTGTGAATGTCTTTCTTCTGCTGAACACAAAAGAAGATATTTTGAAGAATGTCAATAACCAGACAGTTGATGGACCCCATTGATTTACATAGGAAAAAAAAATACTATGGAAGTCAATTGGGTCCATCAATTGTTGGTTACCGACACTCTTCAAAAATATCTTCTTTTGTGTTCAGCAGAAGAAAGAAATTCATACAGGTTTGAAACAAATGGAGGGTGAGTAAATGATGACAGAATTTTCATTTTGAAGTAAACTAATCCTTTAAGGTGTTACTTTGAACTTTTAAGGGGAAATAAGGTTGAACAAATTTGCCCTTTTAAGGGTATTGCTCCAGTGAAACAAAATGTTGTTACCCGAAAGGTAAAAAAGAAATTTGGTTCAGAAATCATTATAATATGCTGATCTTGTGCTCAAAAAACATTTCTTATTATTATCAATGTTGAAAATAGTTGTGCTGCTTAATATTTTTGTGAAAACCTTGATGCATTTTCAGTCATTTCTTTCAGGATCTTTGGAAATATAGAAAGTTCAAAAGCACAGCAGAAAAAGTTTTTTGTAACAATGTCAAATTATTTACTATCACTTTTGATCAATTTAATTAAATATTTATTTATAAAAAAAAAAAGAAGCTTACTGACCTTGCTGACTTTGAGAACAAAAAGTCCACAAAGTCATACAAGAGATATCTACTGTAGCACAATTGCCATAGACACCAGTCAAATATACAGTTTAGCGGTCGTTATACTAAAACATTTGACTGCTGAATTTCAGGGAGCAGACATGTAATAAACATACGTAATGAGACAAATGTGTGGACACTCTGTGATCCATAAGGGGAGACATTTGCGAGCTAAAGCATTTGTTTAAGTGGAAACAGGGCCTGTAAATCTGTTGGTTTGTCGCGTCAGACAGTAGGAATGTCCTGTTTGTCTTGGTGTGTATTTGTTCACTGTACTTTGTGTTATGCTTGCAAGCCTGGCATTTGTGCGGTTGTCTGTGTGTGTGTGTGTGTGTGTGTGTGTGTGTGTGTGTGTGTGTGTGTGTGTGTGTGTGTGTGTGTGTGTGTGTGTGTGTGTGTGTGTGTGTGTAAGTGAGTCTGTACTGGTCTGTGTGTTTGATGTGTACCTTTGTGTGGGAACCAAGCTGCTTCCTGCCCTTGAACCACAACAGCTGTAGGGCAGGAGCTCGACTTGCTCAACCTCATAAGTTCAGACATGAGAGAGAGAGAGAGAGAGAGAGAGAGAGAGAGAGAGAGAGAGAGAGAGAGAGAGATAAACAGAGAGCTTAACAAACAGTTGAGAGAAATATTAGATATTTTACTATAAAGAATTGAGGTAACTAAGGCTTATATAGTAAACTACTACAAAATGTAGTTTGTCTGTTCAAACATTTAATTTATGTTTATTATCCTTTAGAAAACCAGCATTAAAACAGGAAAGTGAAGTAAAGTCAAACATATAACAGTACCAGCAGGCTTTGCAAATTGTGTCTGAAGAAATATTTGTCCTTGCTGAAATCTTACTTCTTAGGCACAGCCCACCCTCCTCCAAGTGAACGCTTTCCTGTCCCTGTCCCAATCTCAACCTCACTGTTTGTGACGGATATCCCCAGGAAAAGGCAACACTGATCATGATGTCAGACGCTGTACTGCAGTAACCCTCATGACTGGAATATAACACCTAGCCTTGCGTAGAGCAGTATAAAAGATGGAGAAATATTCTCTAGGACCCCCTTATGAGTTTTAAAATATGTTAAAGTTCTCTTTTATACTCCTCTGTATTGTATCAAATACAAGAAAATTTAGGTATTTTTAAACCATCAATATCCCTTTCCAAAGACTTGTGAAGCTAACTCAGCATTACAGAGGAAACTGGCTCCCTCTGGTGACAGAACACTCAAAGAAACAGTCTTGCTTTATGTTGTTATTTTATTAGGTTATGTGAAAATTCAGTCTGCAATTGTTAATAGGCCTATGGTTAATGGTTATAGCTAATGGTTCGTTAGCTAAGACCTTTGTCTACAAATATATGAAGATTATAATAATATATTATTAAATAATAAAAAAAAAACTACTAAAACATGTCTTGTCTGTTATCTCAAGAATCAGTGATAAATAGTCAATGTGGAGACGATTTGTAAAAAGTGCCAGCAATGTCTATACTGTCTACAGAAAGTTTAACGTTGATCGGTCCTTGATGACTTTGTTTTACAAATCTTATAATGAGTCCATTTTAACATTCGCTATGTTATGCTGGTATGGCAGTCTTAGTGTCATGGGTGGTTGCAAGAAAGAAGATGAAGGCATCTTTTCCAACAAGGTTTAATGGGAGTAATATACAGGAAGGCAGAACAGGAAGCAACACAAATACAACGGAGATCAGACCAAGACTGACTGAACAGACGGAACTTAAATGCAAACAGATGACACTGATTAACGGAACACAGGTGATACAGATGGCGATGATCGACTAAACAGGTGATACAGCTGAACTGATAATGACAGTGAAGGTGACATACAAGCAGACAAGTCCAAATGAAAACAAACTAACCCAAACACCACTGTGTCAGAACGCCCCTCTCCGCAAGGCGCGTCCTCGCGCCATAACGAGAGAGGTGAAGGTGGGGAGGTGGGGGTTTGGGAAGAGGAACAGGCTGAGGGCTGGCAACAGGAGTGGCCAAAGGGCTGGAGAAGGCAGGCAGAATATCAGGAGAAGGGCTTGGCAGAGGGGTGATAGGTCCAGAGAGAAGGATGATCCATGGTGGAGCCGATGGACGGAGGAGCCATGGAGGCTGAAGGGCAGGAGGTTTTAGGGCGATGACGGACAGAGATGGAACTGATGGGGGAGGATGACAGGGAAGAGATGGAAGTTCACCGGGCCATGGTGGAGCAGAGGGACACGGAGAAGCCGCTGGCTCGGGCGACTGAGGTGTAGACGGGGACCGAGGAGTGCAGTCCAGAGGTGAGGGTGGGGATCCGGGCAGATCCGGGGGGATGAGGGAGCCTGGCGGAACTGGTGAACTGATGGGCCACAGCAGAGATGGAGGTAGAAACCAAGGGTGAGCCAGTGGACTGATGGGCCGATGAGGAATCCTGGACGCGGTGGTTGGAGTCGGATCCAGGGCATCCACTGTCCATGATGGTGCTGAGAACTGGAAGACCCCCAGCGAACCCACCATTCCACTGGTGTCTTGAGGGTGAATGATGGGGCTGACAGGCAGAGGAGATGAGGATGACAGCTGGATGATGTGAGGCGAGAGAGGGAGGTAGGGTGGGCTATTCAGGAACAGACTCAGGTGTAGCGACGACCATCTCCTCTGAGGGCTGGGGCGGCGAGGCGGCCATCTTGGGACGAAGCTCTGGAACGGTGGCGGCCATCTTAGGACAAGGCTCTGGAATGGCGGCGGTCATGACGGGACGAGGCTCAGGAATGGTGGTGGCCATCTTGTCTGAAGACACATGCACAGCAGGCATGACATGAGGGAGCTCAGGCTCCGAACTAGGCTCTGTGCGGTGAGCGGGCTCCAAACTGAGCTCAGTGGGACATCCTGGAGAGGACTCCAGAGAGCGTAGTGGAGCGGACTCTGAAGAACGGAGTGGAGCAGGCTCTGAAGAACAGACTGGAATTGACGAGGAAGGCACAGGAACGGATCCAGTCGATGTGGCGACGAAGCTGACAGGTGTTTGTGGTTGAGCGCCGGTGTCATCGTCAGCCTCACCCACGGTTAAGGTTGAGCCACTCAACCACAGCACATGATCCAGGTTTTGGGAAAAGTGCCTGGGATCACAGCCGCTGGAGCTTGCTGGTGCAGATGATCGTCCAGCCCGTACCAGAACACAGTCTTTAGGACATCATCTGCCCAGTAAACCTCATGAGAAATCTCTAGGAACTTTGACATATTCTTCGATCTGGCGCCCCTCCTGGAAACAGGTCACCAGTCAATTTGCAGGATTTACGAGGGTGCGGAGAACGGCCATGTTCTCCTCTTCCAATCTTTAGGTCCAATCTTCTGTCACGGGTGGTTGCAGGAAGACAGAAGATGAAGGTATCTTTTCCAACACAAAGGTTTAATGGGAGTAATATGCAGAACAGGCAGCAACACATATTAAATACAAATGGAGATCGGACCACGACTGACTGAACAGACGGACACCAAACTAACCCAAACACCACTGTGACACTTTTTATGAAGGCAAAGACTGCTTTAAATAGTTAATACTAGTAGTAAGATTTTAGAAATTCAGCAGTCACAAACCATCCTGTTTAATTGCCAGGCAGTTAGAAAAGCCCAATTCATCTTAATGTTTAGTTGCCATCCTCTCTATTCTGAGTTTCAGTTTTTACCCTCAGGATTTCGGTTAATATTTCCCTCTGTTAGGATCAACAACATTCATTTATTCCTATACTTCTATTTCTCTGTTAAATTCGGGCATGGGGGGAGTAGGTGGAAGTAGGTAGTTGTTTGGGCCTGTCGTTGTCTTGTTTATTTCACAAACTGCTGATCTACTGGGGTTTTCACAAACAACCATCTCTAGGGTTTACAGAGAATGGTCCAAAACAGAGAAAATATCCAGTGAGCGGCAGTTCTGTGAGTAAAAAGCTTGTTGATGCCAGAGGTCAGAAGAGAATGGCCAGACTGGTTCAAGCAGATAGAAAGGCAACTGTAACTCAAATAACCACACATTACAACTGAGGTCTGCAGAAGAGCATCTCTAAAAGCACAACACATCGAACCTTGAAGAAGATGGGATACAGCAGCAGAAGAACACACTGAGTGCCACTTCTGTCAGCTAAGAACAGGAAGATGAGGATACAATTTGCACAGACTCACCAAAACTGTACAATAAAAGATTGGAAAAACGTTAACTGGTCTGATGAGCCTCGATTTCTGCTGTGACATTTATTTACGCCTGGTTCAGATTACACGATTTTAGCCCGATTTTGGCACGATCCGTTTGACGTAGGGTGTCGTGGGGATTCGCAAACGACAACGGGCGTCGGGACGCAAGATTCGATCGTTTCACTTTCATCTCGTATAGTGTGTCATAGTGGGCGACAACCTACGTCGCGTCTGCGATGCTTCACGACATCACGACAAAAAGACTAGCATGTTTAATTTTTTAACGGTCCTCCACGACGACGGCGCGCGACTGAGTGAGTGAGTGAGGGAGAGTGATAGTGAGAGTGTGTGTTCGCGAGTGAGTGAGTGAGTGAGCGAGTGTGTGTGATTGTGTGAGTGAGAGAGAGAGAGAAGAGAGTGCGTGCGAGTGAGTGAGCTCGTGTGTGTGTGTGTGTGTGTGTGAGACGAGAGAGAGAGAGAGAGAGAGAGAGTGAGTGAGTGCATGTGTGAGTGCGTGTAGGCTATGTGAGTGAGCGTGTGTAGGCTATATGTGCGAGTGAATGAGTGTGTGAGACGGCTCGCGATGACTGGTCGGAAAACAAAGTGTAGTCTGACATGTTTCTTGTCCACGACATGACAAGATTTTTAAGAGTCAAAATCGTGTAATCTGACACAGTGACTATCGTAACAGACAAAAAAAATCGTGTAATCTGAACCAGGCATTAGATGGTAGGGTCAGAATTTGGCATAAACAACATGAAAGGATGGATCCATCCTGCCTCTCAATAGCTCAGGTGGCTGGTGGTCTAATGGTGTGGGGAATGTTTAGTACCAACTGAGCATCTTTTAAACACCACAGCCTAAGTATTGCTGACCATGTCCACCCCTTTATGACCACAATGTACCCATCTTTTGATGGCTACTTCCAGCAGGTTAACACGCCATGTCACAAAGCTTAAATCATCTCAAATGGGTTTCTTGAACATGACAATGAGCTCAGCTCACTATAGTCAAATGGCCTCCTCAGTCACCAGATCTCAATCCAATAGGGCAACAGGATGTGGTCGAATTGGAGATTTGCATCATGGATGTGCAGCCGACAAATCTGCAACTGTGTGAGGCTATCATGTCAATATGGACCAAAATCTCTGAGGAATTTTTCCAGGACCTTGTTGAATTTAAACCTCAAATAATTAATGCAGCTCTGAAGGTAAAAGAATAAATAACAAAAAATGAAACCAAAAGAAATTATGCCTTTTGACTTTTTAAATGGAGGTGAAACTACGTATTTGGCGCTGGTAGGTCACATGACAAAGACAACAAGCCTTTTTTTGTAATTTAATGACTTTGAAAGGCTTATACATGTTTTTATTTCTTCTCGTTTAGACTATTGTAATGCCCTTTATGTTGATGTAAACCTGGCCTCTTGCTCACTCTTGCAGTTAGTGCAGAAAACAGCAGCTCGACTTTTAACACAAACGCTTAAACGGGAACATATATATGGAAATATATTTCCCCCATATTGGCTTCCGGTCCTTTTTTAGGATTGATTTTAAGGATTTAGTGCTTGCTTATAAATCCTTAAATGACCTAGCCCAAACTTACCTTTCTGACCTTATACAACTGCACGTCCCATCAAGGTCTCTGAGGTCTGCTGACCATATGCTGCTGGTCGTCCCTAGAGTAAGACTGAAGCACAGGGGAGATCGTGCCTTTGCAGTAGCTGCCCCTAAACTCTGGAATTTATTACCATTGTCTGTGAGGATGGCCCCAACTCTGTCTGCTTTTAAAACTAGTCTTAAAACACATTTTTATGTCTAAGAGCTGTGTTTTTTCCTCTTTGTCTTTGTTGTTTGTTTTTCCGACCTGTAATGTACAATATGTACAGTACCCTATTATTGTTGTTTGTTTTATGACCCTTTATGTACATCACTGTGATCTACTGTTGTTTTTAAATGTGTTCTAGAAATAAATTGAACTTGAAACTTGAACAACATAGTGAATGTAGTACATCCGGATTACATTCATACTACACACATATACCAGTGGTTCTCAATTCCAGTCCTCGGGACCCCTTGCTCTGCACATTTTGTATGTCTCTCTTATCTGACACACTCAGTTCAGTTCATGGAGTCTCTCCTAATGAGCTGATGATCTGATGCAGTGTGTTTAAATAAGGGAGACATACAAAATGTGCAGAGCAGTGGGCCCCGAGGACTGGAGTTGAGAACCACTGCTATAGAGAACATACTTTTTTAGCAGTCGTGAAGTAATTACTTATTCAAAACAAGTACCTACTCAAGAGAGTATGCGATTTCAGACGCAGCCTTTATCTATTACTGGAATGTTTTGCATGTAATTGCAAGTGTTTATGCTATCTATCTTAAAAGTAAATGCCCTTAGTTTGAAATTGTATTTAATGCAATAATATTCTAACATTTTTAAGTGTGGTCAATGTGTGTTATTACAGTGTGTAATCAAGTGACTTGCTAAATAAATAAACTAAAAATGATAATATTTCTAATAAATCCTTATGAATTGTTAAAGCATGTTTTAAAGGCTAAGTTTCTGTTGTGCCTCTGCTTAGGCTTTGCATTATCATTTCACTGATCATATCTAACAACTTTGGAGAAATTATAGGCTTGGTTTAGACAGGGCTTAGATTAAGCCAGGATTAGGCTTTAGTTCAATTAGGACTATAGCTTTTATAAATGTGCCTTAGAGACAAAAAAAAAAAAAAAAACATTACTGGTGTGCATCTTGAGACAAAACAATGACAGTGACATATTTTAAGATTATGTCATTGCAAGTTGCTTTCATTTAAAACAGCTCAAACATGCATTCTGGGACTAAGCTTAAGCCTTGTCTATGAAACCGGCATGTATCATACATTGTGCAAAGTTCCCCTTGTTTTGTTTATTAGCTCAAGAATCAAAGTCAAAATCTGCTGTTGATTCATCACACTGTTTGGTGTTTGGGTAAATGGATTTGTTTGACATTTTGATAAATTGAAAAGGGGAAAAAATGTTAGTTTGAATACGCAGTGGAGCATGTGTATAGCAAACATACTTTGCTTTCACTTAAAACCAAACTAAAAGGTCAAAAGGAGAGGGTCGGTATGAAGGACAAGTTCACCATCCTGACTTTTACTTCCTTGCTATTATTTAACCAAGTCACTCAGCCAAAAATATGCATTTCAAAACGACCAAATATAAAATGCATGAATAATCTAAAGGACCCGTGCTGGGAGGGTCTATAGGCTGGTTAATGATTGATTGTTGTAATCTGACCAAGGTGATACACAAAGGGTCAGTGAATCACTCTTCTGTTCTGTTACACACAGGTTGTGTTTTAAAACCTTTAAGCATTTCTGGGCCTCGGCATCATAGGGATATTTTGGGGGAAATATAAGCTAATGAACCTATGCTGTCCAAACATGCTGTCTAGGTAGGCAGCACACTGGGTATTGAGATACTTCCCGCTGAGACTCTGAATGGCGTGTCAACTGCAGTACGCACAGGGCGCCACCTGCATATGAGACACTGAGACAGCACAGGAACATACAGACTGCGTCCTGGAAATTAAAACTGGTCTTCATTTCACTCTTTTTGAAAAGGATAGACAAAACAACGCTCGTTTAAAGACGATTAGATGTGGTTTGTTAAAGCATGACCTGCTGATGGTCTTGACTATCATTTCGGGTGAGTTAGCATGCTCGCTAGCTGTCACACCACCACTGGTGATATTAAGACATGTCACGTCCATAACATATCCATCAGGTGGCTTTATTTAAGAACATATGTCGTCGTCTTTGCGGTCGTATTGTGTTGAGACAGCATGCGAAATGCGAAGCTCCTGTGGTCATGTTTTGTAAATATGGGAAGCAACAGCACATGCTAACGCGCAGCTAGCCGTCTAAACTTGACCCCTTAGCGAGCTGTGCTACAATAAGTCAAATGTTACGACAACTAACGGGATGATCCATCCACACGTAAGAGACACTGAGCGACAAAAATATTTGGAGTAAAAGAAGCAGCATGGATTGAATGACTGTTTCGCTCTGATATTGGGAAGTTTCAAGTGCGTTGATCGTCACTCGAGTTGGCTAGCAGTGTCGCTAGCTAACGTTAAGCAACCCCAAACAAGTAAGTATTTCTCTTTACAGTAATTGTTTTTCTTGTGCGAATGTGGTTTTTGCTTTAAAACACTCTGTCTTGTGTATTGCACTCTATAAGAGCATATTATGTTAACGTTGTAACGTTAGATTGGATTCAATACTTGCTGTCATGTATAATTCTTTTTTTATTTTTATGTAACAGTTAACTGTACAGCCAGTTTGGCACACTGGCAATCTGCCGACTCCGATTGTTGATAAATTAACGGAGTACAGCAGTCTGTTACTCGTTTAACCCCTATTCATGCATAATTCATATAAGTTACAGGTCTTCAAGTTCAACTAAAGCCATTTGTAAAATATATATATAACGTTATATAGTAACTCTCTTTCACACTCTAACAGTTTATTTAACTTGTCTTGCGGTAGGAAGGACACAGGAAAATTCAGTAATTATATAATTATTACAATTATAAAGGTTTTATTTGTTAACATTAGTTAACAGGAACTAACAATGAAAATACTTCTAAACCATTTCACAACTAGTTAATGTTAATTGCAACATTTACTAAATTCTTGAAATGTTGTATCTGACATGAACATGAACTCTATGGAACTAAACCATGAACTGTTAATTTTTTTTAGAAACTAATGTTAACTAAGATTAGGCTAATATAAATGTAATTGTTTGTTAGTGAACCAACTTTAGCTAATGGGACCTTATTTTAAAGTATTAACATGATATTTATCTTTATTTTTTTTAGTTTACTTCAGACATCATGTTTCATATTTAATCTCAAGCTCCTTACAAACATGGGTGTCTCCTTGATAAACAAGTACACTAACGTTTGAGGAAACTGTAAACTTTTGGTCTCTTATCGCTCAGAAAATCTTAAATCAGAAAATACTTTCAACAGCCAGAACAACATTCACCATGTTTTTGGAATAAAATAGAATATACCACGCAAATTATGTAAAGAAACCCCTTTGTAAAAACCTTCAGAATTTAGATAGAAATAAAGCTGTAAGGTTAGGTGCATGTAAGTGTTACTGAAGTGGAGATTTCTGTTTCATGTTGAGAAAACGGCCTTTAAAGATATGAATTGTTATTGAAATCTACAGATACAAAAATAGTGTAATAAACTAAACCCTTAAATGTGTATTTTTATGTACTTTCCACTAGTGTGAAAGAAGACATGCTTTGGAAGCAAAATATCCCAAAATTGACATTAGTTTCTTGCTTAAATGTATTTAAATTTTTTTTATATAGTTCAAGATTCAAAGTCTGTATCTTGAAGGTAAGAGGTCTTGGAAGGCATGGTAAAAAAAAAATTCAAAATTGACTGAAGTTTAAGTCTGTTTTAGTAAAACTCTTTTATAAAATATTTAAAATCAAACCCTGTGACACAAAAGTGCCTGTAGTTGAAGAAACGCCCATGTGTGTGCAACGTTTCTTTAAAAGGAATTCTTATGAACCTCTGTCAGCTCAAATCTTCCCTTTCATCTTAACCATGTAATAGATTTCACATTGCAAAATGGTCATGTTAGAAATAAGGCACGTGTTGCGGTTAGGCAGCAGAAATGGCCCAGCCAACACCCGACGCTTGAAGGTGATGTTTCAAAAAAAAATTAAATAAAAAAAAAATCACCCCCGCAGGAAGTCGAGTTCACTCACTTCTGTCTTGTGCTGCAGAAAATCATCCTGTTAAAGGCCTTTGCTCCTTCAGAGAGTTTCTGTTCTCTACATCTTCTGTTCAAAATTAGAGTTGAAGTTAATTTAGCTAATTTCATCAGTTTTGTGAATTTGCATGCATGGGCTTTTCAGTCTGTTAGACTTGTTTTGAGGTTGTGTTTGGCTGTTTATATGTGAGATGTCTCTATATTGATTGATTTATATCTTATTTCTTACTTGAAACCATACTGCAAAAATGACTCGTTGTGAACTTTTGCAACACATTACCATCCAGATTTTACACATCAATGACAGGTATTGGGGGTTCAGAAACTTTGCCAACATCATTTCAGTCAGACATTTTTGTCCTACTGTTTTATGAATCTGTCACAGTGCGAATACAGGCTTTGCATGGATGCTGTTGTTTGGAAGATGATGTTTATTGAATCATTATTGAAGGCTGTTATTGAAAGATTCATTTAAAGAGACCTCTTATTTTTCTTTAACCTTCCCAGTACGAATGAGTAGTTGCAGCGCCTGCATCCCATAGAGAATTCCTAAATATAGATAGGGCACGAGGGGTATCTGAACGCTTGCAACAGCGCAAACAATACGAGTCAGTTATTAATAAAGAAACATGTAGTGCAATAGCACAATCCAATAATCAATAATCACAGTGCAGGTTAAAGTCAATGTCTGTCTGGAAAGCTTTCTGAACTCTACCATCTGACTCCTGGTCAATCGCTCATGGCCTTATTGTAAAACAGTAGGCATTTATTGTAAAAGCGTTCCGGCCAGTTTAGTTCAAGTCAAGGCATTTCTTTTTCTTGGAGCAAATTTCATAATCTTCTGATGGCCTTTGTGTCCTGTTTTTTTTATTTTTTTTAATGTTGCCATAGCAAACAGCAGCAATGATGACAGTCCCAGCTTTGCTATTATTGCAGTTCCTTTTATGCTGCTTCATGTGGTATTTCAGTAAAAAATGTTTGCCTTTTAGAATTGGTAATGGCACTAGTCAAGCTTTTAATCTAAAGTCATCAACCTTGCTAGTAAACACATTTCAAAAGCTAATAGATTTTATTATAAAGACAAAAGTCAAAGATAGTAAGAACAACTTCGGCTTTATATCCGTTTCGAAATTCAGCTTGGTTTTATCGCAGTGGTAGTTTTGTGGTAATATTTATCGTCAAAATTGGGGTAACAAACCCTAGTTTGTTGATCAGACAATATAATAATAGCACTGGGTTGATGATAGATTTGGGGGGGATTGATTCACATGAATCGCGATTCTATCTTCTACCGATTCTTATCGATTCACAAATTTTCGAAATGTTTCTTAATAACGTGATGTTGTCGGATCAAAGGCGGTTGCAGTGCGGCACTCTGACAGTTTAGAGAGTGCACAGACTTGCAACGGGGAAACCGTTATGAAGCATTATGAATTATGAAGCTTTCACATTCTGTCAATTTTAACAGGCAGTTCAACAAACTTTCGCTTTACCACTAGTTAAAGCACAAAATAAACATTTATTATTACATTACTGAAATGTCATGTCTCATGTAATCACTCAAACAGTGTATAAACCATGGAAGGACGTCAATAAAACAGCTTGTAAACATTATATTTACCTCAGGAAAGCCATTCAGTATAGTTAGTTAGTTAGCTTTAGTTAGAAAAAAAAAAAAACTAGAGAGGAGCATTTTGCTAAATATATTATTTTTATATTATATTATATTACATACAGTGGTGGTCAAAATTGATGGCACCCCTGATAAATATGATAAAAAATGGCTGTAAAAAATAAATCTGCATTGTTTATCCTTTTGATCTTTCCTTCAAAAAATTCGCAAAAATCTAACCTTTCATTGAAGTAAGAGAATTGAAATTGGGGGGTAAATCACATTATGAAATAAATGTTTTTCTCCAAAACACGCTGGCCATAATTGTTGGCACCCCTAGAATTCTTTATGAGAAAAATATCTCTGAAGTATATTCCCATTAATATTTACCTTTATTTAGCACACCAGGGTGACTAGGAACATGAAATTGTCCAGCTATGACTTCTTGTTTCACAGGAGTTTAAATATGAGGAAACACAAAGGCCAAATTCCCTGAATCATCCATCACAATGAGTAAAACCACAGAATATAGTTCTGATGCGTAGCAAAAGATTGTTGAGCTTCACAAAATAGAAAGTGGCTGTAAGAAAATAGCTAAAGAATTGAAAATCCCCATTTTGACCATCAGGGCAATAATTAAGAAGTTATAATCAACTAAAGATGTTACGAATCTGCCAGGAAGAGGACGTGTGTCTATATTGTCTTAATGGACGGTGAGGAGGAAAGTTTGAGTGGCCAAAGACTCTTCAAGGATCACAGATGGAGAATTGCAGAGATTACTTGAGTCTTGGGGGTCAGAAAGCCACAAAAAAAAAAAAAAAAATCAAACAACCCCTCCCCACATGTTGTTTGGGAGGGTTTCAGGAAAAATCCTCCTCGCTCCTCCAAAAATAAACTCCAGCATATTCAGTTGTCAGACATGACTGGAACTTCAAAAGGGACCGGATTCTGTGGTCAGATGAAACTAAAAAAAGGGCTTTTTGGCAGCAAACCCAGCAGATGTGTTTGGTGCAAACAGGGATGAAGAATACCCCATGCCTACGGTTAAATATACTGCTGGATCTTATGTTGTGGGCCTATTTATTTGCTGGAGGTCCTGGACATCTTGTTCAGATACATGGTATTATGGATTCTAGCAAATACAAACAGGTAAAAAATCAAAACCTGACAGCCTCTGCTAGAAATCTTATAATGGGCCGTGGTTGGATCTTCCATCAGGACAACGGTCCAAAACAAACATCAAAATCAACACAAAAATGGGTAACTGAGCACAAAATGAAGCTTCTGCCATGACCGTCCCAGTTCCCTGACCTGATGAGTGGAGTGAACTGAAGAGAAGAAGCACCAACATGAACTTGTGAATCTGAAGGATCTGGAGAGATTCTGTATGGAGGAATGGTCTCTGATCTCTTATCAGGTGTTCTCCAAACTCATCAGGCATTATAGGAGAAGACTCAGATCTGTTATCTTGGCAAAAGGAGGTTGCAAAAAGTATTTAATAACAGGGTGCCAACAATTATGGCCAGCGTGTTTTGGAGAAAAACATTTATTTTATAATGTGATTAACCCCCCACTTTCAATTCTTTTACTTCAATGAAAGGTTAGATTTTTGTGAATTTTTTTAATGAAAGATCAAAAGGATAAACAATGCAGATTTATTTTTTACAGCCATTTTTTATCATATTTATCAGGGGTGCCATCAATTTTGACCACCACTGTATACATTATATTTTTACTTAACCTTTTGTCTTCATTATTTAATCTGTTTTGAATAAATCTGTCAAAACAAGTTTATTACAGTCACAGTTTAAATGTTTATATTTCAACAATAAATTGGAGTAGAAACAAAATTATATTACAAATTGTGTATAAAAACTACATTATGTGCAACTTAAACGTTGTATACAACTTTGAGTGTTGATTAAAGCATTAGCCTAAGCTTTGTATCAGAAGAAACCCGGTAGTATTTTCGAATGACCGTGCTTCCCTCCCTCATGTCCCCCTGAGATGAGAGATTTCTGTATTGTGTGTCTGGAAAAAAAACTCAGATGATGCAAAAATCGTCATCATTGGAGGCTTTTTTGGCTAGAGGCTTAGAGACTACAGCCAGTAGTAGGAGCTAGTTCCGCATGTTTTCAACCCGCCCATAGGGGGTGGGATCTTACGATGAAACTGCGTCTTTTCAGTTTCCAGTCAACTAGTAGCCTATAGTTGTATCATTTCTTCCGATACTGCCCTCTGTAACCGGTAGGTGTGGCTTGGGAATGGCCTCGTAGGGGAGCGAAGCAAGTGCATTCTGGGAGTTGTTGTCTTTCATCCTCATGAGCCAAAAATAAATTTTCTGGGTTTTCTCAGTCTAGAAGGCACCAACTTCTAAAATAATGTCACATTTCTACTACATAAATGACCCAATTTAAATACTCATTCATCTTTCCAGCGGTGAAGTATACCTTTAAATACATTTGATTAATTAATTGATTATTAACCCTTAAACAGGCAAGAGTAGAAAATAAGCAACAAATAATTTCATGTCATTTTTTATATCATCTGGACTTTAGTAAATCATATCCAAAAGAATTTTTGAAAAATGTTATGTACACTCACCTAAAGGATTATTAGGAACACCATACTAATACTGTGTTTGACTCCCTTTCGCCTTCAGAACTGCCTTAATTCTACGTGGCATTGATTCAACAAGGTGCTGAAAGCATTCTTTAGAAATGTTGGCCCATATTGATAGGATAGCATCTTCCAGTTGATGGAGATTTGTGGGATGCACATCCAGGGCACGAAGCTCCCGTTCCACCACATCCCAAAGGTGCTCTATTGGGTTGAGATCTGGTGACTGTGGGGGCCATTTTAGTACAGTGAACTCATTGTCATGTTCAAGAAACCAATTTGAAATGATTCAAGCTTTGTGACATGGTGCATTATCCTGCTGGAAGTAGCCATCAGAGGATGGGTACATGGTGGTCATAAAGGGATGGACATGGTCAGAAACAATGCTCAGGTAGGCCGTGGCATTTAAACGATGCCCAATTGGCACTAAGGGGCCTAAAGTGTGCCAAGAAAACATCCCCCACACCATTACACCACCACCACAGTGGTAACAAGGCATGATGGATCCATGTTCTCATTCTGTTTACGCCAAATTCTGACTCTACCATCTGAATGTCTCAACAGAAATCGAGACTCATCAGACCAGGCAACATTTTTCCAGTCTTCAACTGTCCAATTTTGGTGAGCTCATGCAAATTGTAGCCTCTTTTTCCTATTTGTAGTGGAGATGAGTGGTACCCGGTGGGGTCTTCTGCTGTTGTAGCCCATCCGCCTCAAGGTTGTGCGTGTTGTGGCTTCACAAATGCTTTGCTGCATACCTCGGTTGTAACGAGTGGTTATTTCAGTCAAAGTTGCTCTTCTATCAGCTTAAATCAGTCGGCCCATTCTCCTCTGACCTCTAGCATCAACAAAGCATTTTCGCCCACAGGACTGCCGCATACTGGATGTTTTTCCCTTTTCACACCATTCTTTGTAAACCCTAGAAATGTTTGTGCGTGAAAATCCCAGTAACTGAGCAGATTGTGAAATACTCAGACCGGCCCGTCTGGCACCAACAACCATGCCACGCTCAAAATTGCTTAAATCACCTTTCTTTCCCATTCTGACATTCAGTTTGGAGTTCAGGAGATTGTCTTGACCAGGACCACACCCTTAAATGCATTGAAGCAACTGCCATGTGATTGGTTGATTAGATAATTGCGATGATGAGAAATTGAACAGGTGCTCCTAATAATCCTTTAGGTGAGTGTATTTAGGATTTTATGAGTTGTGACTCCCAGATCACATTACCTGTTTAGGGTATAAAAAAAGGACCAAATCTATCCATCTATCCTATCCTAACTGCCATTGCATGTTTAAAACAATTATATCCTATACTTCAACTCATATAATGTTGACAAATTATATATCATTGGAAAGCTTGAATCAAACTCAAGATTCAGCCTGTGAAAACCGTTTTGAAATCGGACCTTGAGTTACCATAAAAATGGTAAAAAAATTTGGATTTAGGTCAGGCTGACTAATTGATCACAGATAACGTGAAGCAAATCATGTGACCAGCATACTCAAGACAGACAGGCTGTATCAGTTTAAGCTGTAAATTTTATCATTTGTAAAAAAAAAAAAAAAAACTCAGAATACAAAGATTGTTACAAAAATGAATACAAAGTTAATTCCAGAGAATGTCTAAAAAGGGGAGAACTTCCACTCTCAGTAAACTTCCGGCTTCTGAACTGGTTGCAGTTCCACTCTGGTTCCATATGAGGGCGCTCACAGGACGAGTGCAGAATGAATGGAGGTCTATGGCGCTATACCCCTCAAAATCCACTTTTCTCAGGATATAATTTTTTGTCTAGTAATTTGAATGTTGTATTCGAAAGGAGATGCAAAGAAATTACACATTGCTGGGTGTTAGATTTTTTAGAGTCACTTATTTGCTTTAAAAAGTCTTTTAAAATGTCAATGACGTCATACACATCGTACGACCAGAGATACTGCTTTACGGCAATCCTTCAGTCACTTTGGTGCTTTCGCGCTCTGCACTTTCTTTTCTCTCGAGGCATCGACAACACAGCTGACACAGGTAAATACACGTGCTAGAAGAGTTTTTGTTTTGTTTGTTTCTGGTCCCGCTTCGGATGCCACGATGCCATCAAGCGGTATCTCTGGTCGTAATCAGTCCTTCACTGACCAATCAGCGTTCATTAGCAGAATGCTAGCGTGTTATGGGCAACAACAACTCTGAGATTTCTCAACGGCAATCGGGTGAAAGAGACAAATTTAGCCGTCTAGCCCCATAGACTCCCATTCATTTTGCACTCATGGGCGATCGCCCCCAGTGGAACTCTGGTGGAACTACAACCAAAATTCGGTACAATAGGACTTAATAGGGAGTGGGCAGGCTCTCCGTAGACGGGCTCTGGTTAATCCCTTTTTTATACCCAAAAGTGGCAATGTGACTCAGGTGTAACATATATTTCAAAACGTGCTAAATAACAACATGAACAACATTTTTATAAATTTTCTTTTTCAGCACCTTAAGACAATGTTCATAATTAATGTTAGCAGTGTTAGTATTATTTTTTCAAAAGAAAAGTAAGTTTAATATATATTTACTTATCTCAAAATCTGAATGTCCTGCACCACTGGCAGCCATGTTGGATTTAGGTCAGGCTGACTAATTAATCACAAAAAATTTTAAACAAATCATGTGACCAGCATACTCAAGACAGACCAGGCTGTGATAAATGATAAAAGGATTTGATGAAAAAATCATTCTTACGCCCCAAAAAAGACGACAAAAACTATGTTACACCCAGATCACATTGCCAGTTTTAGGGTTAAATAAACATATGCGGTTTCAGTTTTTAGCTAAATGAAAACTTAATTTTGGCATTTCGGAAATGCTAACATGTTCTTTAAAATGTTCTCACTCAGGCAAATAACCGTGCACATCATTATTAAATGCTTTCCAACCAAAAGCAGCCTATACTAATTCTCCGAATTCAGCTTTGTAGTTGCCTTGGGTGTCCCTGGAGCTAATGCTCTGTGGACATGTGGAAACACATGCCATCAACGCAATGTCAAGTAGCTAAGCCCCTCCACCCCTAACGCCCGTTTCACACATACTCCGTTTGCAGTGCGTATTTTTTTTCCGTACCCATGTTAACAGGTTAGAGCTTTCACACTGCACGCGGTTGCAGTCCGTCGATCCGTTCCAGTTGCGGTGCGTATACAGCAGTGCAGCGATCGTTTCTGCACCAAGTCTATTTTTGCTGTGCTGCAAACGCTGAATTAAAGTGACAGCGCATGTTTCGTGGTCGAAATGAACACAGATTGACTTGAAAATGTAGTAATTTCACCATAAATGCGTTTAATTAATTAAAATGTCGTAATCTCACCATAAATGTATTACATTTTTTCAGTTATCTTTTTACTTTTTACCGGGGTAAAGCAAGGAAAACTACAATTTACCTCAACAAGGCGACGAAATGAACAACACTTAGTGGAGGTGGAAAAACAAGTTCTTTGTGACATGCAAGATTTATTGTATTATTATTTTTATTTTTTATTAGTTGGAATCACCCTTTATACATGTACGTAACCGCAGACACTGAAATGACATACACTGTGTGGTACTGTACATTCTGTCCCTTATTTTCCTATAAAGAACCACATTTCTCCCTTATTTTCAGTAGTTGGCAGCCCTAATTGAAAGATGCATTACAACTTGCCGAAATTAATCCTGTTTCATGTAATCACTCAATCAGTGTTTTAATCGGGGAAAGACGTCAATAAAACAGCTTGTAGGCTATAGCCTACTTAACGTTACATTTACCTCAAGAAAGCTATACTGTCCATAATCTCATTAGTTAGCTAGAAAAAAATAACTCTAGGCCAGAGCATGTTGCTAAATGCATTGTATTACATATTCATTATGTTTTTACTTGATACTTTTGTTTAATGTTTAATACATCTTTCATGTTCTGTTTCACCAACAAGCTGGAGTAGAAACAATCTTGTTAATTAAAAAGTGTATATAAATACTGCCTTATGTGCAATTTAAATGTTTAAGTACAACTCTGTTTTAGCTTTTTGAGTGTTGATTATTAAATCATTAGATTGATTGATTGATTATTTTCGGTTTTCGGCCAAGTGCATCCTGAATTTTCAGTTTCGGCCCAGAATATTTATAATGTTGCATCCCTAGTTGAAAGCTGAAAATCAACACCAACCTCAGAGGGGTCAGTCAGTTTGCTATTTCCAGTGTTTTCTCTTAATGGAGAAGGGCCTGTAATATCAGAAGTCAGAATGACTTGACCAACACCAAATTAGGGCAGGGCGGTAAATCGAGTTTATACGATATATCTATTTTTATAAACGATTTAGGATGAGGCAATACACACAGTATATTAATATAAGGAGCGCATCTGAAAAAATTGTTGGGGAAAGTGCATAATAATCCAATTTGTCCTAAACATGAAACATGCTTATTATTAAGGGCTTCAAAATACCTTGTAAGATATAGTTAACACGTATAGTTTAAAGCGGCTTTCCCCCTCAGATGCTCTGACTGATACTTGTGCTGTTTAATGCTTTTGAGATGTGGTGTTTTCCCCAGTGAATAACTTATATTTCACAATATAAATGTTAGAAGGTCATGCAAAAATATTTCGTTTTTTTTTTTTTATCAGGAGTGGATGAGCCTGATGTAAGCGCATAGAATAGCGCAATAAATCTGACTACAATATACATTTTGCTGAAGTTCTTGTTGTTGGAAATTAAATGTAGGTTGAATTAAAATGATATATATGGTAGTAAGTGTATTTTTATGATAGCAGTTTCTGTAAAGTCACTATTGTAGTGGGGTAATCAAATGTAGACTAATATAATTACAAAGCTCAGATGAGTGAATGTGTGTTCCTCTTAGCAGTTAACATTTAGTCCACTTCAGGGCAAATAGAAAACAAGTGGATGAAATAAAAATGATGACGCAGGGCATTGCAATAGGCTATAATTCAAGTAAACAGTGTAAGCTTGTCAATGTGTGTACACACAGTGGTTGGGACTAGTGTTGTACTCTTCATACACAGACATGTAAGAGACGTTGTTGGTAGAGTTCACTTGATTTCTTTTCTGCAGCTATGCTCACATTTCTGTGTTTTGACCATATATACAACATCTATAACTCTCAGATGGTTTGATACATACAGCAGACAGAAGTGAATCGGATCCATTCTTTAATCCGTGAGTAATGCCAAAGTGACAGATATTGATGTTAAGGCATGTTTGAGATGATCTGATATGGAATTTCTGGGGTTTTATTAATATCTAATAATCTATTGTTGTGTATTATTTCCTTTTTGTGTTTTACCCCTATTACCTGGAGCAGCTAAAGAATTAAAAACCTTTTACTTGATTCAAAATCTTGTTAGAGTCTGAATTTTGCTTGCATATAGGAAATCTGACTAACTCTGAACTTCTGCTTTTTAAATGGCTGACGAAATAAACTTTATATTTCGTGATTTTTATGAAATGATTTATGAAGTATTAAAAGTGAATAAAAGCTTTTATTTTTGTTCTTATGAAAGAATGTGAAAACCCTTAGATGTAAGTGGCCATTCACAAAGGACACATTTATGTGTTTAAAAAGAGTGGAGGGGCCAGAGATGTCCATCTGACGAATGTCCACATAAACCTGACCCCCTGTTCATATACAGATGTGATTTTGACTAAAATGAAAAGATGGTACAAGCTAGTAAGCAAATTATTGGTTAAAATTATCATTAATTATCATTCAAATTAGCATTAACTCCTCTATCTGCGTCAATAATAATTCAGTTATTGCCAGATAACATATTGGTTCCTTATACAGTACTGTGCAAAAGTCTTAGGCATGTGAATATCCCCCACCCCCCGTTCCCCCCAAAAAATGGTTTTAAGTCAGTTATTTATATCTTTTTCTGTAGTGTGTCAGTAGGAAATATCAGTTTACATTTCCAAACATTCTTTTTGCCATTAATTGTAATAATCCAGTGAGATTTGTGTATGCACAAGGAGTCTGACAACAGCCGGTATGATCTGATCTCACCATCATCGAGTCCGTCTGTGATTACATGAAGAAACAGAAAAAACTGAGACAGACTAAATTCAGAAGAAACCTTCCTGCGAACTGTGCGAAGCTACAGTACTGTAAAAGTACTGGCACTTGTGTTAAAATGCTGTAAAGTGAGAATGCTTTCAAAAACAAAATCACAAATTCAATTTATTTATGATTTAACTTCTGTTAACTAATTCAAATCAATATATGGTGTAACGACCCTTTGCATTTAAAACGGCTTTTGTCCAGGTACACTTGCGCATAGTTTTTCAGGTAGCTTTGCAGGAAGGTTTCTTCAAGCATCTCGGAGACGTTCCCGCAGTTCTTCTGGATTTAGTCTGTCTCAGTTTTTTCTGTTTCTTCATGTAATCACAGACGGACTCGATGATGGTGAGATCAGATCATACCGGCTGTTGTCAGACTCCTTGTGCATACACAAATCTCACTGGATTATTACAATTAATGGCAAAAAGAATGTTTGGAAATGTAAACTGATATTTCCTACTGACACACTACAGCAAAAGATATAAATAACTGACTTAAAAACATTTCTGGGGGGAACGGGGGGTGGGAGATATTCACATGCCTAAGACTTTTGCACAGTACTGTATATTATGCAATGCTAATTTGTATTCTTTTTGGTTTGGTGGTTGTTGTTGGTAGATATTAGGGATGTCACAGTGAGGACATTTTCACACTGATAATTAAACTTGCGATAACACCGGTATTACTGGTAACACCGGGGAGTGGGGGACTGCTTTTGAATGCGAGTTTCTTTTCACTTACACTTTTGAATTTGCGATCACGTATAGGCCTGTAATTTGCGGACATCAGCGAGCCGCTATTGAAATCGCTTTTAATGTCAAGTAAAGGGATCGTAGTTGATCCGTACAGACCAGGCACCACGGTCAAAACGTGATTCTCGGATTAGTTGCAAAATGTAACTATCAGAGAGCAAATGTTTGGTCCTGTCAATTTAAAGGGTTAGCTCACAAAAAAATCTAAATTCTGTCATTTACTCACCTGTTGTTCCAAACCCGTAAGACTTTTGTTCATCTTCGGAACACAAATTAAGATATTTTTTATAAAATCTGAGCCAGTTCTGTACTCTCCATTGACAGCTACGCAACGACCACTTTGACGCTTCAAAAAGTTCATAAAGAGATCGTAAAGCTAAACCAAATGAATTGAGAGGTTTAGTTAAATTTAATAAAGAGACACGATCGCTTTATATGATGAACAGATAGAATTTAGGCTTTTATTCACTTATAAACATTGATCAGCAAACATAAACAGAATCTCAACCGAACCTGCTTGACGCACAAGAACAAACCTCTTTGGTTCTTGCTTAAGCTCAGATGTGCTGCGTTACACACAAGAATGAACCTCATTGGTTTTCGCACATCAAGCAAACATTCTTGAACTTCCGTTTATCATAACTGATGTGTGCGTTGATGAATGTTTATATGTGAATAAAAGCCTACATTAAATCTGTTCTGCGTATAAAAGCGTTCATGTGTCTTCAGAAAATTTAGACTAAACCACACAATTCTTATGGATTAGTTTTACAACCTCTTTAAGAACTTTTTGAAGTGTCAAAGTGATGACCGAATTTTCGTTTTTGGTTGAACTAACACTTGAAGCATTCAAGCGATTTTAAACCGTACTAGAGCAAGAGGACACAAACACTGAATTCCATTCTCTTTCTCTTCTGTTTTTGCTTGAACGGTAACGTAAACAATTGGGAAAGAAAACGAACACGTATCATTATATTGGACCCATACGTTCGATCTTAAAGTGACAGCAGACTTATAAAGCTGCTGCTGTTTGTGTCCTTAAAGGGATACTCCACTTTAAAATGAAAATTCTGTCATCATATACTCACCCTCATGTTGTTTCAAACCTGTATGAATTTCTTTCTTCTGCTGAACAGAAAGGAAGATATTTAGAAGACTGTCAGTAACCAGACAGTTTCTGGTCTTATTGAGTTCCATAGTAGGAAAAAAGCCGCCCTAGTGATAAGTGAAGTAAACTCAAATTTACACTCACCAAGCTCCAAATGCAAGTAAAAATCAACGTTGGCAGGCACAGTATTTGAAACAGTGTCAATCAGCAGTTGGCTGGTAACACTTTTTTGAATTCTAACAGTGCAATGTTTTGAGAACATCGTTGTAAATAAACATGAACGACGCTTGGGAAAGTTGACGGGCCAGTTCTGTATCATCACGAAAGTGTAAGCCTTGCCAATTTAAATTCAAGCCCAAGAACATGAAAAAATTTACTCAACTCATTATTTGCATGCTGTTAGGATAGTTTAAACATCCGAAGCACACGCCCAGAAAACCGTGTCTCAGACAGCGTGTGAATATTGAGCTCTTTCATGCCCTTTTTGCGCTTGAACGGAGAAATTCACACATTTGTTTCAAAAAATGCTTGGCAAGTATCCTAGTAAACATTGTTATGAACGTAAACAGTTGAGAAAGAAAACGCATGTGTACACAGAGCTCGAAATAACTTTTTTACTTGGGTAGCTCTGGTGTAGCCTGGTTCTACCAGACTCTCGTACATTTCATTTGTACAGAGAGTCTGGCCTCTCTCCATTGACAAGCGTTAACTTCCTTGTAGGCGGGTACTCTGCTGAAGTTTAAAACTATTGGATCTGACCAGAGTCACTCTGGATCTGCCATAACCAATGGCTAACGTTTGGTCATGACGTATGTCAACTCAAACTAGCGCACGATCTCAACGTCATCATTCTCCGCCACTCCCTCTGTTCGCTGATTGGACCGGTTAAAAATTGATCGGAGAAAACCAAAGAATACACCACAATCCCAGACGGAGTTACTGAAGGAAAATGAAATTGAGCGGAAGTACGTAGGAGGGCGGAGCCAGACTAGCTCTGGTGCTCCCAATTTAAAGATTTAGGAGCACCCACCAAATGTGACATTTAGCCAGTAGAGCAGAATGACAGCATCCTGGCGATTAAAAGCCTTAATAATCAAACCTGATTTGTTTGCCACACGCTTGTCCCTGCATTTTTTGTGCTTGGCACTCTCCGTGTTTAACCAAGCTTGCGCGCTTAAAATGTATTGATTCAGTTGCGAACGCTGTGTTGGCTGCAAATTCTGTCCCACAGGCTTTACAGTGAACGCAATGCATTGAACCATCAGCATAGCGGAGCCACTCGAAATCTTTTAGCCACTCTCTCCGAAAGCTGTACGATTTCTTTTCAGCTGGTGGATCCACATTAACCACATCACCAACTCCAGGATTATTTGTGATGGCTTACAAAAGAAATCTGTCGGCGTTCGTTTCATCTTCTCTCTTATTCATCCTTTTAAATTTCACATGGTAGTCAGCTCCCTGTCACGTGACAACGGAGCGCAGTGAAAGGGAGTGGGAGTGATTGACAGCTAAAATTAACCAATCTAAACTCTGCTTTAAAGTTAAGAAAGTAAGGATGAAGTTTGATTGGTTATGTAATGTTGGATAGAATGATGGTCCGGGCACCGCGCATCAGCGCACATAAGGTACACACTGTGCACTAGGCCTAATTTGCAAGCGTTTTGTAGAGAAATGAAAACAGGTCACACCAAAACCATTATTTGCACTCGCACAAATGCACCCAAATATATTTTTAGGTCTCACAGATTAAATTTCAGGAGCATATGTGACCAAATTGGTCGCAATTTCGAGCCTTGTGTACAGTGTGTCTCAGTATATTGGATCCGTGCATTCGGTCTTAAAGTGACAGCAGGTTAATTGACTTGCTGCTGTCTGCTTTTTTAATGTTAAAAAACACTCACTGATCTTGAATGAATTACTTTTGTTATTCTATGTTTAATCTATTTTTCGTTTACACAGTGAAGACTATGCAGTGTTATATTACATTTGATTAGATTCATTGAAATGTTGGCGTCATAACTGCCTGTTTTTGCTAAAACAGTTTCATTCGATAAAAAAATATTTATGGCCGGTAAAGTCACCGGCCATTGGCAGGTGGGGCAAAATGTTAGTTCATGCTCATGCTGTTTGGAGCAGAGCAGATGCTTTCAGTTTATATTTCCATAAAATAAAAAAAACACGACAGTGGGGGCGGTGCCACGGTGGCCAAGTAATGTAATTACACCGGTTACAACAACTACCGCACCAAGCCTAGTAGATAATGTACTCTTTCTCCATGTTCCTCCACCAGGTGAATGTTGCTGTTTTGTCTCTCATCACATGTGTCTCTGTGATGGACATGGAGACAGCTGTGTGTGAACCACGTTACCAGAATGGTGATGTCCACCATGAGGAGCTCTGTCCAAAGCAGCCCACCGTTCTCAAGATCCACCTCTACCACAGCAGCCGGAGCGATGCTAACTGCACCCCTCTGTGTTACCCACCGGGAGAGTATGTCACCGAACAGCTCATCATCGATGCTGCCAAGGAGTGCGGTCAGTTATGCCCATCATGTGATTATAGAAAAGAAGCTAAAAAAAATTTATTTAGAATTTATAAAGTAGATATGAATGAAAGAATAATATGTTGCACTGTGTTCCATACAGATGCAATGTGATAAATCCCTTCCATGGAGACTGTGACAAACGTCCCATGACATGATTTTATTGGTTGCTTAGTGTCTGTATCTTAGAGTAGGCCTGGCCACTGTGAAGTTTAATTTATCAAAAACTGGGATGCTCACTGCTGTGCATTAAACAAAAATTATGCTGTGTCACGCAACATTTTCGATTAGGACCGTTACTGAAAACTTGTCACGTTGCTCCTGTTTAGGACAATGTTAAAGTGATTTCCCTGGAAAAAGGGTTTACCAGGCTAACATTATTTTCTTCTTGCCCATGTACTCAGATTTATTATTGATAACACAGTATCGTCAGTATCTTTTTTTTTTTTCTTTTTTTCTTTTTTTTCTGAAAATGAGATGTAATTATTATATTATATTATTATTATTATTATAGGTTATTGCAAAAACAGTCAGTTATTTGTGGCATGCTTGGGATTCTCACATTAATCAGATGTAGTATTGATGGCTTATATAATAAGATCCTGTCAGTCCACCTGTGTTTACTGTTTAAAAAAGATAAACATCAGCCCAGGAGCCATCAGCTCATCCCCAACAGGGTATTGGTGACAGACATGTGATGGTCTTGTCACACTTTTTTAGCTGACTTTCTTTACTGCTAAGCATGGTGCTGCTATTAAAATAATGTAAATGGGCTAGTAAATGAATCTGTGATTGATGTCATTTATCCTGTGAAAATTTACAGAAACACCTTGTCTTTATTTGTCTATGCACTAAAGAAATTCATTTTTATTCATTTTTATTGCATCAGACATCAACTAATAAATGCATGTTTAGGTGTGAAGTACATTTAACACTTAACTTATAAAATTTATAATAAGCCCTTTATTAAAATATTTAAAATGTAAAATTTAAATATTTTAAAATATATTCCTGTGATGGCAAAGCAAAAATTTTTGTGTCACATGATCCTTCAGAAATACTTCTAATATGCACTTCTAAAAGTAACACTTTAGTTTAGGGTCCAATTCTCACTATTAACTAGTTTCTTATTAGCTTGCATATTACTAGGATATTGGCTGTTTATTAGTACTTATAAAGCACATATTAATGGCTTATTCTGCATGACCATATTCTACATCCCTAAATCCACCCAATACCTAAACTCAACAACTACCTTACTAACTATTAATAAGCAGTAATTCGGAGTTTGAGGCAAAAATCTTAGTTAATAGTTAATAGTGAGAGCTGTACCCTAAACTAAAGTGTGACCAAAAAAAGATTATCAATAGGCGCGTTTCCATTAAAGATTTGTGCTAAACTAAAGCAAATTTTTTTATTTTATTTTTATCGATAAAAAAACGATTGCGAAATTACGGCGTTTCCATTAATCGATGTTATGCGACTAAAACGTAATTTTTTCCTCTCTCGATAAGTCATTCCAAAAATCATGGCATCGGACGTTGGTAAGTTTATATATACAGTGCTATGCATAAGTTTAGACACCCATGCTAAAGTTGACTAAAAAGAGGAATAAAAAATCATCTTTTGGAAATTGAACTTAATGCCTTAATTAAAAAAATTAGGAAAAATCCAACCTTTAAGGACACCAATTTTCTTTGTGAATGAATAATGTATCGTAAATAAATAAATGTTAAATGTTAAAATAGCCCCACATCATCACATAGCCTTCACCATACCTAGAGATTGGCATGGTTTTATTTCAGTTAGCCTAATAGCTGGTTTGATTTGCATTGAGAGATGATCTTATGGAAAGTACTCCATGCCAATCTCTAGGTATGGTGAAGGCTATGTGATGATGTGGGGCTATTTTAATTCCAAAGGCCAAGGGAACTTTATCAGGATGCATAGTATCCTGGATCCATGAAGTAACTGGCCTTTAAAAATAAAAATCTGCCTGCCTCTATGGGAATTTAACATAGGGGTGTCCAGACTTATGCACCCTGTATTTTAAGGAAGAACATTTATTTATTTACGATACATTATTCATTCACAAAGAAAATTGGTGTCCTTAAAGGTTGGATTTTTCCTATTTTTTTTAATCAAGGCATTAAGTTCAATTTCCAAAAGATGATTTTTTTATTCCTCTTTTTAGTCAACTTTAGCATGGGTGTCTAAACTTATGCATAGCACTGTATCACAGCCACGTACAGCACTAGACATTATTATTATTATTAATGGAAGGAAACGTAGGCGTGTTATCCAAGCATTAATGGCAAGGAAAGACCCTTATACTGTGAGTGGCACATATGAGGTGTTTCTGGGTTTTTCTCACTCATTTCTGCTCCGAGGTCTTGATTGTGGCATTTCTTTGAGGTTTAGAATCCAGTATTTCTGTCATTCTTTTGTCTTTTATGAATTTAATAAAGAACTCTGTCTCGTATTCTGTCCAAACGCACCGCACCTTCTAAGTCAGGTGACTGTGTAAATGCGCAAAAACTGTTTCCATTGCAGTTTTGCGAAATATTCCTTTTTTCGAATTGCCTGAAAAACCACCTCATGCGAGCGTAAAAATTTTTTTGCGATATATGGGAGTTTTTGCGAAATTGACATGTTTCCATTGGGCGTATTTTCAATTCGCAATTTCAATTTGCTTAATTTGAAGGGTAATGGAAACGCGGCTAATGTTGAAAACAGTTGTGCTTAATTTTTTGTGGTATCCAGGATGCATTTTTTTTTTTTTGGATTCTATTCTGAAGGATCATGTGACAGTGACACTGAAGACTTTGGGCAAATTCCAATCGGAAGTGAGCATCCCTATGCCCTACTCAATCCGAAGAGCAGAACATAACCACAAATTATTAAATTACTTCCTTGAAGTGACCATTGCATGTTCCCTTCACTAACTGACCTGTGGAAGGGCCCTTCGTGAAGGGATTCAGTTGGAACGCTTCTACAAATGGTGTCCCCTTCCCAAAGTGCCCTTCAAGGGTGCAGAAATGCCATTTGGAATTCACCCTTTACCATCCCAGTAAAATATATTCAAATAGAAAACGGTTATTTTTATATTTTATCTTTCACAATATTACTGTTTTTACTATATTTTTGATTAAATAAACTTTTTTTTAAAAAGCATGAAATAAAATCTTAATTATTGACCGGTAGTGTAGATGAGGACAATTCTATTAAAACTAAAGTTAACCTCACAAATTGACTATTTCGCTGTTGGACCATTGTTGACCATCATGATCCATTCCCTAGTTTATATGCGCAGGCATTTCTTACTTCACACTGGATGTTTTGGTGTAAAAAATTGCTTGCATCTATGTTTGCCGTTCTTTGTTTTTTATGTGTTGCTCTTGAGCCTTAGGGCTGATGTTGTGTCTGTCTCTCTTGTCTCACTAGCGTCTGTTCTTTATGTTCATCTGTTTCTCACAGGAGTTACACCAGTCTACTGCAGCCTGTTTGGACTGTACAGAGAAGATGAAGGGGTCTGGTTATCACCCAATCATGTTCTCCATTTACACGAAACAGCCAACGAGAGCTTGTTATTCAGAATTAGGTAGTGCACTTTGCTCCATATTTCACTTAATTAACCTGGTTTATTTTATTTGGCCTTTGTCCTCTCCGTCTCAATGTTTTGTAGCCTGCAGTTTAGTGACTGCGATTTTTCCTGTCAGGTACTATTTTCCCGGCTGGTATAGTTGTGGAGCGTCTCGGGCGTACCGCTATGGAGTGACTAAGGGATCTGAGAGTCCTGTCCTGGATGACTATGTAATGTCTTACCTCTTTGCTCAGGTGAGGATTCCCCACGTCAGTTTTGCAATAAAGAAATTACTTTTAATTGTGAACTAAGTGTTGTGTGCTGTCAGTGGATACTGAATCACCATATCAGTGTTTTACAGTTACGCTTCACTTGGCCTGAAATCTGAGCATATCTTGCGTTATTGAGCACATTCATATATAATTTAATTGCAGTTTGGCCTAGATTATCTTCTCAGAAAAGAGTCAGTCAAGGTTTCGGATTTTACAGTGTTTAAATGTGAATTACGCCACTGTGTATCTGCACAGATAAAGGCCCCTATTTACTAAACACATGATAAATAAAGGAAACTCATGCTGCCCGCTCTCTGACTCTACTGAGTGGGCTGGTTTTGTGGCGCCCGTTTGTCTTCCACTAACAGTCTGTCATGCGATGACTGTAACTGAGGGGAAGTTGATTGATCTGATTTTTTATTCCTAACTTCAGCTTTTTAGCTTAACCACTTACAGCTTCCCATGCAAAATGCAGCCACAATGCTGGATATTAAAATTCCTGACTATTTTGTAGACTATAGACTAAGATTTGTTTTAAATGTCATCTTTGAAAAAATTACTATTTATTTTAACGATTACGTTTTAATAGGCTTATTAAACTATTAGTAAAAATTTACTTTAACTGAGCATAATATTTCATGTAAATGTAGAAATAGAGGAAATAACAGACCACTAGGAGGCAATCAGAATTGAGAATTGCAGGGAGCCGTGTAAAAATATAAAAGAATTATGCATGGTTCTGTACAAAGCATGGACAAGTTTGTGAAAGGACTAGGGGTGTAACAATACCCTAATGTCACAATTCAATGCATATCACCATACTGAACTCCCGATACTATTATTGCGATACTCCAAGACACATGATAAAAGTTTAACAAAAAATGTGCTGTTGATTAAAATGCTAAATTTGGTATTACATTGTGGGTGGAAATGAATAGACTTGGTGCTTGTAACTCATGGACAATGGTGACACCAGAATAAAAATATTCATGATTCTCAATAGTGCTGCACGATGAATCGTATCGCAATCGCGATGTCAAGCCTACGCGATTATATGACGCAAAATGCTGCGATTTTATATTAAATAAACAAATTAGCGCTGTTAACGCAATTAACGCAGCATCTGTTAATTTTTGGCATCCTTTGGCTAGTGTTACATGATCCCGCTCTTATTCATGCAATTGCTTTTAAACCATTAATGCGCGATAAGACAAAAAATAACGCGCTGTCAGTGAATGTCCTCCTGACACACACACACACACGACCCACAGATAGACGCGCGCCAGTATCGTACAGACAGCGCGCCAGTATCAAGTTCTCTTTCGCGGTAGAACGAACAACACACATGTATGCCAAAATGAACGCGCTGCCTGTGAATGTCCTGACTGTGACACACAGAAAGACTCGCGCTAATATCGTGCGTGCGCACAAAACAGCATGCCAGAATACAGTTCTCTTTCGAGCTTGAACGAACAATAACACACACAATTATGCCAAAATGTCTTTTTGTCGAGTATCTTCATAACATAAGAGTAGTCTTATGATGAACGTGAAGAGTTGTGACTCGTGAGAGAATGAGGCGTGTGAGATCCGCGTCTCTGACAGGACCGACTGGTCTTAAAGGGACAGTACACAGTAGCCACTAATTATATCTGTCGCTAAAGTTAATCAAAGAACAAAGGGAACAGAGAAAAACACTCACTGCTCTTGACTAAAGAACTTTTTTCTTTAGGCAGATTATCACTAATCTGTGTGTGCATTTATTTTCCTTGAGAACCAAGCTAGTTGACTCATGAAACCATTTGTTTATTATATCGCAATCGCAATATTGACCTCTATTATCGCAATATGACATTTTCCCCAAATCGTGCAGCCCTAATTATCAAGCAGAAAATACAGAATTATTTTTGACAAATAGATATATTTCAAATAATGTAGGCCACTTTTTACACAAATATTCCCCCATTGCATTATTATACGTTATATTCAACATTATATGTAGTAATACAGACACTAAAACTCTGAAAACTTGCATTGTTTTTCTCACACAGTACTTTTTAGTTTGGGTGAACTACCACAATATATACATCAGTGCCAGGTAAGCGTAAAGGAGATAATGGATCTACTTCAAACATCACGACTACCAAAACAACGTGTCTGCATCAGACACGAGCACTGAGGCGCGACGTGACAAAAGCAAATAGAACCCATTATAATCAGTGATGCTGTCTACACTGGATATGGCGCGACACGACAAATCCCTGACAGGAAACTGATGCCCCGTTCTATTTCTGACGTGCTTCAAGCGCTTGCGCTACTTATGACACAAAAGAAAAAATGGATTTGTAACGTTCGCTTTGTTGCGTCCTGTGTAGACAGCCTCAAGACAAGAAAATATGATGAGGCATATCTCGTCCTCGGATTCACCAGTACAACGGTGAGTAATGAAGAGTGACCACAGTGTGTTGCGTGCCTCAAAATATTAGCTTCTGGCAGTATGAACCCCAACAAGTTAAGATGCCACTTAGAGACCACTTAAAAAACATCCTGTTGAAGTTAAGAAGTTTTAGTACTGTATTAATTATCTTTCAAATAAATCCTATAGGATTTTGCAAGCAAGGTCATGTCTCTAAAAGAGTCTTTATGTGGGTGCGTGCTGGTGGAGGGGCTTGAAAATATTTTTCTCTACAAAAGGCAGGCCCAAAAGAAAGCGTTTGGAAACCACTGTCATAGGGGAAGCTGTGCTTTAGCGGAAGTCATACGACCATCATGTTGAGTTCATCCAGGTAAAGAAGAACAGGCTTATGGGGGTTTAAAATTAAGCTGCGATGTGTTTGGAGGTGCACTCTGTCTAACCCCATTGGATTACATGGGTTTATGTCCTTAAAAATTGCAAGTCTAACACAGACTGGAGTCATTTTGAAACCCGTTTTTGAGGCAGCAGCTTTGCAGTGTCATCTTGTGTACACTTGTCAGTCAGTCTGCGGCTGCTCTGTTCATGATTGATGTTTTCACAGTGTATGTTTGCTTATACCTGCTGTGGTTTTCTCTAGCGCACTCGTATTAATGCACAGCAGTGTCATAGTAGGTAGTATACAATGAATACAACATTGTTTCCTACTGATGTTTGTTTGACATACTATCAGTAGTTTTATAAATGGTGTTTTTCTGTGTAAAACCCCAGTTCCATGGTGACTACATCTTTCTATTGGGTTTTAAACGTAACACACTCTTAACTGCACTTAATATCATTAACCCAGGGTACTTTTTAGATATAGGCTGATATCGGCCAGGCTAATTAATTAGCTGATAATTAGCCATTTTGAGATTATTGGTTGGTGACACAAAATGTGCCAAATTGGCCAACAGCCTAACCATTTGACAGCACTGTAAATAGATAGTGGACAGTTTCATTTGTTCAGTAAATATTGTGTAAAATAAGTTTTCATTCCAAGCAAATTTGTGAACCTCTATCATGAAATAGTTTTAATTATATCAGAATATTGATCATCATCTACAAATATCAGTTTCTGCATATAAAAAAGAAATCATAATAGTTGACCACTATTTTTAACTCTGGGTTAAAGGTGAAATATGTAAGATTTTCTATGCTTAAAATGCATTCTGTTAACCCAGAATTATTGCTCCTTGACTACTAGTTTGCCATTCATGAGTTTATTTCCCCCAAAGGTGTAAACATTGAGCCTCCCAGGTGCCATCAAATCATTGAGAGCGGTCCGCTCAGATCCGTCAGTCCTATTCCAGCTCAACCTTTGGCAAGAGTTTGGTGTGTGGTTACTGAAGCAGGCGGAGCCAGAGGGTGTTTAGCCGGTGTGGGACCATGGCTGTCGCGTTACATAGGAAAAGACATTCAGCTTTGGTTACAGAAGTGCAAGTTCTGCATTTAGATCTTCCGAGATTAAACGTCATGAACACGACAGCAAACGGGACTTTACGTTGCTACACACTTTTATCATGCACTCGATCAGCAGACAAAGGCAATGTTTACTTTGATTCCAGTAGACAGCCTCAGACAGTTGTGGTGAATAAAGATGAAAAAATGCATGTGGTGCGCATCCTTTCTAAAGGATCATGGCTGCTGAAAATTCAGCTTTGCCATCACAGGAATAAATTACATTTTAAAATATATTAAAATAGATCACAGTTATTTAAAATTGTAATAACATTTCACAATACTGCTTTTTTTTCTGTATTTTTGATCGAATAAATGCCCTCCGGTTTAAACGTGGCCTTAACTCTTGTTTAATAAATGTGTTTAAACATTGTTCCCAGAGAATTACTGCCATGTCATTAATCTCTCTCTCTCTCTTTTTTATACTGTAATACTGATGTGGGGTTCCCCTCTCTGTTTTGTGTATGCAGTGGAGGAGTGACTTTGTAAACAGCTGGGTAAAGTTATCCAGTGACCATGAGGTTCAGGAGGAGTGCCTTGGCATGGCTGTGCTGGACATGATGAGGACTGCCAAAGAGAAGCAGTGCTCCCCACTGGACATCTACAACGACATTAGGTACCAATAATGGGATGATCTACTTGATATTTAGACCTGTCAGTGTATCATATCTACGATGAGTCCATTTAAAGTTATGATCCCATTTGCCTCTGTAAATCCTCCAGAATTTTGCCGCTTTTTCTAAAACCTGCTTTGTTGTCTGAATCCAAACCATCTCAGATCTCCTAATTCATCATACACATTACTAAACACCTAAATTACTAAACACAGCAACATGCACATGACAAATCAAAACATTATCCTGAATGTGTGTGGAAACACACATACACGGTTTGTTTGTGCATCAGTATAACAGACACACACGCACTTACTTTACGAGTCCTGTACGTCACTGCAATCGATTTTACCTTTATTACAATTCGCAACCTTTAAAACTTTACTATCGAGTCTCTGGCTTGCTTTATCCAGCCAAGGAACGTTGTTTGCGTATCATCTGGGCATACAATGGTGGGATGTTTGTGGCTCGCACTCTTCAGAAACAAACACAGAATATGATTGAGCTCGTGTTTTAAAGCAAAACACATACTGTAATGAATAATTCACTGAAAACTGATTTTCTTTATATTAGTGCTGTTTTGGACTGATTAATTGTTTGAATGAATTCGCCTTCTGGATCATTGGACCGAAAACTCTCCCAGAGGAACTGATCTGATCGCAAACCGAGAAGCGAAATCGGGTTAAAATAGAAATTTCCACCTACCAGGGTTTCAGGTGCTTGCACCATTGTAGATGCTCAGTGTGATAAACTCCCGACTTCTAAGATCATCTGGCTGTGTGACGTAAATTTCATTAATGACGCAATTTCACGTGCTTCAGTATTTATTTGCATACATTTATTTGCAATATGTGCGTTGTGATTTTGAATGAATCTCACGCGTTAATGCGTTAACATTGACAGCCCTAATAAAAACAAAAATGGGACAAAGACCTTTAAAACTTCCATCCATCCATCCTACAAACAAAATGTGGTGTTTGACGGTAATTCTCATTGTCTGCTTAATTCACAGTTACAAGTCTTTCCTCCCTAAAGACATGAGGGAGCGAATCCAGGATTACCATTTTGTCACAAGGAAGCGCATCCGCTATCGCTTTCGGAAAGTCGTGCAGCAGCTCAGCCAGTGCCGAGCCTCAGCGCGCGACCTAAAACTCAAATACCTGATCAGCCTGGAGTCCCTGGACTCTGGCTTCTACACCGAACGCTTTCAGGTCAAAGAGCCCTCGGCCGAGCAGGTCACCATCGTCATCTCCGCAGACCGCGGCATCCAGTGGTGCAGAGAACGACACAAAGACACACAGTCTGAGGTAACCAGTTTTAGATGTTGAACCTAAATGTTTTATTTCAAATTCATGAGTACTTCAAAATCACATGTTCACCCCTTGGCCATGCATATACACAAAGCAAGATCTAAACTTGTGTGATCGAAGTCAATCTGGTCTCACATATATTTTAGTGATTTGAGTAAATGTTTAAACAGCTGTTTGTTCTAGAACCCACTACCCACCTCAGGTGAAACAGATCCGACTTTAGATTAATAGAGGTCTAGTCAGGCCAGTAACTGTGGATTGTTTTACTTTCTCTATTTAAATAGTGTTTTCAAGGCAGCACTGATGTTCATCAAACATTGTTGTTATTCCTCTCTACAATGAATTCAAAAACCATTTAACATACAGTGCCCTCCACAATTAATGGCACCCCTGGTAAATATGATCAAAACTGGCTGTAAAAAATAAATCTGCATCGTTTATCCTTTTGATCTTTCATTCAAAAAATTAGCAAAATTCTAACCTTTCATTGAAGTAAAAGAATTGAAAGTGGGGGGAAATCACATTATGAAATAAATGTTTTTCTCCAAAACACGTTGGCCACAATTATTGGCACCCCTAGAATTTTTTACGAGTAAAATTTCTCTTAAGTATATTCCCATTAATATTTACCTTTTTTAGTACACCAGGGTGACTAGGAACATGAAACTGTCCTGCTATGACTTCTTGTTTCACAGGAGTTTAAATATGAGGAAACACAAAGGCCAAATTCCCTTAATCATCCATCACAATGAGTAAAACCACAGAATATAGTTCTGATGCGCAGCAAAAGATTGTTGAACTTCACAAAATAGAAAGTGGCTGTAAGAAAATAGCTAAAGAATTGAAAATCCCCATTTTGACCATCAGGGAAATAATTAAGAAGTTATAATCAACTAAAGATGTTATGAATCTGCCAGGAAGAGGACGTGTGTCTATATTGTCTTAATGCACGGTGAGGAGGATGGTTTGAGCGGCCAAAGACTCTTCAAGGATCACAGATGGAGAATTGCAGAGATTAGTTAAGTCTTGGGGTCAGAAAGCCACAAAAAAAAAAAAAAAAAAAAAAAAAAACCTACATCCCCACATGTTGTTTGGGAGGGTTTCAAGAAAAATCCTCCTCGCTCCTCCAAAAACAAACTCCAGCAAATTTAATTGTCAGACATGACTGGAACTTCAAACAGCACAGGGTTCTGTGGTCAGATGAGACTAAAAAAATTGCTTTTTGGCAGCAAACACACTAGATGGGTTTGGTGAACACAAGGATAAAAAGTACCCCATGTGTACAATTTAATATACCGTTGGATCTTTAATGTTGTGGGCATATTTTTCTGCTGGAGGTCCTGGACATCTTGTTCAGATACATGGCATTGTAGATTCTATCAAATATCAACAGATAAAAAATCTAAACCTGACGCCTTCTGCTAGAAATCTTATAATGGGCCGTGGTTGGATCTTCCATCAGGACAACGATCCAAAACAAACATCAAAATCAACACAAAAATTTGTTGCGGAGCACAAAATGAAGCTTCTGCCATGACCGTCCCAGTCCCCTGACCTGATGAGTGGAGTGAACTGAAGAGAAGCACAAACATGGATCTGGGAATCTGAAGGATCTGGAGAGATTCTGTATGGAGGAATGGTCTCTGATCTCTTGTCAGGTGTTCTCCAAACTCATCCGGCATTATAGGAGAAGACTCAGAGCTGGTATCTTGTCAAAAGGAGATTGCAAAAAGTATTTAATAAAAGGGTGCCAATAATTGTGGCCAACGTGTTTTGGAGAAAAACATTTATTTCATAATGTGATTTCCCCCCACATTCAATTCTTTTACTTAAATGAAAGGTTAGAATTTTGCAAATTTTTTGAATGAAAGATCAAAAGGATAAACGATGCAGATTTATTTTTTACAGCCAGTTTTGATCATATTTACCAGGGGTGCCATTAATTGTGGAGGGCACTGTATGTTGCTGACCACAAACTTTTGAAATGTAGTGTATTTAATATTTTTATATTAAGTCTCTTATGCTCAACAAGGCTGCTTGTAAAAATTGCAATTTTAAACCAATTTAAAATAACAGCATGATGAGTGAGTGTCATGACAATGGCAAATCGGCTCTGATGTGGCATTTCATTTATGTTGAACTAAAGCCTGAAACCTAAACCTACCTGGAACTTTAAAACAATTATTTTGCTGCCTTGAATGCATTGGCATATCCTGAAGGAAATACCAGTCTTGTTGTGTTTTATTAATATTTCTGTACTGATGCCAAAATTTAAAAAGGTTTCGTATTTAAAGACATTTTCGTAACACTATTGTACTTTCTCACAAGGACCTGCAGACATATTGTGATTTTGCGGAAGTTGTCGATATCAGTATCAGACAAGCCAGCAAAGAGGGAACCAACATGAACCGCATTGTCGCCATCAACAGACAGGATGGAAAAATTCTAGTAAGTCTGTTGTAACTCTCTGGGATATCCTTTAATTGTTACTCTATTTTAAAGGGTCTCAAAGTGCCTTTGAACTACTGGATTTGTTCCTGCTATTATCTTTGAGAATATTTACAGATCATGCACTAAAATGGGATTTCTTTTTTTATTTTCATACAGGAGCTGGTGTTTTCCACCTCAATGGAGGCGTTGTCATTTGTGTCTCTAATCGATGGCTACTACAGACTGACCACAGATGCCCATCACTACCTCTGCAAGGATGTCGTCCCACCCCATCTGCTGGAGGCCATCGAGAGCTACTGCCACGGGCCGATATCGTAAGCACTACGGGTTCAGATTTCTCTAAACGATTTATTATAGAGCCCCATTTCTGGGACTTTTATATGTTGTTTTTTTCAGATTTAGAAGATTTGCATTCATGCATTATTTTTAAGCGTCATCATTGTTTTCATTGCCTGTGTTGACAGAATGGAGTTTGCAATCAGTAAACTACGCAAGTCAGGGAACCAGAGAGGTCTCTTTGTGCTCCGGTGCAGCCCCAAAGACTTCAACAAATACTTCCTGACTCTTGCAGTCGGGGTACGTTTTTGCAAAGTGCCATTTTAATTACACAAAACATAATATATTATCAATTAGTAGCATTTTGTACTTAAGATCGAATATTCCTCCACTATAATCCCGACCTTCATATACTACCAATCAAAAGTTTGAAGATTTTTTGATGTTTTTGAAACCAAGGCTCACCAAGGCTACATTTATTTGATCAAAAATATAGTAAAGTAATATTGTGAAATATTATTACATTCATTCTTATTTAAAATAACAGTTGTCTATTTTATGTTTAGTAACATATTTTTGGAAGAAGTCTCTTATGCTCAGCAAGGCTGCATTTATTGGAATTGAATTTATTTGTATTATTGTGGAATATTATTATAATTTAAAACAGCTCCTTTATATATTGCAAAATGTAATTTATTCTTGATGGCAAAAGCTGAATTTTTAGCATCATTACTCCAGTCTTCATTGTCACATGATCCTTCAGAAATCATTCCTATATGCTGATTTGCTACTCAAGAAACATTCCATATTACATCAATGTAGAAAGCAGTTGTGCTGCTTAATATTATCGTGGAAAACGTGATACTTTTTTAATTTCAGGATTGTTTGATGAATAAAAAGTGAAAAAGAACAGCATTTATTTGAAATAGAAATCTTTTGTAACATTATAAATGTCTTTATCGTCATTTTTAACCCATTTAATGCATCCTTGCTGAAGAAACATGTTAATTTCTTTCTCAAAAATATCTTACTGACCCCAAAACTTTTGAACGGTGGTGTACATCAGCTATGTCCTTCTAAACATCCTGACAGTCTCTTGACATAATGATTTCTTTCCCTCAGGCGTATGAGGATGTAGAGTACAAGCACTGCCTGATCACCAGGTCCGAGAATGGCGACTACAATCTTAGTGGAACCAAAAGGAGTTTTAGAAGCTTGCAGGAGCTGCTCAAGTGCTACCAGAAGGAAACCGTGAAATCAGATGGTGTCATCTTTCAGTTTAGCAGGTGCTGTTCACCGAAGGCCAAAGGTCAGTACTGCACCTGATATTCTCATTATGGTTATATGCAGGGCTTGGCATTAACACCCGCCAAATGCGTGTGGATTTCAGCAGTGGCGTGTAATGCAGTCACTCCTACTAGCCACTTTGGCGGGTTGGATTTTATATAATATACATTTTTCAATTGTAGTCTTTTAAAAATGCATCTGAAATAATAAACTAAATGCTATCTAGTTTTGTCAAAGGTATCGATATGGAAATATCTGAAACTCTTCTGCGGAATAGATACACAAGATACCAGCTGCTCGTTCTCGCTCTCTAATTCTCCCACAGCGAGTTGACACACAAACCCTTTACTCACTTGTTTCACTTGCTCTGGATGAATATTGTTGGTGGTACAGGGCTTGAATTTCAGCAAGGGAATTGCGCATATTTAGCATAATTTTACTCATTCCCGCAGATTTTGTGCTCACACCCAAAGTGCGTGCGCACAAAGACAAGTGCAGTATATTGGCTGTATAAAACCGTATAATGGATCTGTGCGTCAGGTCTTAAAATACCGACTGCCAAATTATGAGGTAATATTAAAAAAGTATATATATGCTAGGTTTCCCCCTATGGTATCAATGTCACAATTGTGGCCAGTGAAAATGCTGTGTAGCTAGTAAGTTTGGAAAACCACTAGCCACAGTGGCTGGTTAGGAAAAAAAGTTAATGTCAAGCCCTGGTTATATGCCATACGAATACCAGAAATGTACAACTCTACAATATCACCTGGAAATAATAATAATAATTCGTTACATTTATATAGCGCTTTTTCTGAGACCTCAAAGCGCTTTACATAGAAGGGGGGAATCTCCTCAACCACCACCAATGTGCAGCATCCACTTGGATGATGCGACGGCAGCCATATTGCGCCAGAACGCCCACCACACACCAGCTTACTGGTGGAGAGGAGACAGTGATGAAGCCAATCAGTATATGGGGATGATTAGGAGGCCATGATAGACAGAGGCCAAGGGGCAGATTTGGCCAGGATGCCGGGGTTATACCCCTACTGTGATTAGATCCTGTGATTTTGAATGACCACAGAGAGTCAGGACCTCGGTTTAACGTCTCATCCGAAGGACGGTGCTCTTTTTGGCAGTATAGTGTCCCCGTCACTATACTGGGGCATTAGGACCCACATAGACCACAGGGTGAGCGCCCCCTGCTGGCCTCACTAACACCTCTTCCAGCAGCAACCTGGTTTTCTCAGGAGGTCTCCCATCCAGGTACTAACCAGGCTCAACCCTGCTTAGCTTCAGTGAGCAACCAGTCTTGGGCTACAGGGTGATATGGCTGCTGACTGGATGGAAAACAAACCTTTTAGATTTGGAAAATGTTTTGTTGATCCTTTTATAATGGGTTGATGGTTTACTTTTTTTTGCTTTGTGTTTTTGATGTAAATAGAGAAGTCGAGTTTGTTGGTGTGCCGAAGTCATCGGGGTTTGGAGGTTCCCCTGTCTCCCTCACTGCAGAGACACAACATCAGTCAGATGGTATTCCACAAAATCAGGAAAGAAGACCTTGATCTTGTAAGCATCCTGTTATCTTATACATGTGATAAGATTTTTTGAGATTACGTTTGAGCATGGATGCAGTAAATTGATCAAATGTGACTGTAAAGACATTTATAATGTTACAAAAGACTATTTTAAATAAATGCTCTTCTTTTGAACTTTTTATTCATCAAAGTATCCTGAAAAAATATATCACCGTTCCCCAAAAATATTAAGCAGCACAACTGTTTTTAACAAATATAATAATAAGAAATGATTCTTGAGCAGCAAATCAGCATATTAGAATTGATTTCTGAAGGATCATGTGACACTGAAGAATGGAGTAATGATGCTGACAATTCAGCTTTGCCTTCACATGAATAAATTACATTTTAAAATATAATGTATAAAACAGTTATTTTAAGTTGTTTAAAATATTTTGTTCAAATAAATGCAGCCTTGCTGAGCATAAGATACTTCTTTCAAAAACATTAAAAACCTTACTGACCCCAAACTTTTGAATGGTAGTGTAAATGTCAAGTTTCATATGATTATGAAACATTGTTTCCAGGGTGAGAGTCAAGGTCAGGGGACATTCACCAAGATCTTCAAAGGGATTCGGAAAGAGCAGGGAGACTACGGAGAAACCCATAAGACTGAAGTCATTGTCAAAGTTTTGGACAAAGCACACAGAAATTACTCTGAGGTAAGATATAGATAAAATGTCCTATTTTAAGAGAGAGTTTCGTCAAAGTGGGCCACATAAATGTAGGGGGAAGTGTCAACTGATTCTGGAGTCATTTTGGAATTGAATTGTGACTCCCTGAATCGAAAAGCGAATTGAATCCTGGCGACCCACTGTCCTGCAGAGTTTCGCTCAAATAAACCTGAACCAGCTATTCAAGCTTTTCAGGATCACTTGAAAATCACAGGTGTGCTGAAGCAGGTTGTATATAAACTTTGCAGGTCAGTGGGTTTCCAGGAGCAGGGTTGAAACCTCTGCTTTAATATAACATGTTATATCAAGATATCTCACTAAAGGAAGTATACTTGTTTGTGCTTGATTAACTGATGTAGTGGTTTCTTCAGTCTCTTAATTTTTTCCCCCACTTTAAGTCTTTCTTTGAGGCAGCCAGCATGATGAGCCAGCTCACCCACAAGCATCTGGTGTTGACTTACGGGATCTGTGTGTGCGGAGATGAGAGTAAGTGTTCACAATGTTCACATGTGACCAAAATGATTTACCGCCGCATACTTGAGCTTGTGGATTTTTTTGGTCTTAGACATCATGGTGCAGGAATATGTGAAGTTTGGGTCATTGGACACATACCTGAAGAAAAACAAGAACTCAATATCAGTTAATATCCTGTGGAAGTTGGAAGTGGCCAAGCAGCTTACCTGGGCTATGCTTTTTTTGGTAAGAAATCGCAACAATTCAGGATTAGCCCATGTGGATTGTGAGCCAAGTAGACTAATGCTTTTGTTCTTTCACACTCAGGAGGAAAAGAATCTGGCTCATGGGAATGTGTGTGCAAAAAACATCCTTTTAATCAGGGAGGAGGACAGGACGTTGGGAACCCCTCTATTCATCAAACTAAGTGACCCTGGCATCGGCATCACAGTGCTGCCCAGAGAGAGTGAGTGAACCGCATGACGGCTCTTTGGAGAACTTGTGTGAATCTGTAGCCGGCTTTTCATTACCTCTATATATTTGGCCTTCTAGAGGCAGTGGCACAGACCTTTCAAACTGGTCATGAAGCAACCGCTACCCTCCACTTATTCCCTATGGTAAAGTGAATGAATAATGACTATGTATATTTCCACATAAAACAAATAACTGCCGATACGTCTGAAAGAAAAACGGTAGGTTTTTTAGGGCTAATCAACGTAAAAAATTATTTAACTAACCGTTCATACCCACCAATTTTACAGAAAAGGGCTTTTCACACTTGAAATGGTTAACCCTGGGTCAACGAAAACCTGGGTTATCTTGCTTCACACATCACACTGCTCATGATTTACATGTGTTTAGCAATTAATCATGGGTATTCATAAGATGACATTTCACACTGTACATTCCTAAACCCTCAGTTATTGTCATAATCTGCGTATTTGTGGCGTAAGTGTCACTGATTGGATGAACGCAGCACGTGACCTTTTTATATAAAAGCTCTAGCATTGCACTTGCTCATATTATACATTGCCGAATATACTATCAAGGTTTTTTTTTTTTTTTTTTTTTGGTCTATAAAAGTAAGAATGAAATGGTCTCTTCTTCACTCCAGTTGATGCATTTTAGTCGCCATTTGACATTTTTCTCATCAAAATGCAGAGTTGACTGTTTATACAACACATTTCGGTGACAAGATACCATGAAGTAGAATGTCAGTGCTAGAACTATTTTAGCAGAAGCATATTTTACTTGTTGTCATGCACACTGACCAGTAGAGGGCAGACGTCATCTTATTAAAGAGATGGTTCACCCAAAAATGAAAATAATGAAAATTCTGTTATCATTTACTAACCCTCATATTGTTCAAAACCTGTAAGACTTTCTTCTGTGGAACACAAAAGAAGATATTTTGAAGAATGTTTTTTAACTGTTTTTGTACACACAATGAAAGTCAGTGGGGCCCAAAACAACAAAAAACACAGAGACATTATTTCACAGCAGAAAAAAAGTCATACAAGTTTGGAATGATATGAGGGTGATTTAAATGATGACTGAATTTTAATTTTGGGGTGAACTATCCCTTTTAAGATTTGTTGTTAATAAGGTCCAAAAGCATTCTGTCAAATAGTGGTGTGGTAAACAAATGTGCGTTGTTTTAATAGCCGATGGCCAATATAATGATAACTTGAAATGAAAGCCACTTACATGTACATTAAACTGCTTATATTTACTAAATTAAATTAACTTTATTTAACAAAATTAAATTAGGCCAAATGGGAGTTTATTTGCCTGATCCCTTAAAATTCATCTTTGATCACCAAAATTATTATTATTATTATATTTTTTTTTTTTTTTTTTTGTGAAAATAATTCATGCCTTTAAAAAAGCTTGACGATAACTCCACACCCTTGCTTCGTTTAGAATACGTAGATCAATGAACATGCAAATTATCCCTGCTCAGAATACCTGATCCGCTCATCAACTTTACTGTAATAAACGCTGCACAATGGCAAGTGGAAATACTGGTTTAATCCAGCCATACAGTATGTTTGAACCAGAAACTGATTCAGAAGAAGCGGAAGAGCAAATTATACAGGCTCGTCTAAAAGTCGATGCATCAGAATGGTAATGCGTTTTATGCTCTCTATGTCAGAGATATAACGGTAATTAATATGATTAGCCCTTGGCTTGACTACGCTAATAATGTGCTGCTAATGTTACTCAAACCATGTTCCCATTCACCATCTCTGAGTTACACAGCTGCCTTCTAACAATCAGTATCCTCATGCTTTGAACAATTGAGAAAGTCAGTGGAGAAAGGCATATAGTTCATCATAACATCGTAATATACATCATTTACGTAATTCACCTGCTATATTGCTAAATGTACCTGATTTTTCATATCACCAGAAAAATATGCCTACTTTTGAGACTCACCTACTTCACAGCAGTTAATGATATGATAAAGCCCGCCCGCACGTTGACGGGAATGGTTACAACATGTTTTTGAATTAGAAAACAAGGGCGATTTCAAACTGCGTTTTTGAGACCGTCTTTGGTTCATTGCAGTTTTCAGGAGAAAATACTCTGCAATGGTGTTGACTGATGAATTTGCACATGAAAGTATATTTTAAAAAAACCCCGCAAACATATAAACATTAAAAACGTTTTCACCACAGAGGGTCTTTAATATGTAGATAATGGGTTGTCACATTTGATTTAAATATTTGCATTTAATTTTAAGTTCATTTTAAATATTTTTATAGTTCTCGTGGAGCGAATCCCCTGGGTGTCCCCTGAATGCATCTTAGATCCGAAAAACCTGAGTCTTGCCTCAGACAAATGGAGCTTTGGGACAACTTTATGGGAGATTTGCAGCGGAGGAGAAAAGCCACTTGCCAACATGGACAGTTCCAAGGTGAAGCAACACTTGTGTCCACAGTATACTAATACAGTAAATATTTATTAGAAAAGCCTGTTTTAGTACAAAGTGCTGTTAAAGAAATAATCCGTACGAACATTTCTTGTAATCCTCCATTCAGAAACAATTGTTCTATGAAAACCATCACCAACTTCCTGCTCCCAAGTGGACAGAACTTGCTAACCTGATCAACAGCTGCATGGACTACGAGCCAACATTCAGACCTTCATTCAGAGCCATCATACGAGACCTCAACAGTCTCTTCTGCCCAGGTCAGGACAGTCACATGTAACACACCCAGTCCCACTGGCATTTTGATGCCACAATTTATTTGTGTTGTTGCTCATTCTTGCACTTGCTGTGTAATGTTGAGTGATGAAATGTGTTCTCAGATTATGAGATCGTGAAGGAGAGTGACATTTTACCCAGCAGAGCAGGAGCATCTGGATTCAGTACTGGAGCGTTTGAGAATGAGGAGCCAGTGCAGTTTGAGGAGAGACATCTCATTTTCCTACAGCAGCTTGGCAAGGTAGATCATTTTATTTTATATATAAACTACTAATTTTTATGTTTTTTTGTTTGTTTGTTTTTTCAAAGAAATGTATAATTTTATTCAGCAAGACATTTATAATGTTGAAAACGATTTCTATTTCAAATAAATGCTAACATTCTTTTCATCAAAGAGTCTTGAAAAAATGTATTGTGGTTTCAACAAATATATTGTTTTCAACATCAATAATAAGAAATCAGCATATTAGAATGATTTCTAGAGGATCATGTGACACTGAAGACAATAACTGCATCCTAATAGTTGACTAATTGCTAGTCGACCAGAAGAGGCTTAGTCGACCAAGATTTTATTTGTCTGTTAGTCGCGGGAAAAAAGTGTCGGAAGTCTGTAGGGCTGTCAAAATTGCTCAAAAATGACGTTCGAATATTCCCTCTAAAAAACACACGAATATTCGAACTATTTGAACATCTGGTTGCGCATTTTGTCAATGACAGGACAAATTAATACAAAGAGACATAACTACTTGTATAGGTAGTTTATTTAAGTTTAAACATATTTGACAACATATTTGACAAACGTTATTACACCCCGCCTCTAGGGGAATATAGGAAACTCTAAAAAGGCGTAATAAATAAAGTTGGGTTGTGGTAATGGAATCCCAGCAACGAATCACTCCAGTCGATAATCAAACACATACACAAATCTCAGCAGAAAAAGTAATACATTTATTAAGGAATAACAAGTGAAATAAAGAGCATCTCTTCAGGGTGTCCCAAAGGCCAAAATAACAAACAAAATAAATATAAAAAAGAAAGAGGGGGAAATGAATAACCTAATCCAATAATGAAAGAAAATACATTTATCTTACCTAACTCCCTGCCAAAAACAGAGCTCAAAACAATTTCTAAATAAACAAGGCAGGACACTCCTACGCTCCACATGTAGAATATGTTGGTGGAACATAAGGGGACCGGTTTCAGATGTTGCAGAAAGATACACGTTCCCTTGAACTAATTAAATGAACACAGAGCAATAGAGAAACAATAGGCTAAATAAACACAGGTCGTAACACCCTCACACATAAAGAATCTACATAGAATACAGTAGATTTACTCAGAATTAAACGACCGTGATAGTGCATCGGCCAACACGTTATCCTTGCCTTTCTTAAAGCGAATTTCCAGGTTAAAATCCTGGACAAAGAGAGACCAGCGGATAATTCGTTGATTTGAGTTTTTCATCCGAGACAAAAGCCATTAAAAAGGCTAACGCCTCCTTCTCAATGGTACTGTAGTTTAACTGATGTTTCAGAAATTTCTTAGAAAAGTACCCAACAGGATGCTCAATCCCAATTTCATCATCCTGCGGAAGGACAGCACCTTCATCCAAATGAAATGCACATAAATAATTTGGTGCCGTTAAGACAGGAGCACTACTCAAATGGGTTTTTATAGAATCAAATGCAGTCTGGCATTTGACACATGAAGCATATTTTTTAGAGGCAACACAACAACTGATACATTTTTACAAAATCCCTGATAATAGCCAGACATTCCTAGGAATCTCCTGAGTTCACGTTTCGTACGGGCCCCTGCAAATTCTGCAATAGCTTGCACTTTCAAAGCAACAAGTCAACCTGCCCTTGCCCCACCTGTTCCCTAGATAGGTAATTGTCGCTTTGCCAAACTCACACTTAGCCAAGTTAAGAGTGAGTGTTGCATCCAGTAAACGATTAAAAACAGTGCTCAAAGTTATCAAGTGCTCGTCCCATGTATCCGAGTAAACAACATCATCGTGTTTGAAACCGGCTTAAACAGGTTTGAAACAGGCTTTTGAAACAGGTTTCAGTTTGAAACACCACCCTGCACTTGACTCCTCAAGCGCTGGAACATAGACAGCGCTGTGCAGTCCGAACGCCATCACCCTATAATTAAGGAAATCATCCGAGGTAACGAAAGCGGATATTTCGTCCGCGCACTCCTTGCCAGTACTCCTTTAGCATATTGAGTTTTGTGACGAAGCGCGTAGAGCCTACTTTATCAATGCAATCCTCCATAAGTGGGAGGGGAAACGAATCTGGTTTTGTCACAGCATTTACTCTTCTATAATCCGTGCAGAACCGTTGTGTTCCATCCGATTTCGGGACTAATAAACACGATGAACTTCAGGAGCTGAAACTCGGAACTGCGAATTAATTCGCAACTAGATATTTTACCTCGGCCTCCATAACTTTACGTTTAACAGGGTTCACTTTATAAGCACGTTGCTTAATCGGTGAATGATCACCTACGTAAATATCATGCTTCAGTACTTGAGTGCGGGTAGGAACGTCTGAAAACAACTCCGAGGATGAATTGATCAACTTTACTATGTCAGTGCGCTGAGGGTCAGATAAATGTGCCAGATGAGAGGTTAAATTCTCCAAAATGGTAGAATTATTCAATCTGCCACCCAACACCAGGGTACTCTGCAGATTCAGTCCATCTTCATCAACATCACTGTCAGAAGCAACCACGATCGAATCCACTGGAGTGATAACAGAGCTTTTTAACTCCATATCTTACCCATAATTAAGGCCTTTTCTCAGAAAATGGCAACATACTAGCCAACACAAACGACTGATTGGCCCCTGTACCCCACAACATGGTTACAGGAACCAGGTCTCGCTCAGATCCACTAAGAAAAATCATCCCCTGACACACAAAAGGATCATATGCGGCATCAATATTCGAACTAAGTTGACTGCCAATTTTCTTAACAAGACCAACACTTTTGGCTGACTTCCATTTTTCAGTGAGGGACAATTCGCAATCAAATGACCAAGTCCATGGCAGTAAAAACATTCACGGGATTCAACTGATATTACTTGCTTAGGTAGACCTGCTTTCGAGATTTTTGCATTTTTCTCTGAGGATGGAGAATAAAATTTGTGACGTACAACAAACGCATTTTTGTGAGTCAGAGTAAACTCATCTGCACAGACAGCAGCCTTGGCAAGAGTCAAAACTCTCTTTTCGTTCAAATAGACAACAATTCGGTCTGGCAATGAATTTTTTTAATCTTTTAAATCAACTCACTGAGTTTTTCCAAATTAGCGACTCTGCTGGAGTGACACCATCTATCAAAAAGCACAGTCTTCTCGTACACCCTTAGCACCGCACTTTTCAGTTTATCATTACTTTCAGTGTATCGCCAAAATACGAATCTACCTCATTATCTCTAAATGTGGGCACTAGGGTTAGATGACGACTAACATCAAAATCAACAGAATGACCAGGAGCCACAGACAAAGGCACAGAGGGTGAATGATAGTCAACACTAGTAGAGGGTATATAAAATTGAGTCTTAAAGGGTCATGACACCCTAAACCAAAATTTCTGAGATTTTAACAGAGGTATGTGTGTTGAACACCATTGAAGACAAAGTTAGCATCTGTTAGATTTAATAGTAGGGGGAAAATGGTTAAATTTTAGTTTTTTTCCGCTATTTTCGTCTTCCGGGTTTAAAATCTTCATCGTGTCCACGTCACAGACTATGACGTGGCAGAGCACTATAGTACTCTGATGACTCATCGGTGTCTCATAATTATTAATGAGACTGAGTTTTTTATCCAATGAGAAGACACTTTCTATTAATTATTCATGACACCACGTGGATCTTTCCAATGACAGACATGTCAAACTATGATATCGCCTATCGCGTAGTAGATGAGAGAGGTAATATGGAATGCGCGTTTGTTTTCGTGGTGCAAAAGTTCCAGTGCATCTTTCCCCGCGATGCTGCCAGGGCTAGACTCTGACTGCGGGCGGCTGGTTGGCCATCAACCACGGACACATCTAAACTATGTAGCAACCGTACAACTGGAGAATGGTGGACTTCGGCCTTGTACACCAATCGAGGTTTCGTCTTGCGAGTGATGCGGTCCCGAGGACTTTTCTATCGCTTCAGAGGTGTGTGTGTGTGTCTAAAATGTAACCCTGACCGTTTTACTTGCCTTTTGTTAAATAATCACTCGTTATAAAAATTTTGATATTTCGATAATACCTCAAAATTGTATGGAACGTATGCTTCATTTGTGCAAATTTCTATGTCACTGTCCATCTTTATTATGTGGGTTTAGGGGGCGCGTAGATGGCTATGTACGGAACTTTTTTTTTTATTTTTTTTTTATATATATATATTATAATGACATAATTATACATATACATGTGCATTTATATGTTTTAAATACAATTATAAGGTGTCAGTGTATTTCATTAGACTATAACTTTGCCAGCTATAAAAAAATCTAGCATTTCCTCATGTTTTACCACTGATTTTTATTGACAGTTGATATGCATGCATGGGCCACTGGCGATGACAGTCCCCCCTCTCCCCTGCCGTGCCACACCACACCCACTCCCCTCCTTTCTTCTCACAACCACCACGCCCAATTAAGTTGCATTTTTCAAAAAGATTGTGAGCTAGACTTGAGCTGAAAGAGGGGGGTGTCGTGACCCTTTAACTGAACTGGAACGATGATCCATCAGCCTGCGTTTCTAGTTCACACTGCCTAAAACGTAACAGTTGAGTAGTGTGCTCCTGATGTTTTATTTCGAGATCTAATTGCTTTAACTGAATAGCTAGTTTTAAATCCTCTGAGTTTACACCACTAAGTGAGCGCAACATGGGATCTGAACTCGCAACATCAATGCTATCTTCATCACTTACCTCAATGTTAGAACTAGGCTGCAAAATTCCCTGCTTAATGCAGCTTGAATTACGTCTCGCAGTTCCTTCTTTCTAGCAGTTTTTATAATAATATCATAGAAGTCAGTGATTAAGTATAAATCAACTTTCCGACGGGACTCCAAAACTTCACATGAAGGAGCCTGTTTTTAAATGCCTCAATACTAAATTCCATTTATCAACCTACCACTATATACGCATGGAAAAAAACTGCCAATCAAAACATAAAATATATGTGGTACTCGCCAGCAAAGCCGCAAACTTCTCAATTTGGATCGGGCGAATTTCCAAATCAAAAATAGAACTGGTCGGACGAGCCCCCAATTATTACGCCCCGCCTCTAGGGGAATATAGGAAACTCTAAAAGGCGTAATAAATAAAGTTGGGTTGTGGTAATGGAATCCCAGCTACGAATCACTCCGGTGGATAATCAAATTACAGAAAAAGTAATACATTTATTAAGGAATAACAAGTGAAATAAAGAGCATCTCTTCAGGGTGTCCCAAAGGCCAAAATAACAAACAAAACAAATATAAAAAAGAAAGAGGGGGAAATGAATAACCTAATCCAATGATAAACCGCTTTGGCAAGCTTTATGCATGCGCTTGAGAATTTAAGGCTCATTTCAGTCAGGACCACTTCGCCAAGTATGGATAAATAGATTTATTGCGATAATATAGCATACAGTTAGTGTTGGCGGTATGGATCTGTTCTGGGCAAAACTCCCACGCCTGTCCATGCAGCTATGCCTGGACAGAGCGGGAGAGCAGCAAGGCAAACCCCCCATGGAGTACAGAACAGAACCAGTATATGCATGATTACAATTCTCAATTACATGAGTTGAAATGAGCAATTACATGTGAAATGCAATACATAATAGAAAATTTGCCAAGATTACACTGTAAAGAAAACAAGTGATCAGAAAGATGAAGATTTGGTTCGGAGGAGTTGGGGTTGGAGGAGGGAGTTTAGATGCGAGCAGCAAGCTATGTGGGAAATGCTGAAGGAGTGTGAGATTTATGTGTGCCGCTGAGATAGATGTCGACACCGGATTGGACCACGTCATGAACAGCTGGCTAACAGCTGATGCGGGATTGGCTGACGTGGCCTGCCTGAACTAACGCGATGCTTGATTATTATGATTTATATGAATCATTAATATTTCATGTGCGATTAGTCGACTACTCGCTTAATTGAATGACGAGTCGACTAGAAAAATCTTTAGTAATGGCTGCTGAAAATGTAGTTTTGCCATCACAGGAATAAATGACTTGTATGACTTGACTTAAAAATATGTTTAAATAAAACAGTTATTTTAAATTGTAATAATATTTAACAACATCACTGTCACGTTTGTTATCAAATATGTGCAGCATTATTTCAAAAACAGTAAACGTTTGAATGGTTGTCTATGTATGAATTGTCGATTTGCTTCATATTTCTTTAATGCTTAAAGGGGAGCATCAAGTGTAGTTCTGCAGATTTTTATTTATTTTTTATGACTATTTCAATTGCCACAGTATTTGGAAAATAGTAAAAAAAAAAATTATAATGTGTGCTAACCACAGTAATTATATTCCTGTTTCCAGGGAAATTTTGGCAGTGTGGAAATGTGCAGGTATGATCCCCTGCAGGACAACACCGGTGAGGTGGTGGCAGTGAAAAAATTACAACACAGCACCACTGAACACATCCGTGACTTTGAGCGGGAAATCGAGATCCTCAAATCCCTCCAGCATGAGAACATTGTGAAATATAAAGGCGTGTGCTACGGTGCAGGTATTGTACAAATGAAGTGTTGTGAAACCTTTTGTTGCTTTAGATGCGTCATCTTTAGACCCAAACATTTACTCAGAATTTGCACTTATGTGTTGATTGAGTCTTTTTACGATTGGCTAAACTGACATTGCTTGATAATTATGAATAAGATTGTAGTGCTGGCAGATGCATTGGCATGTGCTGTTACACTTGGTTCAACTACTTCAAATCAAAGTTTGATTCCAGACAAGCAATGCATAGAAATTAAACAAGTGGTATTTAGGCCATTTACCACCAGAATCACCAATGAACCAGAAAATTAAAATTTCTGTAAATGTTTTCAGCATTGATCAAGTTGACATTTCTTTGAGTGTCAGTAACTGAGCATTATAAGGCCATATTTTGATTAATATTAATAATACTCTTATTAAGATAAAATTAAGGTGTTGTGAGACCATCAGTCTCTTGACTGACCAGCACAATAATAGCATTAATAAAAGATCACAGTCTAATTACATGTGTTCCCATGAAAATTGGCTGTCCTGTTCAAACATATAAAGCATGAAATGAAAATTAGCCCAATCAATTTTTTTAATGCATGTTATTGATTTTATTTTTAACCATTTATCCATGTATATGCTTTATTTTTAAACCTTGCCATTTTTTTGATCAAAATATGTTCTGGTGAAATTACTTCTTCCACTACAAGTTTGCATTTAGATCTGTCTCCATCCAATCAACAATATATAGGCTCTCATTTAGTTTTCATTTACGCTTTCATTTAGTTGCAAATTTAATAACTAATGTAATTTGATATTAAAACTTATTGCATCTGTCTAGAAGTGCTTGAATCATCTTGGTCAAACTGATTAGATAATCCTTAAAACATTTGGTATGTTGCATTATCCTGCATTGCAAATCAGGCTTGTGCAAATTTCAGAATTGGCCTCCATTCAATTCATAAATTGGAATTTGAATTGAATTTACTCCACCCCACAGGACGTTGAATTGAATTGGAATTGGAATGACAGGAAGTGGAATTAAATTCATGGCAATTCAAAGAAATTCCACAGAGTCACACAACAGAAAGAATGTGTTGAGTCTCGCATGCATTCAGTGTTAGGAAAGTTACTTTGGAAATGTTATTGCTTACTGTTATTAGTTACCCATTATAAATGTGGTTTGGATTACTTTATTTGGATAACTTAATCAATGCAAAGCAATTTCGTTTTAAGTTGATTAGTAACTAATTGAATTAAACATTTTACCTCAGTAATACAACTAAATACAATTACATTAATTTTGTAATTTAATAACAGAAATTTCATTTTACATAACTATTTACTCCTCAACCCTGCATACATTTTGTTCTAAAATAGATATTGATCAAATTCTTGAAATAAATTCCCCCCTCAATGTTGTTTAATTAGTTTTGTTCCAATGTAATTTTCATTTCAAAGTAATCACACAAACACAAAGTTGTTGTAAATGCAGTTATCATTTATTCCAATGCAAAAAATGAATGAAATCCTTATTTTCAACAGTACAGAGAGGGAGGAGACCATTTGCAATATATGTAGCAACACTGTCAGTAAGAACAACTTGTCATCTATTAGTTGATGACCTCTTAGAGCTGGAACTGGCTGTTTCAGAAGGATTACCATGATCTTCATTCTGGTTTGGCTGGATTGTGTAATCGCTGGTTTCACAGTACATCAAGATTTCCTGATGTTTCTTCTGTAGAAAAAAAAAGTACCTCAATGTATATTACTCTTTAAGAGAACAAATATTTCTATTAATTCCACAATTGACAATAATTGTTTTCTTGATTTACAATAAGTAATAAGTAAAAAGTGTGCTTGCATGCTTTTAAACACATATGATATCCAGTGTTGGGGGTAACTCCTTACAAAGTAATGCCATAATAATATAATCATATTTGGCTGTAACTGAGTAATGTAGCACATTAATATTACTGTTACTGTTGTGTTGTGAGTTAAAGGGGTGTATAACCCTTCATGAGCTATATGCCAGGCTCTTGCTGTGTTGCACTACAGTAATGTAATGAGTAGAGTAATGAGTTACTATCCATAGAGAATAACAAGTAAGGTAATGCATCATGGTATTTTTAAAAGTGAATAATGTGTATTACACATTCTTGAGTAGTGACCCCAACACTAGTTATATCAAATATCAGTTGTATAATACCATCAAGAGATGGTTTTCAAAATAGAAGACTGTCTGTCTGTTAACTTACTTGTAGATGCCTTTTGAAATTTGAAGTAGCCTTGACTGGAGCACTGCAGTGCTTGCATATGGCTCTGTGGTTTCCAGGTGTTCTTGATGGAATTGGTTCTTCAAAATGAACTTGTACAATGACCTTTTATGCCTGCTATTATTTTCCATGTCGCTGTTGTTACAGGTGTCAAATCTATCAACCTTTGTAATCTGAAGTTGTGAGGGACTTCTGAAACTTAAAAAGTCCAGTGTTGCCCATCAAATTATGCTTTCAAACAAATGTCCACCTGAAATTGTTTAGCAACCATTTTAAATACTTGGTTAAAGTAAAGCATTCTGGGAAATGGAGTCTCATGTTCCATCATGTTCCACAAAATTACAATTACAATAAATCAAACTTAATTATTTGTTCTGTGACTAGAGCTTTTAACATTCATTGCTGGGGGAAAACATATCCTTTTAATGTAATCTGTACAAGTAGTTCAAACTAATATCATTTATACTGCAATCATATCTGACATATACTGTAAAGCTTCATTGTTATACACTTCACTTGAAATATGTATATGAATTTCTTTGAATTTTTATTGAATTGCAATTCTGCTTCCTTTAATTCAAATTCGAATTGTAATTCTAGATCCTGTTTTTGACATCAATTCAAATTCAATTCAAATTCAAGAATTGAATTGGAATTTAAGGAGTCATTCTCAATTCAATTCTGAATTGTGCACAAGCCTGTTGCAAATTAATGTTTTACTTCCATAAATGCACCAAACCCAGCTCTTGTCTCAAAGAGATTCGAATCCGAACCAGAAGAGAACCCCCAAACGAGTGCATCATTTTTTAAAACCGTGTGCATCTAGTTATTGAGCGCTCTCCATTGTTTCTTGACAAATTTTTACCACATTGAAGAACTGTGCTTTTGTCTTGTTCTCTCAGGAAGGAGAAACCTTCGACTGATTATGGAGTACCTGCCTTACGGAAGTCTACGAGACTATCTCAACAAGAACAGAGACAGGATTGACCACAAGAAACTTGTGCATTATGCATCTCAAATATGCAAGGTAATAAATACCTTTCTTCTTATCAGGGCTGTGCACAGACCATTTGAGGGACGTGTGTTGAAACTGAAAAAGGGCACCCCCTCCCTTTTTTTTTTATATTTAGATTATTTAGTAAGCCTACATAAAAGGAAGAAATGGTCACATCTTCATGACAAATTCAATAACACAAAATAATATTCTCAAAAGCTTTAGATTTATTCACTATTAATAACAACCATAATAATAATATAGATATACAGGGTTTCAGGGCTATAAGGGCTAAAGCCCTAAAAAATACATGTTTTACTACATTTATACATGTGAAGACGAGCGGAGAGTATAGAATAGGCCTACTATAGATTCAAAAATTAGATAGATAGCGTATACGTGCATATTAACAGCCTTGAATTAACCATAGTTTAATATTATTTACCATAACATGATTAAATGTTCATAAATTAAGTGTATCAGCAATCATAAATCCAAGAAGAAATTTCTTAGAAATGTTACCTAGGTGACGAGGATCACTCAGTCGCTTTGTGTAAGTTCCAGTACGAAACAGCGCACGGGCGCACCTGTGCTTATGATTTTCCGATGGTAAAAACAAATTATAGGCTATGTTGTTGTATTACTTATCAGTTTTGACCAGCGAATGAGTGCAAATGTGCATTTTGTCCGTCATTAAAACTGCGCCGGCGGCATCACGTTACATTTTCATCAACAGGTTACAAACTAGTTTGTTGTGTTACTACTGGGCGCTCAGTTTTTCTTGTTGTAAAATACATTTTGCCAAAATCTCATTTTGAAATGCTATGAAATGCCTATGCACAGGCTATTTAAGTGTAGGCTATGTATTGGCTATGACTAGCAAATGACCTCTCTCTCAGGTCAGGTCCCACATGTCAGTCAGACATCAAATAAATAAAATATGAGCCTTTATAGACAGTGTTTAGTACTTATTCAAACAACAAGATCTTTGATTACCCTTGCAAAACTTCGTTCAGCTACTGTGTACAGTCAAGATAGAGGTTATCAGGCCCGAGTTATCAGGTTTACTGACAGTTTGAGGATCGAACAAGATTTACACAAGCTCTTTTTAAGAACTTTCATTGGCTAAATCTTTGAAGAACCAAGATTCCCTTTGTCTTAAAAACCCATATACGAAAAAGTGCGATTTATAGACTTGTGTGATTTAAAATCTTAAGATTCCATATGCATTTTTACAGTGAATATACACTTTTGAAGTTACGCCAAGCTCTAAAACAGGGGTTTAGCTCCAAACCTGATTAAAAAATAGAAATGAATGAGAAGTGCCTTAAACTAAATCATACCTGTTGCACAATTGTCTGTGACTTCTCTTATAAAACAGCATTTTTTTCGTGTATTCTTGAAATGTATATTAGTTATGCTTGTTGTTTTTGCTATGGTATTTTTAAACCATAGGCAAAAGTTCCTTGTGTTAGTGTTTCTTTAGCCTGTTGGTTTTTGTTCATGGTATTCAGCTACAAATAAATATTTTGCAATAAGACTTCAAATAAATGTGAATGATATCTATGTTTTTTTTTTACCTTATCAAAATCGAAATTAGGAATTGATAAGAATCGGAATTGGAATTGCTCAAATTCAAACGATACCCAGCCCTAGTCTTGTAGTAATATTATCATGCTTCTCTACTAATTTTATTCTGTAAGCCTCCTCCTTCTTTCTCTTAATTGCAAACAAAAAGTCTCTTCACTGTTTTTCCCTTTTTTACATTATCTTATTCCACAACAATGTTGAATCTCCTGAAATTGTCACGTCTGCTATGTCTCTACAGGGAATGGAATACCTTGCGACAAAGCGGTACATTCACAGAGACCTGGCCACACGAAACATCCTAGTGGAGAGTGAGTTCAGGGTGAAGATTGGTGACTTTGGCTTGACCAAGGTTTTACCTCAGGACAAAGAGTACTACAAGGTTAAAGAACCTGGAGAGAGTCCAATATTCTGGTATGTTTGTTTTTCATTGAAACCTGTATGACTTTCATGTTTTGTTGGAACGCAAAAGATGAAAGCAGAGGAAAGTGAGTCATAGGTGTTTAGAATAACATGTCTAAAAAATATTTGTTTGTTGTGACAGGTATGCGCCCGAGTCTCTTACTGAGAGTAAGTTCTCAGTAGCGTCGGACATCTGGAGTTTTGGAGTGGTTCTGTATGAACTCTTTACATACAGCGACAAGCTCTGCAGCCCACCTACAGTAAGTATCACAGCTGTTCTTTGACATTTCTCGTTTTGTTCTCTGGACATGCTGCATTCACAATAAGGGCAACATTTAACAGTTGCTTGTTTTGAATTGCTTTGGCTATGTAAATCACACAGGACGTCCAAAGAACTCGTCAACGACGCCGCATAGAGTAACTGTTAAATAAGAAGCTTTATTTTGTTGTGTTCAGGTTTTCCTGAGTATGATGGGAGGTGACAAGCAGGGACAAACGATAGTCTATCATCTCATTGAACTCTTGAAAAGAGGAAACCGTTTACCCCAACCTATGGGCTGTCCCTCAGAGGTACCAGATCTCAGAACACATTCAACACAACTGTATCATTTTTCATTTTTTTTTTATATATATATATACTTTGTTTATTGAGATGCAACAACTTATGCCAGTATAATACATTAAAAAGTTAAATCTCTTTTACAGAATAAAAAATAAATAATAATGATCAGGCACAGGTCAATTAGGATAGCTACACATTAAGAAGAGTTGGAAATAATTATGCATACAAGAGAAGCAAATCATGATATGAGAGGGGGAAATTTAGGAAAAATAGTAAGTGATTAGATGACTAATGATTTAGTGGTAATAAAATGCTAGTGAAAATAGGTTGATAATCAAGTTATCTTATCTCTTTCTACCTCAGAATTTGAAATAAAGATATAAAAAATATATATATTAAAAACTGTGGAAACATGTCATCACAGTCCGTGAAAAGGTTCTATTAGAATGATTTCTGAAGGATCATGTGACACTGAAAACTGGAGTTCAGCTTTGATCACAGGAATAAATTACATTTTACAATATATTACAATAGAACACAGTCATTTAAATTGTAATAATATTTCACAATATTACTGTTTTATTGTATTTTTGATCAAATAAAGGCAGAGCATAAGAGACTTATTTTAAACCAATAAAAGAATCTCACTGTATAATTGTGTAAATGATAAATAATTCAGGTCAAAAACAGGTCTTTGTAAATCAGCTCTTGTTAAACACTGACTTTTTGAATTCTTTTAGATGTGCGAGCTCATGCAGGAATGCTGGGACAACGATCTCAGTCTTCGGCCAACCTTCAAGGAGCTCGCTCTCCGTGTGGACCTGATCCGGGACGGTAGCGATTCAGACCGATATACCCAAGTGCCTGAGTTTTAAGGGAGAAGCTTCACTCGCTCACCGCTGCCACCCAGATATCCAGCTTTGAGTCTGTCCTCTGGCCCTGTCCGCTGTCTTAAAATCCTTCTTTGTGCCGTTACGGCAGATCTAACCCCAGGACTTGATCACCTCATCTTCTGTCTGAACAATTAACGTCATTTATATCAAGAATGGGTTTCTCTTTTGCTAGCAGTGCTGGCATGCGCCCCTCTATCAGCGATGGTATAAATGAATGAATCGTTTTATTAAGAAATGCAAAAGCTGTGCATTTTTACATCCACGTGTTTGTATGTACATATATAAAGATGATTTTATAATTTTATAAAAATGAAATGAATTGTTTGGAAGCAGCGTCATGTAAATTAAGATTTAAAAAAAATATATAATTGTTTATTGGTTGTTTGTTGTAATGCAGTTGGTATCTGATTGAAAAGATATAAAAGATCTTGCTATTGTAAGTCTTTCTGTTTTTCTTTGAATAAGAAATGCTAATGTGTTTCAGTCATCGCTACAGCCCAAAGTAGCCGCTAATGAGCCATTCCCCAGTGGCATATTCCCCATTAACCTCTTTGTAAAGCAATGGGCATGTGGAGTACGCGTTAACGTATTGCTCTTCAGCGCCACAGTCGGTCAAACTGCTATTCACAATTATTCAAGGCATTCTGTGGATAGACTATAGAAATACATTTTTGTTTTTTGTCCTCAAACAGTTTGATATTTACTTGAAGAAAGAACATGCGGTTTGTGTATTCTGATCCGTCATGCCCCTGGAGCTTTGGAATGGCAACAGTGTGGGGTGTCAAACATAGACTTGACATTATCCTCTTACCGCTGGCTGGTACCAGTTTTCACCACACCGACTGACCCTTGTGTTATTGGACCAATTTGAAAGTTTCCGAAATGAAACTGATCTGAGTACACTACTTAGAACTATTTTGTGACAATTGAAGCTTGTTAACATAAGCAGCATTGGCCTGTAAGCCAAACATTCGGCTTTGCTTTATCCTTTCATTGTTTACTGAAATGTAAACAGTTCAGTCGTTTCCCACAATCCAAAGTGAGAGCGACTTTTTAGTCGTATCGCTGTAATTCTGGCGTTCACATTGTGTCTTATTTTGAATAACTTAAGTTCAGATATTAGGATGCATTTTCATCATGATTCACTATGCTTATAAAATCACAATTTGATTTGGATTATGATGTCAATTTCTCTGCAGTTCCCAAATGCCCTGAATTTGGTCCTGAAACCAGCTCTCACTATTTAGTTCACATTTTTATGGTAACCATGGCATTCACAATACAGAGTTTTGCTTTATTGAAGCATCCGTTGATATGCTGACAGTGTCTTCTCAGTAATTCAGGACAGTGCAGAAGACTTCATGTACTCTTGATGTAACTCTTTCACATTTACAAGACCTCTGTTAACTCGTATTATATATTTGTGTTATACAGATAGAGATTGTTACAGATATTGATTGCAACACGCTGACAACCAGCTCATGTTTCAGAGAAATGGGCGTGGAATAACATTCTTTTATAATTGAAGCAACATTTATGTGTTGCATATGCATTAGTGAAATAAGTATTTTGATGAAAGTGCATGAGAGAATGGACGGAAGTATGGCATGCCTTTTATTCCTTAAACTGTATTATTCATCTGTTTCAGTCATGTGACTTTACTCATCTGCCACATTTATGGCCATCAGTCAGGCAAAGTAATGGCAGTGAATACAAAAAAAAAAAACATACCGAGACAAAAAGAAAACATTGACCACTGGATTTGATCCTTAAAAGGTCCCAGAAAACATTTTGCACAAACCCTACCATATCTTACGTTCATGGACATTTATATATTTAATTCAATGTCCATTTTCTGGTGCTTTATAGAAAGACATATCATAGATTTTTATATATATATATACATATATACATTGATATATGGAGATTTGTGGGATGCACATCCAGGGCATGAAGCTCCCGTTCCACCACATCCCAAAGATGCTCTATTGGGTTGAGATCTGGTGACTGTGGGGGCCATTTTAGTACAGTGAACTCATTGTCATGTTCAAGAAACCAATTTGAAATGATTCGAGCTTTGGTGCATTATCCTGCTGGAAGTAGCCATCAGAGGATGGGTATATGGTGGTCATAAAGGGATGGACATGGTCAGAAACAATGCTCAGGTAGGCCGTGGCATTTAAACGATGCCCAATTGGCACTAAAGGGCCTAAAGTGTGCCAAGAAAACATCCCCCACACCATTACACCTCCACCACCAGCCTGCACAGTGGTAACAAGGCATGATGGATCCATGTTCTCATTCTGTTTACGCCAAATTCTGACTCTACCATCTGAATGTCTCAACAGAAATCAAGACTCATCAGACCAGGCAACATTTTTCCAGTCTTCAACTGTCCAATTTTGGTGAGCTCGTGCAAATTGTAGCCTCTTTTTCCTATTTGTAGTGGAGATGAGTGGTACCCGGTGGGGTCTTCTGCTGTTGTAGCCCATCCGCCTCAAGGTTGTGCGTGTTGTGGCTTCACAAATGCTTTGCTGCATTGTAACGGGTTGTAACGAGTGGTTATTTCAGTCAAAGTTGCTCTTCTATCAGCTTGAATCAGTCGGCCCATTCTCCTCTGACCTCTAGCATCAACAAGGCATTTTCGCCCACAGGACTGCCGCATACTGGATGTTTTTCCCTTTTCACACCATTCTTTGTAAACCCTAGAAATGGTTGTGCGTGAAAATCCCAGTAACTGAGCAGATTGTGAAATACTCAGACCGGCCCGTCTGGCACCAACAACCATGCCACGCTCAAAATTGCTTAAATCACCTTTCTTTCCCATTCTGACATTCAGCTTGGAGTTCAGGAGATTGTCTTGACCAGGACCACACCGCTAAATGCATTGAAGCAACTGCCATGTGATTGGTTGATTAGATAATTGCATTAATGAGAAATTGAACAGGTGTTCCTAATAATCCTTTAGGTGAGTGTATATATACATACAGTACAGGCCAAAAGTTTGGAAACATTACTATTTTTAATGTTTTTGAAAGAAGTTTCTTCTGCTCATCAAGCCTGCATTTATTTGATCAAAAATACAGATTTTTTTATATATATATATATTGTGATATATTATTACAATTTAAAAATTTTCAATTTATTATACTTTAAATTATCATTTATTTCTGTGATGCAAAGCTGAATTTTCAGGATCATTACTCCAGTCTTCAGTGTCACATGTGACATCCAGTCTATCACATGATCCTTTAGAAATCATTATAATATTCTGATTTATAATGAGTGTTGGAAACAGTTCTGCTGCCTAATATATTTGATGAATAAAAGGTTAAAAAGAAATGCATTAATTCAAAATAAATTTTTTATAATAATATAAATCTTCTTTACTATCACTTTTTATCAATTTAACACATCCTTGCTGAATAAAGGTATTGATTTATTTCAAAAAAAAGAAAGAAAAAAAATTACTGACCAGTAGTGTATATTATTGTTACAAAAGATTTCTATTTTTAAAACATTTGCTTCTTTTTTTTTTTTTTTTTTTTTTTTTTATTCATCATAGTATCCTAAAAAAGTATTAGGGCAATTCCGCGCAAAACTGTCACATCCATAACGCCAACTAAATACCATGGCATTGTGTTGGCGTTATGGATGTGACAGTTTTGCGTGGAATTGCCCATCACAGGTTATGAACAAATATTAAGCAGCAGAACTGTTTCCAACTTTGATAATGAATCATCATATAAGAATGATTTCTAAAGGATCATGTGATAGACTGGAGTAATGATCCTGAAAATTCAGCTTTGCATCACAGAAATAAATGATAATTTAAAGTATAATAAATTGAAAACCAATTATTTTAAATTGTAATAATATATCACAATATTACGTTTTTTTCTGTATTTTTGATCAAATAAATGCAGGCTTGATGAGCAGAAGAAACTTCTTTCAAAAACATTAAAAATAGTCATGTTTCCAAACTTTTGGCCTGTACTGTATATGTATATATATATATATATATAGTACTGTGCAAAAGTCTTATGTATGTTTTAAGCATTATTTACATCTTTTACTGTAGTGTGTCAGTAGGAAATATCATTTTACATTCCCCAACATTCCTCTTGCCATTAATATATTAGAGAGATATTTGTGTGCACAAGGACTCTGACAACAGCCAGTATGATCTGATCTCATCATCATCGAGTCTCTCTGGGATTACATGAAGAAACAGAAAAAACTGAGACTAAATCCAGAAGAACTGTGGCAACGTTTCCAAGACGCTTGAAGAAACCGACCTGCAAAGTTACCTGAAAAACTGTGCTGTTTTACCAGGACAAAGCTGTTTTAAACACAAAGGGTGGTCACACCAAATATTGATTTGATTTAGTTAATAGACGTTAACTGATCAGTAAAATCTATTTATGACATTATTGAAAGCATCCTCACTTTACAGCATTTTTACACAAGTGCCCAAAAACTTAACAGTACTGTAGATTTGCAGGTAGGTTTCTTCCAGCATCTTGAGCCATGTGTCTTCAAGCATCTTGAGACATGCGTCCCCAATACCATAATATTTTGACAACCTGACAACGTGATTTAAACTTTAAACTAAACCCCATAGAGCTAGTAATTACAGCTTGTAAGATAGGAGTTTTCTGAGAGCTCCTACTTGTTGGACCACGTGACAGCTGTACCGCCTGACCACTACAGATTCATTTAGGCATTGATAATGGTGTCTCCTAGCCTGGCTAACGTCAGACCTCGTCTCATTGAGACGTGGTCTGGGAACCACATGTTCATTTTCTCGTATTTGAGGCGTGGTTTACGAATGCCCAGAGCCGTTTATTGGGCGCTACGAATGTCTATCAAATGCGCCTGTACGTAGCTCATAGCCAATCGTTTCAGATGACGTATGTAGAGCGACAGAAATTCGACGAGGAAGAAGACGATGGGTCAGAGATTTATGTGTACACGATGGCGTTCAGCGACTAAACTACTTAGAACACTATCTAAGGCTGCATCGAAAGGTAACTTCGCGTCTGCTGCCATGTTGGATCCATAGATCTAAACAAACTGCTTCAGTGTGTCGCATAGACGTCGTCATCGTCTTGCTGCTCCCTTCCCGTTCTGTGATTGGTTCCCTTTTTGAGGGGAAAATCTGGTCCATGGTGTCCAGGCTGCCTAGCAGCGTGAATAAAATCGCACTGCGCGCAAGGCAGCATGGGAAAAAAAACCAGGCTAGGTGTCTCCCAGTCCGAGTATATGAAAAGGTCCGAATACAACGTCACGTGTTGTCATCTCGAGACTGGCGTGAACGCAGCATTAATCCAATGCTAGGTTGTTAAATTTGAACAGTTTTTAGCATATTTCACAAGTTAAATATATTCTGAAGCACAGAATATAAAATTTAAATGAGAAAATTGAAAAAGAACAAAAAATTAGAGAATACTTTCAGGGGCCATTTACACGACAATTTCAACTAAAAACGGAAGACTTTTAATGAGTTTTGACCGTTCATTTACACGACAACTGCGTTTTGGTGGCTTGAAAACTCAAACCTTTTCTTCACCAAATAGCCCTCATTTATGCCATGTGATTATCTACTGCTAATGAATAATAAATATTTTACATAATTTATGTTATTTATATCATGGAGCTGTAAACTCGCATTTTGGTCAGAAAAGTTTTGATGGCATTTTCTTTTCATATTAGCTACCTCCGTATAATGCCTATAATAATGTAGTATTTCCCAACTAGCCGTGGAAAATGATCAAATTCCCCCCCAAAAAATTAAATAAATGCTACAAATACGAATATATCATTGCTGTAGGGTCGTTCATGCAAGGGTAAATAGAGAACTGATGTTTGAGTAACTACAGTGTTTTCTTCTCGAGGAGACAAATTTCTACATAAATAATTGTCACGAAACAAAAAAAAAAGTTTTATCTGGGGTAGGGGGCCTACCGTCAAGGGCGTAGATTTGGTTTGAACATTGGGGGGGTTGAAGTTTGGGTATGCCTCCTGATGCCTCCTTTTCATGTGATCATGGTATAAATATTGGGGGGTTGTAATGCATAGATTTAAATATTGGAGGGGTTATCTCCCCCCCCAACCCCCCCACAAACTACATAATGCTGTAGCCCAGATCCTTAGGTTTTCTTAGGGCGCCCCTGCCTCCCACTTGCAAGGACATCTCTTCTCTAATCAAGTGTTTACTAGTGTGAGGGCAGGACAACCATTCACTCACATGAGATCAACAATGATTGCAACAATAGCAAACAACAACAATCCAATAAATTCCAGACTGACCAAATCAAATCCCGCCCTACATTTTTTCTTGTTCGAGGAGCCGGTTCACTCGGATATACGGCACAAATAAGGAAGAAAATTGTATCGCAGCTTCCATTTCATGCTGACTTTAATGGGATAAATGTTGAGTGGGCTTGCCATATGGAAGCGTGTTGAGCAGGGGCGTGGCCAGGTCGTGCGAGTTTATAAATAGAGATCCGCTCACATCAGTGGCAGCATCACACACTGCTACTACTATTGTGTTACAGACTGCGATGAACAACATGAAGAGGACCTGACAAAGTACAGGAGAGGAGAAGAGTGCGGTCGCACCATTGGTGTAAGTCATTTCCCTACCAACCATATATGTAGAGCAGATTTTATTTCAAAACGCTGACGTACAAGGACGTACATCGTTAATCCTTTATGGAGAATTATCTTGCAAAGAAAAGCAGCAACGATCTATATAGTTACATAGACACTTCGGCATAAGATACAATACAGTATAAACAATATGTAGGGGACCGTGGCTTGTTCACTATTACTCTAATGAATATTTGGGTTTATTTTTGTATGTCAATTTCTGTAGGCTGGTACACGCGACCTTATATTCAGGAAGAATACTCTTGTTTAAATTTTCAGTTGAATACCTTCATTCACGCTTGTCTGAATTAGTTAGTTAACTAAAACTATAAAAAAAACATTTTCGTTATTTGAATGAAATAAACGTTAACTGAATATATATATATTTATATATTTCAGCTAATTGCCAATGAAACATTTCTCATTTTCGTTTAGTTAAACATGATGTGCTAAAATAACTAAAACTGAAAACCAAATGAATAAATATAGACCAAAAAACTAATACAAAGGACAAAAATACACAACAAATGTAGGCCTACTAAAACTTAAATTAAAATGGAAAATATGAAAATAAAAACTAATTTAAAATACTAATAAAAACGGTATCCCCAGCTAACATTTTTTGGTTCCCAGAACGTTCTTTACGTTTTCTTATTGTAGAACGTTATTCTAACGTAATTTTAAAGTTCCCCTAACGTTATTCTAACATTACTAGAACGTTCCTAACCGCTTTACTCTGATATCATTACCCCGCTGTAGTAATCATCCAAGCACACCCGCGTGGGTATGGAGGATGTAGCCTATATTGATTCCACATATGAGAATCCATGAACCAAAAAAAAAGAATCCATGAACCGCATTATTAGATCGTTTTCTAAGGCTGCACGATATATTAAAACAATTAAAAAATCATAATATAGCATATCATAGTGCTATATAATTTATAAACCTACACTGACACAGGACTAACACACACTTAAGTGCGATCTTTTTCATCGCGATTTCAAAATAAAAGTTTAAACCCTCGCTCCGCATTGAACTTACAATGCATTTATCGTAAAAAAAAAAAGAAAAGAAAAAAAGTGGCCAAATATTAAAGATTAAGTGAACATTTCAATTAAAGCTGCTCAATAAATAATGTTATTTTATATGCTGTACTTGGTATTAAGAAAGGTCATAGAATATCGAATGGCTGGGAAAAAGGCTTTCAGCCAATCAGATTCGAGAACCAGAACGAACTACTCGTATGCTGCTCGTGTGATATTGCTCATTTATTCAATAAAGAGATCGATAAAACGAATGTCAGGCAGGCAATAAAAAGAAATGACCGTTATTTTTTAAATAGTGCGCGTAGTAAATGAAGATAGAAACAAACAAACCCACACATTTATGATGTGCTTTTCACTGTGCTTTTCACATGCTTAACCCTTAGCACAAAGTTGTATTCTTCTGATCATTATAACATGTTTTGATTGATCTAATTTAAGCTTCATTTGATTAAATCTGTACTAAACTAATTTCAGAGCTCTGTATAGGTCATCACACAAAAACATCTGCAACGTTTTAATTGGAAGGTTAGTTTACATGTTTATAAAATAATAACCTAAAAATAACCATTAGGGAACGTTATGTATAAGTTAATTTTAGGTTATTTTAAAAATAACCTTACTGCAGTCTGCAGTGTTCTAGGAACATTATTTTATGGTTTATAAAATAGGGAACATTCTGTATGAGTTATTTTTAGGTTATAGCAGCTATCACCCTGTAGTCAAAGAATGGTTACCCACTGAAGCTGAGCAGGTTTGAGCCTGGTCAGTACCTGGATGGGAGACCTCCTGTAAAACTGGTAAAACTGTTACTGCTGGAAGAGGTGTTAGTGAGGCCAGCTGGGGGTACTCACCCTCTGTTCTGTGTGGGTTTTAACACCCCAGTATAGTGATGGGGACACTATACTGTCAAAAACCACCGTCCTTCGGATGAGACGTTAAACCGAGGTCCTGACTCTTATGTGGGCATAAAAAATACCAGGATATCCTTCGAAAAAGAGTATGGGTGTATCTCCGGCATTCTGGCCAAATTTTCCTATTGTCATCCTAATCATCCCCATATAGACTGATTGTGGGCATTCTGGTGCAATATGGCTGCCGTCACGTCATCCAGGTGGCACATTGGTGGTGGTTGAGGAGATTTCCCCTTCCATAAAGCTCTTTGAATGCAGAGAAAAGCACTAAATGTAACAAATTATTGTAATATTATTATAATACCTGCAATTAAATGTTATTTTATGGTTGCAAAAAATAAAACCTAAAAAAAAAATGTTATTTGGTTCCCCCCAAAAAATGACCAAACAGGAACCAAATACTAAAGATAGGGGAACATTGTGTTTGTTGGGTTAGTAGATAGTAAAAATAACACTGGTCTGAATGTAGGTCAGTGTGGGTTTTAATGTGTCCACTACAGCGCAAAAAGATAAAATAGCCTAACTCACTTTGTGTCCTGGTATATTAATATGGTTTTCCTGTGATTTTTCAATAGTGTTGTGTAATTCCAGTGCACTTGTAAATACAAAACGAATGGTTTACATAGTGATAAGTGAAAATTGGCAGTTATTCTCTACATTGTGAATTACTGCAGAACAGTTTATTGCATGATTTAATTATTGTTGTTAAAATGATAACTTTTCATAAAATGAATTCACTGTAAATTTCATCATTTTGCCACTGTTGCATCATTTTTCGCTAAAAGCAGTTCTACCAAGTTCATGAGTTCACATTTGACACATTGACTCAACATGCAGCAACTATGCTGATGCAGACAGGTTCCTGTCAGGCTGGATGTACACAACAGTAGTGCAGATGCATGATGAAACATGGAGATTTTGCCCGTAAACCTCAGGAGTGCCTGTATTTACACTTACACCCAAACCTATAGACATTACATAATATAGGAGCAGTCTGCATTAACACAGATTCATACGGTAATTGAGTGGATTAGGACAGGATTCTATCAGCGGGGAAGCAAGAGTTTTTGAAAGGTGACAATGGTCACATGAATGGCATAGTAGGTGGTAAGCAGCTTTTTATTTGGATTGCAGGACATCAAGCTGTTTTGTACTGGAGGTTGCTGACAGTTTGATAGCTTCTTTAATACTTCAAGCTGTAGCCTAATATGGGTGATGGAACAAGTCAAGGACAAGGCTGTCATGAACTGTACTGTAACATGAGTATGTTTGCCTGCTGCTAGTGGTGCTGAGTCAATGGCAATAAAGGACTAGCTTAGTCAGTGATCGCAGCAGGGCTGGGCAGTGGAGCAGGCATTGTGGGTAATTTGTTGACGCACACGATCTTACGATTTCTGGCACTTGTTACAAATTTCCACTGTGAACGATTGTTCCTGTTCCTGTGAAAAATCTAAAGATTCTGGGCATCAGCTACAAAGACCATGTGACCAATGAGGAAGTGTGCAATACTGCATACTGGGCCAAATGAACAACTACTGGTAACAGTCAAAAGAAGGAAATTGAAGGTACAAGAAGGAGATGGAGACCTAGGACAAAGTAGGCAGACAATATGAAATAATGGAATGGGCCTGACTTTGCTAAGACGCAAGTCCTGGCCAAGAACCACCAGAATGGAACAAGCTGTCTAAGTGTGCATCTGCTGTGGTGCCCTGACCATCCAATGGATTATGGGAAAAGTGACATATGAAAAGTTAAATGCAATATATATTTTTTTTTGGTCACAACATGCTAAATGACACACTGTGTGGAACAGGCTGCAGAAGTGCTGACAGAGATGCATTCATCATAACATTCTAAAATAATTTCTTTCAAATAATTTGTTGAATTTTTTTAATTGTATATACCAGGGGTCAGCAACCTTATGGCACGTGGAGGGATAATCGGGTTTGTCGGATCTGCTCGCTAGCAAAACACTTTAATAGTAAATGCATACGCCTCTTTTTAGCTAATTTGTCAAGAGTTAGTGATCACCCCTCCATGTGGCAATGATGGCACGTTTGAAGAAATGTTGATGAAGAAATGTCCAGAAAAATATCAAAACGTTCAATAATCTTATGGACGCGCGCAGTGTTGTTGTTAGGCCAAAAAAAAGAAGACTAAATTGTTTTGGTAAGCTGGTAAATAGAAGTGAAATAAAGTATATTTTTGATGAAATTTTGATTAATGAAAAACTTAAACTTAAAAAAAAAAAATGAATTAAAAGATCATTGTAAATGTTGCCTTGGCAGCTAACTGAAATAAGTCGTATGAAAATGACTTAAACTGGAAAAAATTAAAGCTAAATGGAAATATTACATATAAAAAATGGACAGAAGTATATGATAAAATTGAACTCAAAATGGATCATGTAAAAATAAATACTATATTAATAATATTAATAAATACTATAATAGTATAATGTCAATATACGCCTATGTTGAAATTATTTAACCTTCTTTGACAGAAGGTGGGAAGTGATTGTCGGATTCAGCATGGAGAGGTATTTGTCCACCCCACCGGATGGAGGCTATGGCTGGGTTGTGGTGACCTCGGCCTTCTTCATCATGGGCCTCACTGCTGCTGTTCACAAGAACTTTGGCTTGTTTTTCCTTGAAATCCAAAATCACTACAATGTCCTTACTAGTACTACCTCATGGATGACCTCAACCACCATTGCTGTGTTTCATTTGGGAGGTGAGAATTTTTTTTTCCTTATTGTTATCCACAGAAATTGTATGAATGGTCTCAGAACCACTATTTAAAAACTTTTTAAACTGACATTTCATGATGACACCCTAGTAAGCACCAGACCTGCATAGTGAGAGGTGTTTTCTTTTTTTTCCCCATCTGTTTAGCTCCTCTTGCCAGTGCTCTCAGTATGCACCTGTCCCAGCGCACTGTTATCATGGTTGGAGGGCTTCTGGCTGCCTCAGGAATGATTATCGCCTCTTTGGGCCTCAGTCTGCCTTGGATGTATCTGTCTGTGGGTATACTGCAAGGTAAGTTTAGTTTTAATTATGTAATGCTGGAATTTTAAGCACGTAATCCTCTTTTTTACGTGTATAAAGACTGGAATACACTACATAACTTTAAAAATCTGAACAGATTGAACACCAGGCACTTGCTGAGTAAAACTGATTATCATACATGAAAGTCTGATAGTATGTGAACCTCATTTAGTCATTTAAAGTTGTTCCGCACACAATAAACTCAACATGAACCTTGTGAAATGAAAACCGGTGAAACTCTAAAATCGTTTTTGATATCCTCCGACAGAATGGATTTATAGTCTGAAGCTGAAAAAGTCTGTGCCCATCATACACTGCATGATTTTCTATTAAATCTGTCATCTCTGCCCCAAAATATACAACTAATTGACAACTATTCTTCTCTAGACTGCAAATCGGAGCAAAACCCTGGGACAAAGTCTTGTAGTGTGTAACAGTGGCAACATTAAGGCAACATTAACATTAGTCAAGTCAAGTCTTATGAAAGTACACTCTTAGAAGAAAAGATTCTATATTGAACCTTACAGGGTTCCGTCAGGTGCTTTATATACTGTAGAACCTTTTAGGGGTTCCCATCATGGGATCATTTTATGGATTTTGTTTTAATACATTTTTAATTTTAATTACATTTTATGAATTAACTGCTCATAAACGTACTTTATCAAAAAAAAAAAAATTCAAATAACTCATTAAACATGGAAGGTTTATGCAATCATTTAAGGCCTCACAGTATATGGAATCTTTTTGGCATAAAGGGTTCTTTAAAACTCAATCAAGAACCCTAGGGTTCTATATATAACCCCACTGAACCTTTATTTCTAAGAGTGTAGAGTTATAATAATTCTGCAAAACTGAGATACATGCATTATCCAAACTGTGCATAATATGCACATTTTCTTACATCCAAAAACCAAGTTCACTGCTGTTTCACAATGCAATGCCTTCTGTTTTGGCTTATAAGATGGTCTAAGGATGATGGCAGTAGGTCATGGTCAGACTCAGGTACACCACTGGTTTATGTGATGAATGTTGTGCACTGTTACCATGTTTAAATATGTACCATTTGAACAGTATATGATATACTCGTATTTGAAATACAAAATACTATTTTGTATTTTAAAGCCTTTGGAAAAAATCTAATGTAATTTGTATTTAAATACATTTAAGTTGAGTATTTTTGTATTTTCAAAATACATAAATACTTTTTGCCAGTCAACCTCTTTATCAGGGTATTGATTTTGTGCATCAAATAGTTCAGACATTCACTATAGCTCATCATTGGATCAGCAATTTTCTTTGGAATAAGGTGAGAATGTCATGATCAATTCTACTTGTTAATTAAAGTTAAAATAGTGCATTATTCACTTCAGTTAACATGAAAGAATAAAAGACCACAGACAAGTGGGAAAATAGCGTTATCCAATCAGTCTTGGCCGGTTGTTGATTTTTATCAACTAGCTTGTCAAATGTGTTTAAAGCATTACTGCATGTTTGGGCTGGGTGATATGACACTACATACCATAGCAATGATATAAAGTGCAAATTGATCCGTGCAGCTTTTAGTGGGCAGGAATTATTGGAACGTTGGAGTGGAAAAACAAACACTGATGAATGATAGACCACAGAAATCTTCAGCTTTTACTTTCATTGTACATAAAAAAATAATAATAAAAAAGGGGTAAATAGTGTCAAATGAATCTAAATGAATTTTAATTTTAAATTTTAGATACACTTTCTAATTTTAATAAACTTATAGAAACAAATAAACTTTACATAAAATAAACATAAAATTACTTAAAAAGCATTGGACTACCTGCAAAAAAAAAGAAAAAAAGAAAAAAAAGAGTTTGATCTTCAGTTTATTCTGTGGAATCAAAACTGATATTGAGAATTGTGAAACCATGATATTGTTACTGTGAAGTAAAATTGAGATTTTAGTCATATCGCCCATCCATATTCTTTGCTAGATAGCAGAAAAGGTTCCCACAGTTTTACATACAGTATATTAATTTAATAGTGTTCACCACTCAATATTTAATAGTGTTCACCACAAGTAATAGTATGTAAATGGCTGCTATTTTGCATAAGTTTATTTGTAATTGCCAGAAAGAAAGAAAGAAAGAAAGAAAGAAAGAAAGAAAGAAAGAAAGAAAGAAAGAAAGAAAGAAAGAAAGAAAGAAAGAAAGAAAGAAAGAAAGAAAGAAAGAAAGAGGGCAGAGATGAGGTTAGGAATGAAAAGGCAGTAGTCCTATGTAGTTTCTTCATTCACTGTGACCTATACCTGTACTGGATGGCCAATTTCACATGTATTTTGTGTATTTTCAAATATACACAATTTGTATTTAAATACATTTTTTTTCACACAGTATTTTGTATTTGTATTTAAATACATTTTTCCACACAGTATTTTGTATTTGTATTTTAAATACATTTCCATGTATTTATGCCCATCTTTGGATATACTGAAGTACTAGGCTATGTGTTATTTCAAACACATGAAAATCGCGTAAACGGACTAGGTTAAGTTAAGAGACACTAATCTAGAAACAAACAAACATTGATGTATTGTACACAGTATTTACTTATTCTTCTACAGTATGAAAGAAATACGTGCTGTACTGATGGCACTCGTTATTAAAGATTTTAAGAACTCTATAAAAACTCCATAGTAACCATTTTTGACAACTACCTACCACCTAGTAACACCATAGCAAGTGCCATTTAAAAAATAAAATAATCTAATTATTAAATAAAATAAAAACATTTAAATCAGTAGACAAATAATATTATTTTTCGTTAAATGAGTTAAATGTAAATTGATAAATCAAGTTTAAATGCAAGTTATTATGTATATAATGTATTATTTTATTATTACATCTATAACATTTAAACAAGATTTTTTATTAGAATTAATACTTTTATTTAGCAAGGAAGTATTACATTGATCAAAAGTGACAGTAAAAACATTTACATTGTTACCAAAATGTTCTATTTCAATAAATGCTGTTCTTTTGATGTTTCTACGTCACAGAATCTTTAAAAAATGTATCATGGTTTCCACAAAAATATTAAGCAGCAAAACTGTTTTCAACATTGATAATGATATGAAATGTGTTTTGAGCAGCAAATTAGCATATTAGAATGATTTCTGAAGGATCATGTGACACTGAAGACTGGAGTAATGATGGTGAAAATCATTTTATATATATATATATATATATATATATATATATATATATATATATATATATATATAGTTTTTTTATTTTATTTTTAACTGTATTTTTTAAATAAACGCAGCCTTGGTGAGCATAAGAGACCTTTCAAAAACATTAAAATAATCGGACCAACCCCAAACTTTTGATTGTTTGTGTGAACAAATTTACACTATAATTGTCAAATAAACAGATTTATTTAAAACCATTTAAATAATAAATAAGTTTAAATGTTATAGATGTAGTAATAAAGTCATACATTATATGCATGAATAATAATAATTTGCCTTTTAACATGACATATCAATGTATTCTTTTTACATTTAACTAAATGAAATGGTTAAATATTTGTCTTTGCCTACTGATTTATTTACAATCCTCCATATCTGTCTAGTGATCATTTAATTTGAGTGTGTTTTTTGTGTGTATGTGATCTAGGACTTGGAGTCTCATTTTCTTGGATACCAGCCAACAGCATGGTCAGCCATTACTTCAAACGCTGGCGCCCCATTGCCTATTCGATTGCTAGTTCTGGAGAGTGTGTCTTTGCAATGGGGTTCAGCCCATTTTTCCAGTGGCTTATCGACAGCTATTCTTGGCAGGGGTCTCTACTCATCATCGGCGGTCTTCAGCTGAACCTGTGTGTGTGTGGTGCTCTGATGAGGCCCCTTCAAGCTGCACAAACCTCTATCCAAGCCAAACTTGTGCTGGACTCAAAAGATGAGAGCAGGACATCAAAAAAAGGCCCATTCCAGTGGGATCTCATTCAGAGGCCTGAGCTGCTGCTATATATTGTGTTTGCCATCTTGGCTGCGGCGGGTTTCTTCATCCCACCTTTGTTTCTGGTGCCGTACGCCAGCAGTTTGGGCATGGGGCAGTACTGGGCCGCCTCCGTTCTGTCAGTGCTGGCATTGGCGGACCTGTTTGGCAGACTGGCGTGCGGTTGGCTGGCTAACCTGCGGCTCGTGAGAAACCTGCAGCTGTTGACTGTGGTGGTCACTGCACTGGGGGTGGTGCTGTTCCTGCTGCCCATTGCACAGAGCTACTGGACCATCCTGGTCTTCTGCTCGTTCTATGGCTTCCTGTTCGGCTGTGTGGTGGCCATCCATGTGACGAGTATCGTGGATATTGTTGGACTGGATGGGTTTGATAGCTCTCTAGGGCTCTTCATGCTGTTCCGGAGCTCTGGGGGATTTGTGGGTCCACCTGCTGCAGGTCAGTGCTTGTCTTTAAACCCAAAAATGTAACTTCTGTCATTCATTACTCACCCTCATGTTGTTCCAAAGCTGTAAGACCTTCGTTCATCTTCAGAACACAAATGAAGATATTTTTGATGAAATCCGAGAGCTTTCAAAAATCTGTCATATTTTTACTCACCCTCTTGTCTTTATTTCTTCTGTGGAACATAAAAGAAGATATAAAAAGTCATACAGAAGAATGAAAGAAGGTTTGGAATGACATGAGGGCAAGTAAATGATGGCAGAGTTTTCTTTTCCTTTTTGTGAACTTTGACCTTTCAATAATTTAACCATCATTTATTTACTTTCATTATTTAGAAGTTATTTGCTTATTTTATGTATTAAAGGTGTTAAAATTCATTAATGCATCAATATGACAGTGAAAAATGACAATGTGAGTTTAATGAGTTTAATAATTTATTATAAGTATTAGAACAATACCTGTATTATATATATAATATAATACCTGGAGTAATGATGGTGAAAACATTTTTTATATATATATATATATATATATATTTCTTAAAAAATTGTAACACCTTCTGTATAGTGTTTTTGTCAGTTTGTGACTTCAGCATATTTTTAAAAAATAATTCATAACAAAATAATTATTTTACAAGTCACTTTGAATAAAAGTGCCTGCTAAATGCATAAATGTAAATCTAATGATCTGAATCAAATCTGATTGTGAACAAATTTCATAATAAATGTATAGTAAAAATCATCATGAAAATGAATCGTCAGAGCAAGTACAGTAGTCAACATTTGAAGTGGATTAAAAAAGTTCATCAAACTTGTCCTAAGACAAGAACAGGTATTGTTCAAAATTCATGTACAACTTTGATGAAAGGTTTTGATCCACTTCAAATGTTGACTACTGTATTTACACCTCTATTATCGGCACATGTCAGATTTTTTGGGGGGGATTTATGTGAATAATATTATTTAAATAGTGGCCCCCTTTCAAGTTTTCATATTTTGACTGTTTAAACCGAGACAGACATACTGTGCTTTTTATGCAAATCTTCATTTTGCATTATGTGTACAGTAGATAGATTTTGACATTTGATAAAATGTGACCATGAGTCTGTTTGGAAATTTTCCTGCATAGTCTTTCTGAACCAAAAACAATCTTAAAGTTAAATTAGTTAAATAAGTGTAATAATTGTACCTCTCCTATTTCCTCACTATAGACCTTATTCACATCATTTTTAACATGAATGAAAGCGAGGCTGTGAGGGACAGACATGCATCTCTCCAGTTGTTTGTGCTGTTATTTAATGTGTTTTTGGATTTCGAAACCCTGCAAAAATATCTTCGACATTTCTGTAGACAAAAAAAAACTCCAAACAACATGAGCAGTGGGAAATTATAAGTGATCTAGGAGTTTTATACAGCGTTTTATAGCGGATGCCATTGAAAACACGTTACATGTATTCCTCACAGCCACTCTTTCATACCCGTCATGGCGCAACTCGGAATAAGGCCAACAAATACAGCATGACGAGCCGGGCTAAGTAGGGTGTGCATTTGTTGACGGCCTTTAATCTCTATTATGTCATAAAGGATCTAATGTTGTGAGGTGTTTTGCACTGTAGAAAAAGGTTTGCGTATGTTTCCGTGGTGGTGCTTTAGTAGGGAGGATACAGACACTGCTAACAGCAGGCTTTCTCTATGTCTCATACCTGTCTCATGTTTCTTTTGTGTATCTGTGTCACAGGCTGGCTGGTGGACTGGACTCATGACTTCAGTGCTGCTTTCTACTTGTCTGGCGTCTGCCTTGTTTTGTCTGGGGTTTTTGTGGTTCTGGTTGACAGGCTGGTGGAGAAGAAAAAACCCAAACTAACAGATACATGTACTGAGACTACAGATCATCCCATGCATAAAGCGGACATTGCAGATGTTTAAAAGCCATTAATGATACCAGTGTTTTACTCTTCTTCTTTATTTTACAGTGTCCTTGTTACATACGTTATATGTACTTTGTAACTTATAACTTTGTTATATGTACTACTGTAAATTAGGCATAATTACATGCAACTAACCCTCAACCAAATCCTAATCCTACCCTAACCCGATAGTAAGTACATGTAGTTGCTTAGTAAATATAAAATTACACTGTAACAACGACACCTTAAAATAAAGTGTAACCTTTTTTTTATATGAACTTTGATCTATATAAAGCCATATTGTGTTAATGTTTTTACCTTTCAAAAAGGCTGCAGGCTTTTTATTATCTCAACCTCTCACCCCATAACTTCCAAGCAGAGATATTAGTTTAAGACTGTGGCATCATTGCCACGTTTAAAGCCACTACTTGTTCGCAAACAATGACAACGACTGAGACTCGTGCAATTCAGAGCCTGTTTTTGCCCTTAGAAATAATCAAAGAAACACTGAGTGCTGATGAGGCTGATCATTTCATCATGTATGAACGGAACAAGCATTAAGTGAGATGTATGATGAGCAATATAAATATTAGCATTTCTCTGTTTGTTGTGTGCATACATGCTAAGTAATATGTGAAACTGCAAATGATATATGCATATAAGCTGCATACAGTGGCTCCAAAAAGTAAACTGGCATCCGCAAACAAATGATTTTCATTTCTGACATAACTTACTGGCCTCGAGCTGATTTTTATGAATGGCTTTTTTAAAAACAATTTACTTGTTTTATTTAAATTATAACAAACTTCTTTCTCTGAAATGTTTTGCTTTAAATGTGTACTGCTAATGTATTTAAAATAAATATAACTTGGTTTCATATGTTAAGTGTTATTTTATTATCATTTATATAGCATTATAGTTTTTGTAAATATTATAAATTAGATTTTATTTTTAATTTTAATTATGTTTTTTGTGCGTTTTTGTAATTTCCCTTTTGTCTATAGTTTTTTTTACGTTTTAGTTTATTAGTTTAAACTAAATGAATGAGAACTGTCGCAATTACATTCAATGTCCGAATACATTTTGGGGCCACTGTATTTCAGAAACCCACAAAGATTTATGCAACAAAATCAGAATAATACATGGTATTTGAGCAGCTGTTGAACAAGTGGGCTATGCCTTATATTGTCTTTCATGTCTTGTGTTTCTCTGTATAATACCACGTTGCTGAGCTGGTAGGGCAGTTCCTGTCTGTTCTGAATATGTTGTGTAAATTATGTGTGTACTGTACATGCTCACACACACAGGACTTTGGAATCACAAAGATGCCTTAGTAATGTTGAAATCTGCTTAAATGAGCAAATGAGTTTTACAAAGAATTTGCCAACTTTAACCTTAAAATAAGAGCAGCCATCCCCCCAAAAAAACGTGTACACTGAACTAATGTTCCTCTGAATCAGCAAAATCATGTTCAGGTTTATATAAACACACTTTTGACTGTTTATATCACAACCAGTGATACTAGCATTACAAGTAACTTGAGTACATAATACACATTACGTAATCAGATTACTTTTTTAAGGTAAAGAGTAAAGTAACACATTTTATGTGTTTAATGACCTCGACCTCTACTGCATTTCCTTCATCCTGAGGCTTATTCGTTACACTTTTGGTGTGAAAGGAACTTTAAATTTGCCAAAAATCGAACCTTTTTTGTTGTTGTTGTTAAAAAACATACAAGAAAGCCCAGCCCAGGAGAAAAAGTAACCCAAAAGTAATGTAATGGATTACTTTCCTTAATTAGTTACTTTTTTAGGGAATAATGCAATATTGTAATGCATTCATTTTAAAAGTAACTTTCCCCAACACTGATCATGACTGATTCTTATATCATCAAATAGTAGGCTGTATCTTTGATGTAAATGTGCCATAACCTGTAGAATCATGCTATGCAATTTAATTTGACGTCATATGCATATTTTAGTCTTTTGGTACTTCCCCAAATGCACATTCTCTTTCCGAAGATAAATAGAGCAAAACACTGTTTTTTTTTATTTATTTTTTTTACTTTGATTTATTGAGCAAGTAATGTCTTAGTTTGTAGAAATGGATTTGTCGTTTTATGAGCAGAGTTTGAATGTGGTGATGACAAGACTTGATTTTTACCTTAATTGCAAGTGACAATCAGGGAAATAATAATCATGTAGGTCAGTGGTTCCCAAACCTGTCCTGGAGTACCCCCAACACTGCATGTTTTCTTTGTCTCCCTAATCAAACACACATGATTCAACTCATCAGCTCATTATCACATGGGTTAATAAGCTGATGAGTTGAATCAGGTGTGTTTGATTAGGGAGACAAAGAAAACGTGCAATGTTGGGGGTACTCCAGGACAGGTTTGGGAACCACTGATGTAGGTTAATCCGATCAGATTTATTTCTGTCATTCGTTCAGCCTTCGAGTTTTATATGCAATAATTATACTGTTGACAACCACTTATTTTTTATATTCAGGGGCATTTGAATATCTAATTTGGCATTTGCCTTCATACAAAGCATTTTTTATATTTTTTAATTTATTTTTTAAATATGTAATCTAGTAAGCGCCACCAAATTGTACCTATAGCCTACAGGCTACAACACTGCCAACACGCATGTTAACTATAATGTAAAGTCTACTAAAGACGCACAGATTAAAACAAGGGTTTGTTTTTTGATAATTTTACAAAAAAAAAAGAAAAAAAAAAAGAAAAAGAATAATCGTTTGTGAGACCAGTGATCACATCCCATCCGCTTGTATCGCCACATGTGTACGCAGTGGATATGGAGAGATCGTCTCGGTGTCCCATCACCAGGTGGCAGTATGACCACAGTAGAAGAAGCTTGTGTTGTAGTGTTGATTTTGTGATATACAATAAATATATATATTTTCACTGTTTTTGTACACGTTTCTGACTAATTAATGTGTAAAGTTTTTGTCTATTAGTAAAATAATATTACTCTCCCTCTGTATGACGTTGGTTTTGGTTCTGCTCTTTCAACACAAAAGGAGATGTAGTGAAATTTTACTGACCAGGGGGTGTCAAGCATGAAAAGTACTATGAGGAACTACATTTAAACGGATTTGGACGTGACTAGGCCTGAATGACAAGTATGTTTATTTTTGGTGAACTATTCCTTTAATTAATACCAACGAAGATCTACACAAAGTTCACCCAATATGAAAAGACATCATTTACCATTTCATATCATTTACTCACCCTCATGTCGTTCCAAATACTCCAGAAATCAGGTAAATGTGACATCCTTCCCTCGCGTTTTGTAACAAATCCTTCCCTCGCGAAGCCCCAAAATTATACTTAATTATTTATTTTTTAACTTTTTTTGTCTAGAAAGCTTATTTTATTTCATTTTGATACTATTTTTAATAATAAAAAAATATTTTTGTTTTGTTTTTATTTTATTTACCTTTAAATTACTAGATTTGATAGATAGATAAATAAATAAATAAATAAATAGTAGGCTAATTTAAGCACATTCCTCTCATTATTTCAAATTAAATTAAAAATAACTCACAATTTCATGCATAAACCTTTTAATTCAGCTCAAAATATCTATCATTGGATGTTTTTGCCGACCTCTTGTGGAAAAATAGAATAATAACATATTTCATGACTCTTGCCACTAGATGGCCTTATAGCTCTATGGAGCAAATGAGCTGTTCCGCTGGGTCCTAAAGTCAGTTTTTTCTTCCGTATACGTTCAGATATTTTTTTACAGTCTAGATATATATGAATATGATATGTAGATAGATATGTAGACATTATAAAAAGTTTGAGCATTTTTAGTTTGAATTTTGAGCATTTTTATGCTTTAGGTTTTTCAATGTGTAGGGCTACTGAAGCATTCCGTGCATTCCATTCATTCCTATGGGGGTCAAATACGCTCTATGTACGAACGCTGCTGACGTATTTCCGGTACGATCTCAGCCAGCGTCTTTACTTCCGCATAGCGCGTTCTACAGTGAAGTGTAGCCTACTAGCGGCAAAACTTTCATAAAATACATTTTCTCAGAAACGGAGACAACGATTTTAGAAACCGATTCGCTAGTCGGATTTCGCATGATTTGAGAGAATACTCACCCTCAAAGTTGTCGATGTAGCTCGAAATATATAGAGCCCTTCTCTTTCTTACTCTTAGGTGTGACAGCCCCATACACAAAATAAATATATTTTCTGGATATGTTTTGGAATATATGCACATATTTGAAATTGGCCCAATAAATATATTTCATACTTATATTTCATATATTTTTGTTATATTTCAGAATATATTTCAATGTATTTTTTTCTGTACGGGTCCCCAAAAGTGTCAAAAATATATGTGGCATATATTCCAAATACATTGAAATATATTCTGAAATATAACAAAAATATGTGAACTATAAGTATGAAATATATTTATTGGGCCAATTTCAAATATTTGCATATATTCCAAAACATATCCAGAAAATATATTTCAAATATAATTATTTTGTGTATGGGGCTAACTGCCTCACAATACTGTTAACATCATTCACGTTAACTACTGGAAGTTCTTGTAAACAGGGAGTGTAATTTACCATTATCAACATCGAATGCAAAAGCGGCCTCCGACGCAGAATCGGATGTAACTGGGCGGGCTGAGACAAAACACGGAAGCGATCGTGCATAGAGCCTATTGACCCGCAAGGGAAGTTTTTGTTACTTTTTAAAAATTTCAACCACAACTTTTTTTGTGTGTGTATTCATGGTTCAAGTGTGACAAAACTCCTGGGAATTCTGGGAACACAATTTTTTTTTTTTTTTTTTTAAAAACATTTTCCTGGTCAAAATGACCCGAGGGAAGGATAAAGGAAGGGTAAGTAAGTGGATAGCCTCAACTTTCGGTTCCAAAATGGAGGTAACTTTCAGGGTATGTAAGTAGCCATAGCAGCAGGTTATGTTCCAGGGTTACTTTACTTCAGAGGTTTTTCAGCACATGCGTGCTCTTGATGAGGCTCCAGTGGGCGTGACAGATTGCGCATACAGGTATATAGTTATATCGGTATATAAAGCGCTATTAAGGCAATGTTTATTTTATAATAATAGCTGTATAATTCTCATCTCACACATCGTTGATCTGCATTGACTTTTTTTTTTTTCAACAGGACGTTTTCTACTGTATGCTATAATGTATTTCTATAATAAAAGACATGATATGATGTGATACATCTTACCTTCAATGTGAAAGCAAAATGACTAAACAAAAACAAATACAGCCATGTTATCTTTGCAAGCAGTCTTTCTTTTTATTATAGCCTAATTAGCATCAAACAAACGATATAGCCTTGGTTAGTTCTTATTCACAGTGATTAAAGATTATTAAACGAAAAGATTGAAAAATTATTGAACAACCAAATAGGTGGCGATATTCACTAAGTATGTAAATCAGCATTTAACAAAAGAAGAAGAAAGAAGTAGCTACTATGGCACACCTTTTCTTAGCGTCCGTCCGTTTCCATGGTGATTCGTCGCTCTGTTGAGACTTGAGAGTGTCTGGTGTGTTGACTGTTAACATACTCTGGGTTGGATGAACCTACTCCCGGACGCGTTTTTGGAACCATCACACCTCGAGTAAGCAAGGTTTGGTTTAATCAGCCGAGAGTTCAGGGTATGTTTGACGGTAAGATAACCTTGCTTTCTGGAATACACCCCTGATTTGTGCAAGTACCAATGAGGTTTGTTTGGCTGGTCAAGCAAACCTGGTAAATCTTCTGTGTGAACCATATTTTATGAGATATTTGATTACATTTATATAAAATACACTGAAACTATGAATTTCTCACAGGATGAAAATCATCAGAATACTCAGCATTGGAAACACAATGATATATGAGGACCAGAGCAGTTTCACTGATGCTAAACTCTGAAGTTCCACACAGACAACAACACATGAAATGGTCAGTTGAGTAAAGGCCCAGTTTAGACACACGTACAGCCATTTCCTCCACATGGAAGTAAGCTTTGGATGCAAGAAGTGATGTAGCTTGTAGTCCCCCTGCACAGTGAAGCCCCAGATGAGAAAGCCCAGAATCTGCCCTGGATGAAGGCCATGCCACCACGCTGAGAACCCAAAGGTCATGAACAGTGGAGATCTGTTGGACCTTTTGAAGACCATTCTTCGAAGCCACTCCGCCGTGGTTCTGTTCCACTGGCGTGCAAAAACTGAAGGACGACTCGACGCTTCAGTCACCCATGGACTTCCATCAGAAAGCCCATCCCATGATGTTTTTCCACTGTGACCATAACCATGGAGACCTATTCCTGCAGCACTGTTAACACACTCACTGATCGTCCAGTGCGCATAATAGTTCATCTTAAGTAGCAGCGACAGGATCCAGATCCATAATATATCTTGAAAAACACAAGTGCTGTTTACTCTGAATATGACTGATTTTAAGAGTTTCTTGAGAGGATATTTAATCCACACCAAAACTACAACTTGCAATATCTTTGAAGTAAGATTCCCTAAATATGAAGCAAGGGGTGGCGTTACACTAATTTGCCTAACAGACTCCACAAACGTTTTGAAACTGTAAAGTGGTCCTCCAAGAAGAGCAGGGAAATAAAGTGAGTAGCTTAGAAATAGAATAAGGACGGGTTGATCCTGACTGCTGTTTTGAAAGGGACTAGAGAGTTTTCCTTCCTGCAGATCAAGCGATAGAGAAGAAACCCTCTGGGTCATCAACATGAGAGCGGATATGGCCAGTAAAAGTCTGTTAGGAATAAAACAAAAGCTCAAAATTGGATAAAATTGGATGTTTTCATACAGTGTAGGCTACTTTTGGAGAAATACAGTACCTAGAGTCTGGTGTTTCTTGAAGCCAGTATAACTGGTACTGGATGTACAAGTGCCAGCAGGTTTGCCAGCACATCTGCAGTCCCATCGTCCACTGATGAATATGCATTGGATGTAAACAGTGGATCAGCAGCAGGAAAAGGACGGCACTGAAGAACAGTAATAAGCTGTATGGACCCATTGTTACAATGGCCAGGATGAATCCTCCCAATGTCAGATAGATGTACCTTGCAGTAGGAGATGAATTTCAGCTATTTGATTTCACAAGTGACTTCAACATTCGGAGAAAGGACAATGCATTTATCAAAAACCATGAGTAACAGCATGGATCATGTTATCATACTGTACCTGCTGATCATTGAGAGATGTCCTTGTCTGGTTAAACAACAAAACAGAAAAGCAAATGGTATATTCACAAACTGGTAAAACAGCTGTCTGTTTCCACCACAAAATATCCAAACGAGATCCATCACCAGGCCAGATAGTTGTGGGAACTGCTCGAGTGGTGTGCGTGAGTAAAAGAGAAGATGAATATGTACAGTATGGCTGACTTGCCTTTTATTTGATTTTCAGAGCAAAATGTCTTTCTGCATTTCAGACGTGCATAGATAGACAGACATTCAGTCCGTCACAGTGTGTACTTATTTCCTAAATGGAATCTGACAGCGTGCCAACCAAGTTATGAGTAAACAATTATCTCAAACGGAACAAGAAAACGCTTTTTACACACACAACACATGATAGATAGATAGATAGATAGATAGATAGATAGATAGATAGATAGATAGATAGATAGATAGATAGATAGATAGATAGATAGGATGCAGCTATCAGACAGGATAGATAGATAGATAGATATAGATAGATAGATATAGCCTAATACCAGATATATATAGATAGATCTATAGAGCCTATCAGACATAGATAGATAGATAGATAGATAGATAGATAGATAGATAGATAGATAGATGCATGCAGCTATCAGACAGATGGACGGACGGATGATAGATGAATGGATGGATATAGCCTAATATCAGATAGATAGATAGATAGATAGATAGATAGATAGATAGAGCCTATCAGACATAGATAGATAGATAGATAGATAGATAGATAGATAGATAGAGCCTATCAGACATAGATAGATAGATAGATAGATAGATAGATAGATAGATAGATAGATAGATAGATAGATAGATAGATAGATAGATAGATAGATAGATGCATGCAGCTATCAGACAGATGGATGGACGGATGATAGATGAATGGATGGATATAGCCTAATATCAGATAGATAGATAGATAGATAGATAGATAGATAGATAGAGCCTATCAGACATAGATACGATAGATAGATAGATAGATAGATAGATAGATAGATAGATAGATAGATAGATAGATAGATAGATAGATAGATAGATAGATAGATAGATAGATAGATAGATAGATGCAGCTATCAGACAGATGGACGGACGGATGATAGATGGATGGATATAGCCTAATATCAGATAGATAGATAGATAGATAGATAGATAGATAGATAGATAGATAGATAGATAGATAGAGCCTATCAGACATAGATAGATAGATAGATAGATAGATAGATAGATAGATAGATAGATAGATCTCTATTTTTAAATAATACAGCATCCCAGGTGTGGAGAATGAGGAACATTTTCCAGCTTCTTCTCCATTCTGATTGCTCCACAATTTTCTTAGCGTTTTATTGTGCGTTCAAAAACGCAACTACAAAAGCATGTAAAAACATAGAAAGTATATCGAGCAGTTACCAGCAGTATGAGTAATAGGCGCTTCGTATAAACTCCCCACGGCAAATTCGAAAGTTACGGCGGAACCTGAGCGAGCGGGGCTTGTCTCTGCGTCAGAGACAGTTCACTTATCGATTGGCTGCTCCTTGTGCAACGAGGAGGCGCATAAATAGACACTTTTAAGGAATTTCACAGACATTTAGTGGGGTACACGGCGTGAAGGCTGGCTGAAAGATTATCGCGAACAATTTTCGTCAATCTCAAGCGAATAACATGCAGAGCTGCGCTAAATCCTGGCGGGTTGTCATCAGCCGGTCGATGAACGCTCGCGTGCCGTATAGGAATATCAGCAGCAAAGGGGCTGTTTTTAAGAAACTTCGCGGTTTAACCGTAAATGTGTCTGCAAATGTGCGCTGTATGGGCACCTCACAAGTTCTGTGGTCCAGAAAGATTGAAAGAATTCTGCCGAGACACGATGATTTCTCTGAAAGACACATTGGACCGGGTGACAAAGAGAAAAGAGAGATGCTCAATACTCTTGGACTTGAGGTAAAACTTATTTATTCGAATTAAACAGCATATTTTAAACCAATATACTTAAATGCTAGCCAATTTAAACGCTTTATGTCAGCATTTTACCCGCATCTTCAACTTTCTAATGTGCAACAATTTTCGCGGTTTGTGTTGATAATACAATTAATGAACAAAATAATAGTTTACATTTTGATTTTGATTTCAGTCAATCGCTCAGCTAATAGAAAACACAATTCCCGCATCCATCCGCCTGGGAAGAAGTTTGAAAATGGACGATCCTGTGTGTAAGTTGCTCTTACTCCTCTCAGCAGCGGCAGACAGAGGAAACACGTGTCGTTTGTTGTTGTGAATTCATCATATATTTGCATTGACTGTCTGTGAGGCAAACCGCGAGGTTGCATTTCATTTACGCGGTATTGTAAAACTATTTTTGGCGGCAGATTTTGGGGAAGCGGAATTATTAATTGCATTAAGCCTTTCTATCAAACATATTATTTTTATTTCGAAATATTTCGAATTAGGGGTTTCTAACAGACCAGACTCTAACAAAGGAGTCTATCTGAGCGAGGAATGTAGGTTACACGCTCTTTGTGTGCCAATAGACCTTACTGGAGGGTTTTTCACCGTTAAGTCTTCCTTTGAACATATTAGGAGTTGTTTTTGCGGAGCCCGGCGAGCAGCACCAATCTCCTGACGCCCTCCGCCGATGCCAATAGGATGACAATTAGAGTGTAAAGTTCAGCGTCACACGGCCAGTTTGATCTGGTTAGCAGTAGCATTACATCACGCGTGCACCGCTCAACATATAACTTTGCGTAATAATTGACAATTTAATGGGAATAACGACGAATAACAGGAAGAACTTTGAGTTGCATTGGCAACCATAACGTCTGACAATTATTTAACAAATACATTTACTATAAAAAGCGACGATTTACCCACAAACAACAGAGTACACCGGTGTGTGAATAACACGGTTTCATTTTCATTTCTGCTTACAATACGACTATTAAAATTGAAAACCACATACTTTTTTATATTAACACACTATGCAGATGTAAAAAGTTTAATTTTAAGACCAATATTCCTATGCCAACATAACACCACTCACTAGACTGTTTTTCCCCTCCCCAAATCATTGTTATGAATGACAAAAAAGGTTTTAAAAGATAAATATGGTCTAATTTATTATAGTCACTACGAGCTTTGACATATGGCAGGAGTCAGTTTTCTCCTCTGCTTGTGTGTGTATCTTTAATGAAGCAAGCCATGCTGAAGCTGATGGGGGGGCTATACTGGATTCTGCTGGTTCAGCTGCACAGAGCTTGATCTGCAAATCCTGCAAATTCACTGCTCAACAAACAAGAATGAACTACTTTGGCACTCTAAACTTTCCCATTTGTAGTTTTTATTAAAAAGTTGAATTTATCTTGTACATTTTTTACACTGACAAACACTATCTAAAACATCAAACAGCTGCATGCACACATTTTCAGTGTAAAACAAAATGAACATCCCGCAGACATGTTAGTGCGAGGGGGGTGTCCGTAATGTGTATTTCTCTCTAGCTGTTTTTACTACTGCATTATCTTTGCCTCGCTCAGTTGCTGTGTTGCTAAGCTGCAACACAATGCCTCGGGAATTTTTGTGTCTCGGTATGAACCGGCTCCAGTGCTCTCGAACTACAACCATTAAACTAGTTCCCAAGCCATCAGAAATGTCCCATATTTGCCATTTATCTACCTTTAACTGCTAAATTATAAATCGCAAAACTCTTAATCAGTGAGATCACGTGCTCTTGTATTATTCATCAGGACAATGTAGGTCGTATCATGTCGCAATTGACGTGATATTTTTGTAGGGGTGTGCTTATGTACCAGGTGTATTTGCCACAATGTGTAAAGGCAGTTGTTAAGTACTCATTATATGAGTCATGTGAGAAGCTTCTTAAAAATATTGTGGGCACAGTCACTTGTAAAATGAGGCTGATTTCAGTATGATGCAAGAGAAACCATAAAGGTGTTTTTGTTTATAGAATGAGCTTAGATCTGAAAGACGCGATCATCTTTTTTACTGTCAAATCAAAGTATGCGAGCACTGTTTAATTAACCTAGGGAGTTTGTTTTAATCAGTAGCCTCAGATATCCAAATCGTTCTTATCTTTGTACTTTAATTACCACAGGTGAGAATGAAATTCTTGACTCACTCCAAAAGATTGCATCGAGGAACAAGTTGTGGAGGTCCTATATTGGAATGGGCTATTATAACTGCTCCGTCCCACAGGTCATACAAAGAAACCTGCTTGAGAATTCAGGATGGTATGTATTGTCTTGCCTTTTTTTTTAAGCATTTATTTCACCTTTTGGTGGAGCATAGTCCAAAAAAAAATGTTTGACACACATCAACCCTTTGTTTCTGTAATGAGACTTAAAATTTACAGCCACGAGCTAGAACACCATGTTCATTAGTTTCTCATGGTCTGTACAGTTCTAGTCAAAAAGCAAATTGCATTTTGATGATTCTTATTACATAAAGGAGTAGCGTGCCCAGCATCAGATGTGTCTTGTGACTCAAGCTGGAGGTCTTTGGTTAGAGCTTTAGTGAGTTTTTTTTTGGTATGTTCTCAATAGGGTCACTCAGTACACACCGTACCAGCCTGAGGTCTCTCAGGGGCGTCTGGAGAGCTTGCTCAATTATCAGACAATGGTCTGTGACATCACCGGAATGGCAGTAGCCAATGCATCGTTGCTGGATGAAGGCACTGCCGCTGCAGAGGCCATGCAGCTCTGCAACAGGTTAGTCCACCAACTGCTGGAAACATCTGTAAAGAACATGATGCCATTTTATCAAGGAGGAGTTTACTCTACAATCCCAAATCCAGAAAAGTTGGGACATTTTGTAAAATGCAATAAAATATTAATCTGTGGTTTGTTCATTCTCTTTAACCTTTATTTAACTGACAAAAGTACAAAGAAAATATTTTCAAAGTTTTCACTGACCAACTTAAGTGTAAGTTATATTTTATAAATATAGACACATTTGAATTTTGATGTCTGCAACACCCTCCAAAAAAGTTGGGATAGAGGCAAAATTTAAAAAAAAGAATATAGAATATCCAAGTTAAACTCTTTTGAAACATTCCACAATAAGTAGGTGATTTGTTAATAGGTGATCGTGGTATCGTGATTTAGTGTAAAAGGAGCATCTCAGTCTTTGCTAGCAAAGATGGGTCATGGCTCACCACTTTGCTAAATATCATGAGAGCACTGTCAATTCAAAAATCACATTTCAAAATGCAAGATTGCAAAGAATTTAGGTCTTTCACCTTCTACCATACATAATATTGTGGAAAGAATCAGGGTATCCGGAGAAATCTCAGAACGTGTAGGCCAAGGCAGGAAACCTCAGTTGAATGTGCGTGACCTTCGAGCCCTCAGATTGCATTGCATGAGAAACTGTCGTGCTACTCTGTTAAACACAGCCACATGGGCTCAGGAGTACTTTGGAAAACCATTGTCACTGAACAGTCAGATTCAAGTGGCATTCCTTGATGCAGAAGCAGTGTTACGCAAGGAGAAAGCTATACATCGATTCTATGCAGAGATGCCGGAGATTTATCTAGCCCGAGCTCATCTCAGGTGGTCCAAAAGACAGTGGGAATGTTTGCTGTGGTCAGACCAATCTACGTTTCAGCTTGTTTTTTGGGAAGATATAAAGTTTCTAAGACAAAAGTGACCATCCAGTCTTTCATCAGTGACAGGTTCAAAAGCAAACATCTGTCATGGTTTGGGGGTGCAACAGCATGGGTGACTTGCATGTGTCTGAAGGTACCATTCATGTGGGCATATTGGGATTGTACAGAGACAAATACTGCCATCAAGATGACATCTTTCCTGGGAAGCAAGACAATGCCAGGCCTCATTCTGTACATGCTAAAATGGTTTCTAGACACTCTACACCATAGAAGGGATGTGCTATCATGAAAAGGAGGCTTCGACAACTACAACCACGGACTGTTGAGCAGATGTCTTGTATCAGGCGAGATTGGGCTAAAACTTCAACAATTAGTATCCTCAATCCCCAAATATTTAAACCATTTAATTAAAAGGAAAGGTGATGTGACGGTGGTAAACATGCCTCTCTCCCAACTTTTTTGGAGTGTGTTGCTGCAGCCATCAAAATGTGTTTATATATACAACACACTTACCTTGGTCAGTGAAAACTTTTCAAAAACTTTTGTGTACTTCTGTCAGTTAAGTAAAGGTTAAAGAGAATAAACAAATCACAGATTCTTCATTTTATTGCATTTTACAAAATGTCCCGGCTTTTCTGGATTTGTGATTTCATTAGCCAACACCTGAAACGGCACATTCAGGTTTTCGGCATGCAGTGTGGCGTATCCCCAGGGATGGGAGTGATGATTAACACTCACCTTGTCATTTTCAAAGGCAAAACAAAAGAAGAACGTTCTACATTGACCCACGCTGCCATCCACAGACTATTGCAGTTGTGCAAACCAGAGCCAAGTAAGGAAGTTCACCAATTTATAGAATAAAACATTCTATCTCTCTATCTATCCAATCCTGATGAAATGTTTGTATCCCATAGTTACATTGGCGTGAAGACCGTTCTCAAGCTTCCTCATGAGATGGACTTCAGTGGGAAGGATGTTAGCGGTGTGCTCTTCCAGTATCCAGACACTGAGGGCAGGGTGGAAGATTTCACTGCACTTGTTGATCAGGCTCACAAGGGTGGTGTATGTACCTGTCATTTTAAAACTCACATTTTCTGATACCAATCTTTGTGTATATTAGGTTTTGCATTAACCATTGACCTAATTTAACCTTAAGACTCATTTACCCACCGTCCAAAACCTGTATGACCACTTTCTCCTGTGTACAACAAAAGGGAAAAAAACTGAAGAACACTTTCTTTCCGTATTATTAAATAATGTCAGTTACTGATGTCAGACCTGTCTTCATAGCAAGTTTGAATATGTTGAAGTGAGAGTTAAATGTTTCTTCAAAATATCTCCATCTGTGTTCAATGTAGAAAAAGTCGTTTTTATTTGGAGCGACATGAGGGTGAACTATCCTGTTCCCACTACAGAATCTATTTAGAATTTTATTTTATTTTATTTTTTTAATACAAATGCATTATAGCATATGATTCATACATGATCAATGCATGATTTTTGTTCTGTTTTTTCAAAGGCACTGGCTTGCTGTGCTACAGACTTGCTGGCGCTCTGCGTGCTGCGTCCTCCGGGTGAGTTCGGAGTTGACATCGCCTTGGGCAACTCTCAGCGCTTTGGAGTTCCTCTCTGCTATGGCGGGCCTCACGCTGCATTCTTTGCAGTCAAAGAAAATCTGGTCAGGATGATGCCTGGAAGGATGGTTGGAGTGACCAGGTGAGTCTGTCCTTGTCCTTTTTTTTATAGTCTCAAGGCCTCAATGTAGTTTGCCTCATCAGTGTTGGTATAAACTGTCAAATGTTCCCGGTTACAGAGATGCAGCTGGTAAAGAGGTTTATCGTCTGGCTCTCCAGACCAGAGAGCAGCACATCCGCAGGGACAAAGCCACTAGCAACATCTGCACTGCCCAGGTAGAGCTTAAATAATCTGAAAATACTATGTGTGTGTGTGTGTGTTTGTGTGTGTGTGTGTGTGTGTACTTGTACGACTATCTTTGTGAGGATTTAGACCATCGAAAGTGAGGACATTTTGGCTGGTCCTTACTTTCTGAGAGGCCTGTTTGATGGTCTTGGTACACTTGGTTTTAGGAATAATCAGTGTTGGGGAAAGTTACTTTTTAAAAGTAATGCCTATATTGCATTACTCCATAAAAAAAGTAACTAAGTAATGCAATTAGTTACATTTTATGGAAAGTAATGCGTTACGTTACTTTTGCTTTGCTTTTCCTCATCTAAGCTGGGCTTGCTTATTTGTTTTTAATAACAAAAAAGTTATATTTTTGGCAAATGTAAAGGCCCTTTCACACCAGAAGTGAAATGAATAAGCCTCGGGCTGAAGAAAATGCAAATTCACATGTGACAGTAGAGGGTGCAGCACAAAGAAACTTTTCAGCTCTGCTGCTGAAGAAATTAACACTTTTCAGCAATAAAAAAAAATTAAATGCAAATGTAATGTTTATCTAAAGTCATTTTTGCTTATTACTATGGTTGAATTGGATAATCGAAGGTCAGCAGCGAAGACATTGGTTAATATAGTAAGATTAAATACATAAAGTATTAATGAATTCATGAATTAATTATTGCAGGTTTGCAAAATATTTTTTGCCTTTTAGTATTTTTATTCATTTTGAGAAATACTGAATGTTTTTGTGCTAGTTAGAGGAGTAAATGCATGCTCACATTTAGTCTGGAACTTATGTTTACACTCAACGCCTCTGCTTTTCTCTCGACATTGAGGACAGAAGTGTGTCAATCAATACATGAGAAAACAAAGTAACTTAGGTTACTTATTTGAAAAAGTTACTCAGATATTTTGTTGTAAATTTAAAAGTAATGGGTTACTTTACTAGTTACTTGGGGGGAAAAAAAGTAATCTGATTACGTAACTCACAATACTTATACTTAGGTTTAGGGTAAGGGTTGGAGTTAGGCAACTAGTTGTGATGGGTAGGGTTAGGGTAAGGAGCTAGAGGTAGCATTGTGTCAATGAATGTTCTCACAAAGATGGCTGTATAAGAATGTGTGTGTATTATCTGTGAAGCTGTATTTCTGTACTCCATTTTAATGTCTTTACTCAGGCTCTTCTTGCAAACATGGCTGCCATGTATGCGTTATATCATGGTTCTCAAGGATTGAGGCACATTGCTGAGAGAACCCACAATGCAACGTTGATTCTCGCTGAGGGCAAGTTGTTTGACTCCTGTTTACTCTTTTTACAAGAATTGTATAGGGATTTTTGTGATACTGATTGTTTCTTGTTGTGATAATAGGACTGAAAAGAGCTGGGCACAAACTCCAACACGAGAACTTCTTTGACACGCTGAAGATCAACTGTGGCGTGGCCGGCAAGGACATCCTAGAAAAAGCTACGCAGCGGGAAATCAACCTGCGGTTGTACAGTGATGGACTGGTGAGACCTGTGAACATTTTAAAACACAAATCAACAAATATCCTTTATTTTATTATTCATTTGTTTAATGTTTTTAATTTCTTGATGTGGTTTTAGCTCGGAGTGTCTCTGGATGAAACCGTCTCTGAGAGAGACTTGGATGATCTGCTCTGGATCTTCGGGTGTGAATCTTCAGCTGTAAGTTCTTGCCTAATTCAGAAAGATTTAAAATATTGCTAAAAATCTGTTTGTCTTTGTTCCCTCATGATATATTGTCTTTTTGACCTTTATCAGGAACTTATTGCTGAGAAAATGAGTGAGCGCACAAAAGGATTGCTGGCAAGCCCTTTCAAGAGAACCAGCAAGTTTCTCACCCATCCAGTGTTTAACAGGTCTGTTTCAATGCTAGCTATTGTTTTTAACAAATCTGTTTGTGAGTGAAACTTTCTACAACTGTGTGGATGTGCTTTTTTCTGTGTAATAATTACTTGTATTGCTTTTAATTTCAGCTATCACTCAGAGACCAATATTGTACGTTACATGAAGCGCCTGGAAAATAAGGATATTTCTCTCGTACATAGTATGATTCCATTGGTAAGTCAAAAATCGAAGCATCACCGAGTTTACTTTGGGATTTATCCCATGTGGTGATCTTGCATAAAACCATCAAAGTAACACAAACTCCTCTTTTGAATTCAGGGCTCATGCACAATGAAGCTGAACAGTTCCTCAGAGCTCATGGTGAGTCAGGATTGCTCTGCTCTTCTAGAATAGCCCTCCTTTTTACTCGTTCTTTTCTCTGACATTGCCTCACTTCAACCAATCAGAGCAAAGTTGATCGTAGAGACCATTTGTGCCAATGGTTCTACAATCTACTTAGGCTTACAATGCTTTTGAGAAACGCAGCCCTGATCTTTTCATTGTTTGACTGTAACCTTTTACCAACAGCCAATCACCTGGAGAGAATTTGCAAACATCCACCCATTCGTGCCGTTGGACCAGGCTGAAGGTTATCAGCAGCTATTCAGGCAGCTAGAGAGAGACCTTTGTGAGATTACAGGATATGATAAGATCTCCTTTCAGCCAAACAGGTAAGTGTCTTGCCTGAAATTGTTGCTTCAATATCAAGCAGATGATTCATTCTGATAGCAAACAGTGGTCTTGTAGTTGGCAAATCAAGTGTCAACATGACTCAGTTTCATTCAGGATTCTTGTGCTGATAAGTTTGGGGGTGTGTACGCATCTCTACATTTTGCTTGGTTGACACTTTAACAGGATCATTAGTATACTGTACTCTTGGGCAAGAGCCATTTGAAGCAATCTTTGAACTCTGTTGTGCTGAGGCAGAATGGTTACATGATGCTATTGATTTATTTGTCCCGTAGCGGCGCGCAGGGGGAATACGCGGGCTTGGCTGCAATCAAAGCCTATCTGAATTCCAAAGGAGAATCTCATAGAACAGTGAGTATCACCCTGCAGTGAAAAGCACCTCTCCTTAAGCCTTAAGCCTCATGTTTGATCTCGGGGCCTTTTTAAAAACATTCTTGACATTTGAAGGATCAGGTTGATCCTTCATGACTTACTAATCTTATGAGAACTGATAATAAGCAGAATTTCAATCTAATATGCTTTTAACGTCCTATATAAAATAAAAAAAAGTTAAAAGTAAGTCAAATTAATTTAACACGCACACATTGGGTTTGTTTTTTGGAGACTTTCCATAGACATAATGATTTTTTTTTTTTTTTTTTTATGGTACAAACTGTATATTCTCTCCCCTAACCCAACCCTCACACAAAACTTTCTGCGTTTTTACATTTTCATAAAACATAATTTAGTATGATATATATATACATATCTATATGTATATATAGATATAGACACATGTCTTTGTGCGGACATTTCCTCCCCACAACGAAGGGAAAGCCTGAACTCCCCACACACACACACATTCATGTTTATTTGGGTATCTAAATTGGGACATTGCATACTTATAAATACCTAGCCTTAACAGAAAACTTCCTGCATGTGTACAATTTGTAAAAAAATTAAATAAAAAAAATACTGCTTTTACAAATAAGTATGTCCACAAAAGGAGGTTTAGGGAGATTTCGTGTTTATGCACGCAGTGAAATAACAACTGTAGCTCACATACTGCACTACCTGCAAAAAGTTGGTGAAGGGAAAGCAAACTGAAAGTGATTTTTACTGTTAAATTCTTCAAGAGTTGTTTTGAACCTGAGGGGAAAATTGCTGAAATAGTGGCAAATTGTTTTGACGAGCTGGGACTGGAAAGAAGATCAGCGATAAGAACGTTTAGTCAAGTCATTGTAGTGTTTTGTAACCTGGCCTTTGTTTTTTATCATCTCCCTAATAAGCAGATCTTAGATAGCGGATGCAGCTCTTAAACCAGCCAAGGTTCAAACTGCCATGTTTGAGTAAATAGCCACAGAAAACAACCACCCCATTACAGGATTCTACTTCAGTGCAAGATTCCATATTTGGTGATTTTCAAGACTTGCAGTCCTTGGACGATGAGTTTGTTTATGGTGACCTGCTTGCAAATTGCACAACGTTAAGTGTTTAGGCCACTGTGTCCTTAGTTCAGAAAGTCTGCCATACAGTCTGTTATGACATTTTGACATTTAATGATTAAGTGGAAGACACTTGATTAAAATTGAATGCACCCATATTAGAATTCTGTCATTTTACTCACCCTCGTGTTAATCCAAATGTCTGTGGAACTTGAAAAGATGCATAAAAAAAGTAGACCTTGACTACATGAAAGTAGTCCCTATGGCTTCATGCAAGTATCAGACTGAAATTTGTTTTGACAAAAGTAGTTTGCAGAATATGTATAAGCTCAAATAAGAGTTATCACTCTTGTCATCTTTCTTAGTGTTGCAAATCCATTTAACAGAAAGCGCAAAAATAGGTTCTGTGTGTCTTAAACAATCAGTAAGTTTCCTTGTTAGAAAAATAAGATTGTTTGTTTTTGTTTTGTCTATTAATCTCCCATATTAAATCTGTTATGGATTTGTTCAGGTCTGTCTGATTCCCAAATCAGCTCATGGAACGAATCCTGCCAGCGCACAGATGGCGGGCATGAAGGTTCAGGTGGTGGAAGTGGATAAAGATGGCAACATCGATGTGTCTCACCTTAAAGCCATGGTATGTACAATGATTTAAAGAGTTTAGTATTGCATCTTCTGTTTGAGGGCTATTTACACCAATACACTGATATGTCTATGATAACATTATCACATCAGTGTTAAAGGTGTAAAAGTGTGTGATTTCTGCCCCACTAGCAGCACCATACAAAATTGCGCAAATAATGACGAGATTAAAACCAGTTTCCTGAATGCACCTCTTGTCTGCCATTGGTAAAGCAAACAAATAGTTCCAACTCACACATTGTTGCGGTGTCATGATGCTCAATTGTTTTGAAAGCTCAGTGTTCATACTTTTTGGTGGGTTGGCTTGGTTATGTCTGGGCTAGGGAAAATTACACTCTTCACCTTTTATGACTCACTTTACCACGTTTTTGATAGGTGGACAAACATAAGGCCAACTTGGCCGCCATAATGATCACCTACCCCTCCACTAACGGTGTGTTTGAGGAGAACGTCCGTGAAGTGTGTGAGCTCATTCATCAGAACGGTGGACAGGTGTACCTGGATGGTGCCAACATGAACGCACAGGTAAGAAGATGGAACCGTAAGGCTTTACACTACTGTAGTAATTAGAGCTGCACGAATTATCAGTAAAAGATCCCAATCTCGATTCAAACATCCACATGATCTTACTCCTAAATGACAACAATTCGGCTATGTCTATTAAACCTTTGATGAAATCACACCGGAACATTTAAATCTGGGTTTGCGCTGCTGCTGAGCCAGAGAGAGCAGTTGTATAGGTATGAAACCACACAAAGGTCTTTTCAACCACACAGTATCGTTATTTCTGTAACAAATATTCAAATTATCACAGAAGAACTGGGCTAAGTTTATTGTTCACATAAACACTGATGTTTACGGTAGCGATCAAAATAGAGCACATCACCTTTTGAAAGTAACTTGGCGATTTCAAATAATGATCAATTGATTACATTGTTACATCAGTAGGTGGCTACAAGTGACTTTTAAAAAATGCATTTCTCATTGCATCATTCTTTCAAGATATTCGTTCAAAAACTAATTTTCTCATTACTGGATGTGAAGTGAAGTATGTGAATCAATGTCAATGAATCAAACCGATTAAAAAAAAATTCTTTCAAATTAAGCATTTTTAAATAGACAGCAGCAATTAACTAATTTGTCAGAACCTCTAGTAAATTACTAGCCTGACGTCGTCATACTCAATTCTAGTCAGAATGTGAGTCTGATACTTCTCCATTGAGCTTTGATTATGGGGCGTGTTTCAACCGAACCAGGAAAAAAAATTCCTCTGCACTCAATTGGATAGACCTACAACCAATCAGAGCAACGGAGTAAGTGACGTATGTTTTTCATTCATGTTTCCGATCGCGGTTCTCTGTTCCTCTTTTAAAATTAATGCGCTGTCGATATCTTCCCTATGATATCTTCTATAACAGACGCGATGGCGGAATCTACACATGATGTTTTATAAACAAATTTCAGGAGGAGCACATTCAAATAATCAATCCAATCAACCGTCTATCAGCATGAGAGGAAGCATATATTTATTCACTCGGTCAACTCACCTAACATGACAGTTTTCAGCATCCCTGCACTCACTCTCGGCTTGTTCTTCCACAGCCAGGAATACGGGGGGAGTACTTTGGGTTCGGGCCGAATACCAAGCCCGAAGCCTCTCCTCAGACAGCACGCCAAATATGCATTTATTCTATCTGACTTATTTGTAAGCGTGAACTCGTGAAATCTCAATTCTCCAGCGGCAGTCATTTGAATTCAACCCAAGCGCTCGTTGATGACGTGGATGATGACGTTACCGTTGCTTATCTGTCCATCATCGTATAAAGCCCGCCCTGACAATTTGATTGGTCCGAACAATTTTTGTTCGGGCATAATAGCTCCTCAACGGAGCGAGTCCAGACCGAACTTCCCGACCAAAAAATATTGTGGGCGGGGTTCGGGCTGGCACCCAGGCTAGTAAATTACAGCAGCAATTAACATTTTGTCAGAACCTCTAGTAAATTACATGATATTATGTTTAGTTGTTTACTCAGATTAGTGATCTCTATTTGAAACAAAAAAATCATGATTCTCAATAAATCCAGGATTATGCAGCTCTAATAGTAATCATTAACATTAGTTAGGCAATGGTTAACATGAACTAAACATGATCAGTGCTTTTACAGCATTTATTACTCTTGGTTAATCTTAACTTCTAATTTTTTTACATTAACAGTTGTTTATGCATTATGAGTAAACTGTGCACCATGATTCTGAATTAATATTATTAATAATTGCTGTAAACATTTTAGAAGCTTGTTAAAATAAGAGCGGTTTACAGTGTTTTACATTAAATGTGCATTTTCTTTTTGGAGTTTTCATGTTCTTGTTTCTTTTTGATACAGGTTGGATTATGTCGACCAGGAGACTACGGTTCAGATGTTTCTCACTTGAATCTCCACAAAACCTTCTGCATTCCTCATGGTGGTGGCGGCCCTGGGATGGGACCAATCGGAGTGTAAGTGTTTTGAAGCGAACAGACCTTCCCTATGGCACCTGTACCAGAAATGTTGAACTGTTGACTCCAGTTAACCTAATTGCTTTTGCCTACAGGAAGCAGCATCTTGCCCCCTTCCTGCCCAATCATCCAGTGGTTAACATTCAGTTCACGAATGCAGGAAGTTCTCTGGGCACCATCAGCGCCGCTCCCTGGGGCTCCAGCGCTATCCTGCCCATCTCATGGGCTTACATTAAGGTCAACACCTCTGCACTTCCTGTCTTACCTTTTGAATAATAGTGATGTACTGATATTAACGTTGACCGAAACAGACTAATTATATTACATTTCGGTTACATTTAATAAGGTTTCATTAGTTAACTACTTACTGGGTTCCCACGGGTCCTTGAAAGTTTGTGAATCTGAAAAAAAAAAAAAAAGCCAAGGCCCTGGAAAGTTTTTGAAAATAAACACACATAGACATAGGTCGTTGAAAGTGCTTGAATTTATTTTGTGCAAGAAGTTTTCTGGAAAAAATTCCATATTCCCTCCGGTTCGCTAATATTATTTCGCCAACACTTCGTGGCCTGTGCATACTAGCTTGCTTTATTTACCTTAGTTACGTTAAGTGTTTCCCGCGTGAGGTACTTTGTTGTACGTTGCCATGATGTTCACGCGCGCAAGACTGTAACAATGTATCTTACAAGGTAACACGATGTAACCTTGCTCTCACTTGAAATGTGTCCCCACATTAAGTCTTTGAATTTAAGGGTATTGGACCTGGAAAATCCTTGAAAGGTCCTTGAATTTGAAGTTAACAAAGGTGTGGGAACCCTGTTAACTTAAGTTAACATGAACTAAAAATTAACAATACTTCTACAACATTTATCAATCTAAATTAAATGTTAATTTCAACATTTACTAGTACATCATTATTAACATCAAAAGTTGTATTTAACATTATTTAAAGCACTGAACCTATCAAACAATGAACAACCGTATTTTTATTAACTAACATTAACGAAGATTATTAAATACTGTAACTAATGTTTTGCTCATTGTTCGTTCATGTTAGTTAATACATAAACTAATGTTAACTAATGAAACCTTATTGTAAAGTGTTACCTACATTTCTACACTATTTGCCTAAATGTATTGAAAATAAAACGCTAAAGTCATTTTAAATCCTACATGTGTATTTGGGCATCACAACGTTACATGGTCCAACATTTACTTTGATATTTGCTGAAGATTGCATTGTGATTAATTTACTAGTGATTTTAAATATTAACTGTTTTAGATGATGGCAAAGGTACTCTAAATATAAAATAAAGGACATGAGCTGCACAATATCAAGCTAATACGAATAAATAATATTGGCTGATATGGTACCAATCTATCATGCATCCCTAATTTATTTATCTAATATTTGATTTATTTTCCATTCAACAGATGATGGGTTCAAAGGGTCTTGGGCACGCTACAGAGGTGGCCATCCTTAATGCCAATTACATGGCTAAAAGACTGGAAAACCACTACAAAATTCTTTTCAGGGGCACTAAAGGTTGGCGTTATTGATTGAAATATTGTATTTTCTGATCTTAAAAAAAACAACTGAAGTACCTCACAAACATGTGTGATTATTTGCAGGATTCGTTGCTCATGAATTTATTTTGGATGTGCGGCCTTTTAAAAAGTCTGCAAACATCGAGGCAGTTGACGTAGCAAAAAGACTGCAAGATTATGGTAAATAGAAAAACATTTAAAGCAGGTTATTTCATGGATGACAATTCCCTGATTCTCCGCAACCTTTTATGGCAGGTTTTCATGCACCGACCATGTCATGGCCTGTGGCTGGAACTCTAATGATCGAACCCACGGAGTCTGAGGATAAGGCCGAGCTCGATCGCTTCTGTGACTCGCTGCTGGCCATCCGACAGGAAATCGCAGACATCGAAGAGGGCCGGATGGACTCGAGGGTTAATCCTCTCAAGGTGAGCGTTAACTTAACGGAACATTCTTTATCAGCTCTGTGGAGCTTTACAGTAATGCATTTGGTCGTTTACGGAGCGTTAGACTATTTTGTATCCCTCTTGCCAACTCAAATTAGACACATTTATGTACAGAAGAATTAATAGAAGCGCTTTATTAAAAACATGAGCAATATTGCCTTGCCCAATATAACTTTCATTTTGTCGTCCAAAGATGGCTCCTCACTCATTGGCCACTATTACCTCGACCACATGGGACAGACCGTATTCCCGAGAGGATGCTGCTTTCCCCATGGTGCGTACCTTAAACCAATGTAAAATACAGACTCCTCGCGCAAAACATATGCGTTCTTATTAATTGAGTTTTAAAATGTATCTTTAACCCTGTTATTTCAGCCTTTTGTGAGACCTGAGACCAAATTCTGGCCCACAATCTCAAGGATCGATGACATCTACGGAGACCAACATCTCGTCTGCACCTGTCCACCCATGGACGTCTACGAGTCTCCATATGAAGAAAGAGCTTCCTCGTGACCTCATTACTCAATGACACGCTTCTTCATCCAAATGAATCATTCCTATCAAATATGATCATACATTCTTCCCTGTGATTTCCAGTCTCTTCAGTACGTTCACGGTGCCTCAGATTTCCTTTTTCATACAATGCACAAATAGTTGGCCTCTGTTACTCTACTAAAACAGTCCAAATCTGATTCATATACTGTAATCGACCTATATAGGGGTTCATTTTTGTTGTTGTTTTTTATATTTTTATTTGCTGTATAAAAATATTTGGGTGTTTTTGGTCCGTATGTAGGTATAACTTTCTGGCACTGTTCTCGATGTTAACATTAATTTTATAGATGTTATGTACGTTTTCTAATTATTTAATAAATAGAGCCAGTTTGTTAGCCTGGTAATACCAGACTCTGCTACTTCACTTTGCTTCGTAGAAAGAGTCTGGAAGGGCATAATTGAAAAGCCTTTTCTTTCTCGCAGGGGGGCGCTTGTCTGAAGTTTAAAATCATTGGTTACCCGTAAGTCAATCACATAACGTTTGGTTATGGCGCGTGTTATGCGCATGCTCAGCCGCATCTAACTTCCACTGTAAACGCATGTATGATGCAAAAACTAAACCATCGAGCGAAATACCGGAGTGAACATGGCTGTGAACGACTTTTGCAGATTATGTGAAGTAAATCTACGCATCCACCACGGTACAATCAGCGTCTACGTCACGGCTCTCAGCCCGCCCTCTGTTCGTTGATTGGCCGGCCGTCTGAAGGCCGGTGGAAAACTGAAAGATAGGCTGCTATCTCAGACTGACTACAGGAGCGAAATGAAATTAGCGGAAGTAGGAAGTCTGACGTAGTCAGGCTACCAGTTTGTAGCAATTTAATAAATATTTTAAAAGAAACGCTGGTTTACATGATGCGTCTCGTAAATCAATGGTATTATTACAAGTCGCACAACCAACAGACTCTTAATTTGAAATAGAGTTAAGCTGTGTTTCATACTGATCATCGTTTCTCTTTTTCCATAAATTTCCAGTCACTATTCCTAAGAATAAAAGCAGTCCGAGGTTTCGGTTTGAAGCGAATTTTTTCCAGCAGTCCTCAGGTCTGTTGATGTCCACAGCGTAGATCTATGGAACACACACACACAAAATATTAATTGTCAATGCAAAACTTTTATTTGAGAGATTTCCTCAGCAAATATTGATATGCAGGTAATAAAATAAATTAATCTAACATATCATGCAAGTAGTTTTAATCCCAAATGTTTTTTGTTACATTACTGCTCCACTACAGGGAATTGGAGCTGTTGAGAAAAAAAAAAATCATGTAACTTTTGAAACGTCTCATTATGGTATGCAATATTTTTAATATATTATACACATTTATATAAATTAGGGCTTGCACAACTATTCAATTTACAAGTAAAACAAGTAGCTTTTAAAAACCTTCATTCTGACCATTTTGAGAGAATGCAAGACTAACCATTTTAACTACAGGATGTCTTTTTTTTTAATAGGAGATTTAAATAAGAGTGAGACTGGTCACGACATTTGCATATTGTTGCCCTACTGTTGATTTGACTGCTTCTATCGCTCTCTTCATTCGTAAGTTGCTTTGGATAAAAGCGTTTGCTAAATGTAAATAAATATTAAATAGGATATTATTTTCCTATTATTAAATTAAAAATATCTCCTATTCTCCTAAAAGTTCAATAAACAGATTAAGCAACAAAAAATATATATTTATTAAAATAATTCCAAGCTTATACAGCTGAAATCATGTGACTGACCACATGAGCAACACGTTCCTGAGTTCGTAGGGTCACAGAACTCGCTCCTCCACCACGAACAAATTGCCATCCGAATGCATGAATTTTATCATTGAGGTGCCATGCAAATGTACTTTTACAGACCTCCAACATGACCATCCAAATAGGGCTAAAGGCTTAATTGTTTTGTAACCCCAGGCAGGCCACTATTATCAATTACAGTTTGACTTGCTCACCTGATGTGCGAGATGAATAGCCACTGCAGACACTGCACAATAGTAGGGCAAAGTCTGGTCCGCATTAACTCCCGCTAGAACCAGCCCTGACAACATCGCCCCTGTAAAGCCACTCAGCCACAGTTTGGTGTTCTCCTGGAACCTCAGAGCTGTAGACTTCACACCCACTTTTAAATCATCATCTTTGTCCTAATCATGAGGGGGGAGATGAATCAGAAAAATGTACACTGCGCTCATTTATGTTAGGGTGTGATAACTAATCGGACACCGTACCTGATGGGCATAGATTGTGTCATAAATCAATGTCCACATGACACCAGACACATAGAGAGGTAAACACACAGACCAGTCACATGATCCCTTCACAGCAGACCAACCCAGAAGAGCGCCCCAGTTAAAAGTGAGACCTACAGGTGGACAAATCATGCATTTTTTTTTCAGAGTAATATGGAAGGGAGAAAGATTTTGAATTTGAGAAAGATTAAATAAATGGTAACACACCTAAAACAAACTGCGGCCAGTATGTGATTCTCTTCATGAGAGGGTATGTGACCACCAGCGACAAAGAAGCAGCTCCAAGAGCTATGCTAGAGAGAGATGGGAAGTCAGTTTATCAGATATTAAAGTCGCCATGAAACGAAAATTGTAGTCATCTTTTCTTCCTATTGTGATGTATATCTGAAAGAAATGGCTTCTCCAACAAGAAAAAATGTAGGGACTTGATTTTGTCCATCGGGAATTGATCAGATTGTTGTTGTTTGCTAATAGAGTACAGCAGTTGTATTCCAGAAGTAAAAACCCCATTCATTTTCTCCATAGGAAAATTATTTTTAACAACAAGTTATAAACTTTAAAGACAGACCTACAGGTGAGCTACAAGGTTGTAAATCGATGGTATTTGCTTATTTGCATTGAAGGGGTGGATTCTTGAATCCACTGCCGCTTCAATGTTTATCCTTTGAGTGGTTGGTAATCCAAGTTATTAATTAATATTTATGCTTCTAAATGACATCTTCAAGCTTATGTTAAAGTATTTACTTTACTTTTCATCTTCAATCACTAGAGAATCATGACGAATATTGTCTAAACATTTTACTGAGAGAATGTATATCTTATCATTATGTTTTGGGAAAGTTTCTTCGTCAAGATCAGACCTTGAAGAAGCTGTGTATCTGTGTATCACTGTGTGTGTGTACCCTTTTGTTTTACGGAACCTGACGTTTGTGAGGTGAGCAACTAGCACACAGTGGAGATTAAATGACCATCTGACAGACAAACTGGAGCCTGGAAACTCAGATTGGTGACCTCAGTGGGTCACTTTGTGTCTAAACCGGGATTTTCACTGACATCCTGATAATAAATGGAGATAGGCTTCTGAAGAACAGCCATATGTGGAAATTTTCTACGTTTATCTGTGCCTTAACCAATCAGAATCATTGAACCTGACGCGATAATGTATTTTAATGACCTGTGTAGAGTATAACTGTTGTTGTTTTGAGAATGTACAGCAGAGCGGCCTTCGAACTCCTTGCTAATAGTATAATATCAGCTAAAAAAACTGTAAAATATGAAGTACCTGTAGTAATTGAGGCAGAGCAGGACCCCCAGTGCTAAACTCAGCTGGCCTCCGAGGAAAACCAGAGCCCGAAACGGTGTGATCTCCCCTGATGCAATGGGCCGAGTGGCTGTCCTTGACACCTACCAGAAACATGACAGACCCCAACATCAGATTCCAACAGCTGCCAAGATCAAATCCACATTTGATATTATTAAAAATGCCTCAGTGTTTTTTTATGTCCATGCAAGGAAAGTCAATTGTCACCAAAACTGATAAGGTAACCAATATTCTCTAAAAAAATCTTATTTTTCTATGTACCACAGAAAAATGTCATAAAGGTTTGGAAGGGTAAGTGATAAGAGAATATTCTTTTTTGATTAACTTAGTCTGACACTGACATTGTTTATGGCACGTTTATCTTACACAGATTAGGAGATAGGTTAGGTTAGAGTGTTGAAAAGCAGATAACAATGCTGACATTTATGGAAGCTTGTTTCCGCCACTGAATAAAAAAGTAATTTGCGACTTTTTATCTCGCAATTCTGGCTTTTTTCCTCAGAATTGTGAGCTATAAAATTGTAATTGCGAGTTTTAAAGTCCGAATTGTGAGATATAAACTTGCAATTGTGAGAAATAAAGTCAGAATTGTGAGATCTGTGCCTGGTTTCACAGACAATAATAATAAACGTCAATGATAATAAATAAGAATAAACGTCAGAATTGCGAAATGTAAAATAGTTAGAATAGTGAGATAAAATTACGCAATTACATTTTGTTTTTTATTCTGTGGCGGAAGCAAGCTTCTATAGAAATGTACACCACTAGTGGAACGGAAATCCATGTCTCATGTTCTCAGATAATGAGCAAAAACAATACATGACTTTTTGAGACGACTAAGGGAAGAACATTATGGGGGGGGGGGGGACATCTTAAAGTCACCATAAAATAATTTTTTTTGTGGAATATTGCAGTAATTATTATGAATAGTTTATCTGTGATCAGTAACATCTCTTCTCTGATGACACATTTACTGGTGCGAGGACAACCTGTCACTCACATGAGATCACAGCAAAAAAGCAAACCACGATGATCCAAAGATCCAATTAATTCCCAGTGGACAAAATCAAGTCCAGCCCTTCATTTTTTCTTGATCGAGAAGCTGTTTCACTCGGATATATGTCAAAATAGGGAAGAAAAGTATATCCCAACTTCCTTATCATGTCGACTTTAAATTCATGTGCTCATACCTTCCTGTCAAAGTCTTTATCCCACATGTCATTGATAGTGCATCCAGCTCCTCTCATAAGCAAAGCTCCGACACCAAACAGCACAAGCATGCGCAGATCAGGAAGGCATCCCGGGTCTGCCGCTAGCCCAATACTCCACGTACAAGGCAGATACAGCAGCCACGTTCCTATAAGAGCACTTCATTAATATTACAATGAAACACAGAAGAGCTTGTTTGAGCTTCCTGGATAATGTGTCGTTTGACATGAGCTCACCTATGGGTTTGTCCAGTCTCATTAATCTGAGGTACGGCTGAACAGACGCTGGAGCTGCATTGACAATCCCAGCAGGCGTGAGGCTGAAAAACCTTCTGCCGTAGTTGTGACCTGCCAGTGAAGGAGACCATATTCTCTGTTTGTGATCATCACTTTTGTTAAAGCAGGATCCAGGCTGACAGAAGTCTGTGATGATGTTTTCATGCTGTCTTCTGAGGCTTGATAAACGGGCAGAACAGATCTGTGGTAGATTCCTCTTCACTGCATGTGGCTTAAGCAGTGTCAGTAGTCTGGTGCACATCATTTTGTCTGTTGAGCTGTCATGACCGACTTTTAGTAAGAGATGTCACGACTGCAAAGTAGTGAGGTGCTTCATTCATTGTCTACTTGCATTCATGTGTAAATGAGGGACCTCTTCGGGAACAATAAACCTGGCAATACAAACAGCAGAGAACACAATGCACCGTATTCAGTACAGATTACTGACGAGTCATGAAAATGCCAAGTTGAGTGAAAATAAGGCTTTTTCTTGTAAAAATGTGTGCCAGTATTCTGTAAGTGTAATCAAAATGAATATAATTTTAAGATTGTAAACACTGCGCTCCTTCTGTTACACTCTTACTATTCCCACTGAAATGCCCCCGATTGATTAAACAAAGGTGTTACAAACAGCAGCAAGCATAATATGTCATGTCCCGGGGGGGAAATGATAGATCAATAATGTCAATGATGTTTCCCTGTTAAAACTTTTTAAATCATTAATTTCTATCGGACATATTTAACTTACAGCGCTATGTGACAGCTGAACAATTTTTGAAGTCCTTTATATTGTGGTGTGCGCCAATGTCGTGTTCCCCCTGAAACGTTTGTTTTCTGTATAGTTCCGCCTGCTTAGTGGTTCAATTTTTCATTCTAGTGTACTTGTTGTCTTGGATGTTATTTTTCAGTATTTGCGAGCATCAATTTAAGATGACATTTAAAGAAATATCACAGTCAATATGCTATAAAACATTTGAAAGTATCATAAAATATGATTTAATAAAAGTTAGACTACTTCAACCAAACCAATCCGTTTCATTCTAATTAAATTGTCATGTACAAGCATGACGCTGGTCACAATTATTGTGTCTTTGCTATGCAAGCTCTCTATATAAATACATTAATTTGTTACTATAGCAAACCAGGCAAACCAATAAAAATGACCAAAAATGACCCATATATTTATGTAGAGACAAAAATGCTTGTGTGGTGAACTTCTCGTTATTTAACATTGTCATAATATATTCATCTAAATCATGGTGAAAGGTTTAGAAAATAAAATGACAAAATATCACTCGACTCTAGTTTATGTATATGCTCATTCTCTCTGTCCAGAGGCAGAAGGCCCCTAATTAATACTATTTAAAATAATATATTTTGAAAATCATATCATATTGAAAGTTTTGAAATCATTTGCTTCACCGGCCAATCTGTTGTGAACATTATCAATGAACTCCCTCTCGTGGTCTTTGGAAACCATTACAACAGTAGTGATGTTGAAGATTAAATTGAACAAGTGAATTAAAACATTTTTGAGATGAATGATTAATTAATTGATTTGTATTATTTTCATTGATAATGCATGTCCTATGATCATCTGTTCTGACAGATCAGACAGATGAGGAACACATCGTGGACTGTGATGCTTATGCCTACAGTGATGCTTATACCTTCATAATACAGTCTGCATGAATCTATATTGTGTGGCAAGCTCTCATTTGTAAATATTTGCACACTTTTTATGCCTTCATTAAATTGACTTAATAGAAATCAGCTATTGCTCGTGCTCATCCCACTACACTACACGTCACGGTTGTCGTAGCTGGTGAAATAAGACACCGCGCTCGCGCTTCCTGGTGTGTGTTCATGATGTGTTTGGAAGCATCTTCTGGGAACTTTGATTGCGCACTGCGAGCTCAAGGTAAGATATCAACTGAACTGTACCCTCTAGGTTAAACGAAGAAAATATCCGACTTAAATGAGTTACAAACTGCCAAGTCTCTTAGAATTTATTAGAGTTGATTTGACAACTGTTTTCCCGGGGAAGCAGAAGCAGACTGGAGTGAAATGTTTATATGATCGGTGCATGATGAAATTTTAATAAGTTATAGCAAGTTGTTTTTTAAATCAGTCGTCGATTAATTAAGAGTCAATTAAAATATTATTAAATAACTGTTGGCAACACTTTATTTTACAGTATCCTTGTTACACGTACTTGTTACGCACTAACAGTAAATTATGCATAATTAAAGCAACTAACTGCAAACCAAACCCTAACCCTAAAGTAAGTACGTGCTGTCAATTAATATTAGCCAGTATTTATTTGTGCAATTACAAGAAGAACACTGAAATATTTATCAAATGCTTTTTGGTAACACTTTTCCTTTTCCTTATTACACGTGTTACATGGGTACTTGCTCTAGTAGTAGCAGTAAATGATGCATAATTAATTACAAGCAACTAACCATAAACCAAACACTAACTCTAAAGTAAGTACGTGTTGTTAGTTAATATTATCAGTACTTCTTTTTGCAATAACAACAAGAACACTGAAATATTTGTTAATTGCTTTTTGGTAACACTTCTTTTAATTTTTCCGTGTCCTTGTTACACTTTACATATACTTAGTAGTAACAGTAAACTATGCATATTTATAAGCAACTAACCATAAACCAAACCCCAATTCTATAGTAAGAACATGTTGTTAATTAATATTATCCAGCCTACTTATTTGTGCAAATTATCCTTATTTATCCTTGTACACTGAAATATTTATTAAATACTTTTTGGTAACACTTTATTTTACAGTGTCCTTGTTACACATGTTACATGTGCACTTATTATAGTAGTAACAATAAATAATGCATAATTACAACCAACTAACCATAAACCAAACCTTAACCCTTGTGGAAGAAATTTAATGTTCTATTATGTTTGCACTTAATTATATTCATAGAATCTTAGAAATATGATGGTAATTAGATTAATGTGGTGTCGATACATATTCTTATTAATATATGTATGTGCATGTCCTTGTATATGACCGGACAAAAGTTAATGTGACTAAATGTATGACCGAGACAGAGTCTCCATTCAAGGGTGTAATATGATTAAGTATGATAGACAGATCTAAACAATATGTTAGTTATGGCTAAGATGTATCTTGATGTAGCCTCTGGGAAAACAACTTTGGGTTAGGAACAACTATAAAGAATGAAGGATACCCCCCACCCGTTGTCACACTCTGCAGGCACTTTGTAATGACTGTATGACTGCTGACCTTTCCTTGCAAGGGAATAAATAATTGTAAAAGACAATTGATCCATATTTGTCTCTTATTCAGTGATGTAAAATTGTTTGCCACTACACCCTACTAAGTACTTATTTGTGCAATTACACTGTAATAAGGTCACCAAATATAGGATATATATATATACAGTGCGTGCAGAATTATTAGGCACGTTGATTTTCTGATTATATTTTATTCCCAGGAACATTTTGCCAATTCCAAACCATATTAATCTAAATAACTACTATTAATTTTGTATTTAATCATTTATAATTTATAAATCCCATTATTATCACTGGCAATATTGTATGACATATCCAATAGCCCCACCCTCCCCAGAGTATGGTGAACCATTCAAACCAATAAGTTATCACTTTTCTTCTTTTAACAGCCATCATCATGTTCTCAATAATATTGGTTTGGTTATGTTATCACTATAATCTGGAATGTAAAAACATGATCTATCCCAACATTTTACAGTAATCTATTCTATATAACATCATCTCAATATTTTTCCCATTTCAACATTAACCATTGTCAAATCATTCTCAGTGCTGTTTGCTATTGCTAACACAGTATAGCCCACATGAAAAATAAAATGATAGAACATAAAACATAAATGAACATAAAATACCTCGAGCTGCTTTCACCTAAACATAAATGTTCTTAATAAAATACATGAAGACTGCTTTTTTATAGGCTTTATAGACAGACAGATTGAGAGTGACTCTTGAAGGACCAGCACCACATCCTCTTCTACCACTGTTTGAAGAATTCATATTCCAGAATCTGACATTAAGTTTTGGGAGTTCATTTTTAGTCCATCTCTGCAAAACGGACTTCAGGGTAGGAGATGGACTAAAAATAAACTCCCAAAACGTATTAAAACGTATTCTGGAAGATGAATTCTTCAAACAGTGGTAGAAGAGGATGTGGTGCTGGTCCTTCAAGAGTCACTCTCAATCTGTCTGTCTATAAAGCCTATAAAAACCAGTCTTCATGTATTTTACTACACTTCAGCTTGTGATTCTTATTGAGTGGGGGTCATTTTTTAGGATTCTTACCTAACCTAAGTCTCTGAGATCACCTTGACTTCTGGAGACTCCAGGTAAGTTGGAGTCCTGGAAAATGGTTGCTCTGGAGACTAAAGGGTTCCTGATGGTTTCACACTTAATTCTTCACCTTAATTCTTCATTCTTTTGCTGTCTTTTCTTCTCCACCTGTTTTTGTCTGACCCTGCTGACCCAATGAGCATTTCACTGTCTAATGCCTTAACCGCAATCTCTAGTATTGCATTAGTATTGCATTCTTCTCATGGGCATTTAATAATTGTTTTACTTTTAAGTCTGAGTTAAATCTTTTTTGGGCTTATTTTATCTGTAAAATAAAACGTGCCTAATAATTATGCACACCTAAATATAAGGCGTTTTTCATGTCCAGCCTTCATGAACAATTATATATCACTTATAAATGATTAAATACAAAATTAATAGTAGTTATTACGATTAATGTGGTTTGGAATTGGTCAAATGTGCCTGGAAAAAGAATATGATCAGAAAATCAACGTGCCTAATAATTCTGTATGTATAATATCCTAAAATGTAAAGTGGTGGTATTACAATACCAAGGTATTTAGATATATTCCAGGGTACTGACTGAATGATGTTTAAATTATATTTGCATGACTTTGAACAATACCCCAAAACATATGGTACCATCATGTCCAAAAAACTTTACCATACCAGTGCACTTATTGGTACTTTAGTTTCAAAAACAAATAATGGAGTACATACTGTTGTTCATTGTTTGGTTTTTGTTCAGTGATTCAGTTCAGTGCCCACAGGAGATGCTTTAAGAGTTCTCAGCTGTAAAGAAAAACAACCGGAGTGGAGAAATGGCAGGTGACAAAACTACATCTGAGGACGTTCACTCTTCCAGAGTCATCAGGCTGGTTTTCTTGGCACTGCTGCTTGACTTGCTGGGTTTCACATTAATACTTCCACTGCTCCCTTCCATCTTGGACCACTACAGTCAAACTGGGGTGAGATCATCATTCGGATATATTGTTGTTATAAAAATCTCCAAAGGTGTTTGCCTGGCTCTCTATTCAAAAAGAAATGCTGCTGTAATTTGACCTAGATTAGTCATGCATGTAACTGTAGACTGTGTGACAGTGCATAATGCATTCCAGTCAGGACATGTTTCCCCTAATTTTGAAGAAACAGAGCATTTCTTGTACAAAAGTCAGCGATGACTTAAGTGATTGCATACTGAATGAATGAACTTTATAATATTAAATAGTTTAGTCTGTGGAAAACCTCCAAGCTCAGAGCTGTTCTTTCTTATTAAATGACGCTGAGAATGGCTTCATTCACATTTTAATGTAGCACGGTCTCATTGAACTATTCCAATTCATTTGTTATGTGTAAAGTTTTACTTGGTTAAATTTTTCCACACTGGATGGGGAAAAGCAGCCGTTGAATAGGAACATAATAATGTGAACTGGAAAATAAAATTCTTGAGTAGTTTTTTCTTCTTTTCCAGTACAAATATATCTAAACATTCTTAAATAAAGATATATTTACTTGAGAAGCAAAATGACTTGTCATCTGAAAATCAGGTGATATGTTTTAAAAAATTAGGTGAAAAATATCTGTCAGAATGAGTGGGGTAAAATGCACTTATTTAAAAAAGAAAAAAAGAATTATTACTATACTGACAGATTTTAAGCACAAATTCACTTAATTTAAAAAAAAAATGTTTAAGAAAACAATACTTGATTCTCTTGATTTAAGATTTTTTTTTAGATATTTGGAATGGAAAAATGACAAAAATGTGTGTATAAAATGGCTTTCGCATATGATTTTGATGTTGTAATCTCTGCATCACTTTTTTCCCGTGTTTTCTACAGGACGGCGTTTATCAGTCATTACAGAGCGTAGTGGACTGGTTCAGAGGGGCAGTTGGAGTTCCAATGGACACAAAATATAACAGTGTTCTTTTTGGAGGTAACTTCAATAGCCTAAACTGGCTGATATTGAGGGTTTCTTTAAATGCAGCACATAATTCGAACTGACCTTTTGAATTAAGGACATGTACATTGATTATCTTCTTCTTTGGTGTCTTAGGTCTGATAGGCTCTCTCTACTCTTTACTACAATTTCTGTCATCACCCATTATTGGGGCTCTTTCAGATGATTATGGAAGAAAACCAATGCTCCTGTTAACAACTGTGAGTATAGACCATACTGACAAAATTAGATAATATAGGGCAGGGAACTTTTTTTTTTATAAGTCAAACACTTTTGACCTAAAATATTTATTTGGAAGTAGGCCCTGAGATTTTAAGTTAATATTTCCATAATTTAACAACACATTCACATGTTCACGATTCTTGTGTTGGTTAATGGTCATATGATATGCAGGTAAACGAATAAAAAAATGCATTTATATATTTTTAAGCCCCAGGTTGAATTGATAAAAATGAATAAATGAATAAAATAAATGAATCCCGGTTTTGGGAACTCTGAGATAGGGTATTAAGAGAGATTGAAATGCTAACATATTAACTTTAATATATGTCAATGACTCCAGGCCTTTTGTAGACTAAGTAGATCTAAGTAACGTTCTCCTTGTTTTTCAGGTAGGTCTCATGGCGTCCTACATTCTGTGGGCTTTCTCTCACAGTTTTACTCTGTTTCTGCTGTCTCGAGTGGTGGGAGGCATTTGTAAAGGAAATGTCAGCCTGTGCACTGCTGTTGTGGCGGACCTGCCTTGCCCTAAAGCAAGAAACAAGGGAATGGTGAGTTACGGTCATTAACATCATTAATTGATGCTTTCAGGACAGATTTGACATTTTTAACCTTATAACCTTTGAGTGACTTGAAGATTCATTGAGTTTGTTTTCTTCTGTTGTCAGGCAATGATTGGTGTTGCTTTCTCCTTGGGGTTCACATTGGGTCCATTAATGGGAGCATACTTTGCTCTGAGACTCAAAGACGCTGAGGTGTTTTATCAAGGCCCCGCCATGCTGGCTGTCCTTTTTTCTTTGGCAGACCTTCTTTTTATTTTCTTCATGCTGCCAGAGACTTTACAAAAGGTCAGCAATGTGACAATATGCAACAACCAGAGGCTAACTTTTAATAATTATAGCTATAATTTAGTGACTAAAATAATGCTTGGGATATGTAATCTGCCATTTCAGGTACATTGTAATAATATAATGTTTAATATGTAATTCTCAGTGAACTCTGGTGAAGCCTGGTTTCACAGACAGGGCTTAGATTAAGTCAGGATTAGGCCTCAATTCAATTAGGACATTTAAAGACCATGCTTTTTCAAACATGCCTTAGAAAAACATTTAACAGGTGTGCATCTCGAGACAAAACAATGGCACTGACATATTTTAAGATATGTATGCAAGTTTCTTTCAGCTAAAACAGCCCAATAATGCATTTTAGTCTGGGACTAGGCTTAAGCATTGTCTGTGAAACCAGGGGATGGTAACATTTAAAGTTGTCATGAAATGGAAATTCACCCTATCTATTTTCTAAATACATCTTATTGATCATATTGCGAACTATTCATAGATGCATGTTTGCATGTAACTTACTTGAAATATTTAACCTAATTTGTTTCAATATATGAGCAACTTTATTCAAATTAATTTTTCTTGGAAAGAAAGTCTATTTTCTGTGCATGTGCTTGACTTTAATTCATTAGCCGCAGTGTGTCTGATGTTTGACCCACTTAACAAAGTGTGGTAAACAGTAAAACAATTGCGCTAGAAACTAGTGTATTTATTAGTACGCTTGCATTCAGATCTGCCTCCATCCAATCAACAACTGATGGATTGAACCAAACCCCAACCCTACATTTTAATCGGCTTCACTCAGATGTACGTCACATTACGGAAGAAAAGATCTGGTGCTACTTCCATTACATCGCAACTTTAATCACTTTCTGAATAGACTTCAACTTTGTTGTAATAGTTTATAGCATTGTCTTTAATTCTAAATGTAATGAATGCTTTTCATGACTCAGGGGACATCAGAATCTTCAGGTATTCAACAATCTGGAGATCTACTTCACCCTGTTGCACTTTTCAAATTCACTGCGGTCACAAGAACAGAGAATCCACCATCTGAACAAAGTGAGAGCATAAAGTTTCTACATGAAGTAAAACTTAACCAGATAGAATAACGAATGAACTGACACATTTTTTTATGATGACTTTTCTTCACAATAGAAATGCAAAATCTTAAGGTGCTTGGATTGGTTTACTTCACATATCTATATCTCTTCTCTGGGTTGGAATTCACCTTGAGCTTTCTGACACATCAGCGCTTCCAGTTTTCAAGGTAAGGCCTGAATCTGTAGCTAACACAACATTGCTGAATGTCACAACTTCTGCAAAATGGCTACAGAAGCTGTGGTTAGTGCTGCTACTGCAATCGAAGAAAAGTCTAACATTATAAAGCATGCCATTGTCTTCAACAGATAAACCGTCCGTTGCAAATCTAACTAATCGATTTTGAGTTCAGAGATGTGACCCAGGAAGTTGAGAAAAACAGCCTGTGGGTTTATTTGTATGTAGGCATTAGGAACCAGGAAGTTTTGGAGAATTTATTATACATCATAAACAACCAGAATGGGGGAAAGTAACTGAGCAAAGGTCGAAGAAAAGTGTTAGCAGCCCCTAGGATAATATATGATTTCAATTTACCAACGTACAGTCTGAGATATGTTTTGCTTAATCAGAACCGTGACATGCATGTATCATTGAGCAGCTGAACCCTATGGTGTTGCCTGATGTTTTTAAAGTCAAACACTGCCGCCTTCTGTTGTAGCATGCAGCAGGGGAAGATGTTCTTTTTCATCGGCATTACCATGGCAGTGATCCAGGGCGGATATGCCCGCAGGATCAAACCAGGTCATCAGATCCAGACTGTTCGCGTGGTAAACTCTTTCATGCATTACTGGATCACAAGTCAATTTAAATTTTCTTGCAATTTTCTTGGAACTTCAATGATTAACTACTCAAAGGCCTGCACATTATGACTACATATTTGTTTTCATGTTTGTGTATTTCAGGCAATTATATCACTTGTACCAGCCTTCTTGCTCATTGGAATAGCATGGAATTTGACACTACTCTATTCAGGCTTATTTTTGTACTCTTTTGGTAAGCAATTGTGCATCAGTTATGTCAGTATACAAATGCATTAATATCATTCTTTTTTTTTTGCATTAGTATTTCAATTTGTAATAATTAATGTATTTATTCTTGCAGCTGCTGCTATTGTTGTTCCATGCCTTTCAACACAAGTGTCTGAACATGGTGGGGTTTTTTTCTATGTTGTTGTTGAGTGCCTTAAGATTTTATCCATTCTGTAGGTCATTACTTAAAGGGATAATTCACCCAAAAATGAAAATTTTTCATTAATTACTCACCCTCATGATGTTCCAAACCCGTATGAATTTCATTCATCTTCAGATCAGAAAACAAAGGAAGATCTTTTTGATGAAATCGGAGAGATTTCTGTCCTTCCACTGAAAAGCTACGCAACTGTCACTTTGACGCTTCAAAAAGTTCATAAAGAGATCGTAAAACTAATCCATATGAATTAAGCGGTTTAGTCAAAAAATTTCTGAAGAGACACGATCGCTTTATATGATGAACAGATTGAATTTAGGCTTTTATTCACATATAAACAGAAGCTCAACCGAACCTGCTTGACGTACGAGAGCAAACCTCTTTGGTTAATGCGGAAGCTCAAACGTGCTGCGTTACACATGAGAATGAACGTCATTCGTTCTTGAAGAGGCTCAAACGTGCTGCGTAACACGAGAATGGACCTCACTGGATTTCACACATCTAGCGAACATGCTTGAGATTCCGTTTACCACAACTGATGTGTGAGTTGATGAATGTTCATATGTGAATTAAAGCCTAAAAGTGAATCTGTTCATATAAAGTGATCGAGTCTCTTCAGGAAATTTGGACTAAACCTCTCATTCATTTGGATTAGTTTTACGATCTATTTATGTGGTAAGTGGTAGTTGCATAGCTGTCAATGGAGGGACAGAAAGCTCTCAGATTTCATCAAAAAGGTCTTCATTTATTTCCTGAAGATGAACAAAAGTCTTACGGTTTCGGAACGACATCAGGGTAATTAATAATAGAATAAAAAAAATTCTGTTGGCTATCCCTTCAAAAGGATAGTTCACCAAAAACTGAAAATGTTCCTTTTTTTTCTTCTGTGGTACAAAAAAGAAGATATTTAAAAAAAAAAAAACATGGTGGTGACCGAACAGTTTTGGTTACCATTGACTTCCATTGTATCAAGAAAAAAAACAAGACATTTCTCAAAATATCTTCTTTTATGTTCCACAGAAAAGAAAATGTCGCACAGGTTTACAACAACATGAAAATGAGGAAACGATGAAATAATTTTTTAGTTCTTGAACTGTCCCTTTAATAATGATGGTAATGATCTCTCACACTTCTGTTTAGTTTGAATGTGTGATGGTGTTAACAACGTCTGTGTTGATGTCTTAGGCACAGCCAGTCAGAAGGGAACAGTAATGGGAATCCTTCGTAGTCTTGGAGCTTTAGCTCGAGCACTAGGCCCTATTGTGACTTCTACAGGTAAACAAATAATAATAAAAAAAGATGAAATGTCTTTTTTTCCATATGTACACTGAGTGATTACGTGAACAACCCTAACTATAACTTTCCTTTCAATTACTGTATATCATTTATATCAGTCTGTACCTTTGTTTTTGTTTAGTTTTAGTTTTAGTTTTTTTGCAGTTCTCAGCAAATCATAACATTATTAATATTTTTATTTTTCAGTGTACTGGTTGGCTGGAGCAGAATTATGTTTTATAGTCAGTTCGGTGTTCTTTATAGTCCCTCTGATTTTACTGAACCAGCTGAAGAGTCAGAAGGAGGCGTGAGATCAAGAGTTTTGGGATTCACTATTGTGTCATCAGGGGGTCAGACCTCTTTTTCCTCTTAAATAGTGTTTGTTTACAACAACAACAAAAAAAACCATACAGTGTATTTGTAACGCTTATGAAAATGTTGACTTTTCTGTTAAAAATAACAAAGACTGTAAATAGTAAAACAATAATTCATGAATGTATTTTTTTTTTTTTACAACCCAACACAGAGGTCAACAGATATGGATGTTTATGCCTCTAGTGCCACCGTTTTATATGAATTACAATTTTATAAATATTTTACACACAGAGAGGTACGTGTTTATATATCAAAATGTGTATTTCTGAATGTAATTCATACATTCATAAAACAATAAAGATGATTGTCTATTGTATTATTTTATATCTTAATTTTTTTTTTAATTTGCATAGCACATGATTGAGTGATTCATGATTGAATTCTGTTGGATGCTTACAAAATGATTATCGTTGGATAAAACTACTCGCAGAACAAAATAGGTCTTGCAAGAAGGTTTTTTTTTTAACGTACATATTGTTAAACAGGTTCAACTAATTTATCTGCTGAATATCACACATTGCAACCACCAAGTGTGTTGAGTAATGTCACTTCAGACCACCCTTCAAAATAAAAGTTCCCGCACCGCTTGAGCTTGTTGTCAACTTTGAGCTTAATCTTTAATTATTTGGCCTACCAGTTTTACATCTGAGCCGAACGGACTACGTCTTTTTAAAATGGAGTTTGTTAAAGGCCGGAAGGTATGAAAGATCTTACTATTTTGGGGTTTTCCATAAACGTTAGCTTATCATCATGACTGTGTTGACATTAGCTCAGAATGATGCCTAAACGAGCTATCTAGAAATCCCATATGCTGGTGAAGCCGACACAAAAGAGCTGCTGAAAGATGTCGACAGCTAAACATGCGTCACGCTCACCTTCTAACGTTACATGTTATTTGACATGTAAGGCAGTATCTAAGTTTGAATCAAAGTTTGCATGGTGTTCACTTCAGTAACGTTACAGCTGACTGCTAACCGATCCAGTAACTTACATCTCCATTACGACAACAGTCATTCTAAAATATATACCTTTACCGATGAACTGTTAAAATAATAAACGTCAGTTTGTAGCAAATATTAAAACGTATTTTTAACCGAATGTGACTTTGATTGAGTGGATTATGACATAAACCTGTTTACCGAGTGGTGTAACGTTAGTCTTTAACTTCGGTTTGCTGCGTCATTATTTGTCATGGATTCAGCATCGTTTGTTTAAACGCAGATTTGTGCACTAGCCTCGTGTTGTCTTATCACCTATCTGTTCTTTGAACCTGTCTCTGTGCTCACAGACAATGAAGGCTGGAGTTGTTGATCCTCTGAAGTTGTTTGATTCATAGCCTTCCACAGCAAGACAAAATGGAGGATCATTTAAAAAGGTAAATATAAGTGATTGTATGTGGCACCTGCCTTTATTTTCCAGTCAAAGCAGGCCAGCATTTAGAAATGATTCATCAACATAATATTCTTTTTCCAAATAAGCACATGCAGTGCCCCCAAAAGACTGAGATACTAAAAATGTAATTGATATTTAATTGAAATTGCATTGCATAATATAATAAACTATCAAATAAGTGCTTTGGGGAAATCCCAGCCACAATTTAACTAAATTAAACCTTTGTACAGTATGACCCAGATTCACCTAAAACATGGCCATGAGTTTGTGGGAATCAGTTCTTAATTCGTGGCCACGATATGGCTTCCTGTGCCATTTTGAAAGGTCTCATAGGTCCAAAAAGGTGTCATAATATGAATCCATATTAATCAAGTGTTTTTTGTTTTTTTGTTCATCATATAAAGCGATCGTATCTTTTCACAAGACTTCAATTAAAGTAACTTGATTCACTTTAAAATGTCTTTATGGCCATTTTAGATCTTGTACATTTTGGTTACCTGGACTTTCAATGAAGGGACAGAAACCTCTCAGGTTTCATTACAAATATCTTAAAGGGATAGTTCACCCAAAAATGAAAATTCTGTCATCGTTTACTCACCCTCATGACATTCCAAACCCTTAAGACTTTCGTTCATCTTCAGAACACAAATGAAGATCTTTTTCATGAAATCTGAAAGTTTTCTGTCCTTCCATTGACTGCTACGCAACTACAACGTTCACGCTTCAAAAAGTTCATAAAGAAATCTTAAAACTAATCCTGTTAGTTATAAGACAAGAAATATCGTGATGCTGTCAAATTGTAGTGAAAAAGGGATAGGCCTAGTTCACCCAAAAATCATTTACTCGCCCTCAAGCCGTTCCAAACTCATAAGACTTCGAATAAGTTAATCTTTGAAACAATTTAAATTGATGGTTCGCCCCAAAAATGAAAATTCTGTCATTAATTACTCACCCTCATGTCGTTCCAAACCCGTAAGACTTAAGTTAATCTTCGGAACACAAATTAAGAACTTTTTTATGAAATCTGAGAGATTTATGTCCCTCCATTCACAGCTACACAATGAATTCATAAGATTGTAAAACTAATCCATATGAATTGAGCGGTTTAGTCCAAATTGTCTGAAGAGACTCGATCGCTTTATATGATGAACAGATTGAATTTAGGCTTTTATTCACATATAAACATTGATCAGCAAGCATAAACAGAAGCTCAATCAAACCTGCTTGACTCACAAGATCAAACCTTTTGTGGAAGCTCAAACGTGCTGTGTAACACGAGAATGAACCTCATTGGTTTTCGCACATCAAGCGAACATGCTTGAGCTTCCGTTTACCACAACTGATGTGTGAGTAGATGAATGTTCATGAGAATAAAAGCCTAAATTCAATCTGTTCATCATATAAAGCGATTGTGTTTCTTCAGAAAATTTCAGGGACATAAATCTCTCAGATTTCATAAAAAAGTTCTTAATTTGTGTTCCGAAGATTAACTTAAGTCTTACGGGTTTGGAACGACATGAGGGTGAGTAATTAATGACAGAATTTTCATTTTTGGGCGAACCATCAATTTAAATTGTTTCGAAGATGAACTTATTCGAAGTCTTATGAGTTTGGAACGGCTTGAGGGCGAGTAAATGATTTTTGGGTGAACTATCCCTTTTTCACTACAATTTGACAGCATCACGATATTTCTTGTCTTCATTTTAAACTGTATATCATTTGATTGAATTGTCCAACTGCATTTTGGGGCCACTGTACATCACATTGCAGTGGAGTATAACAGTATGATACATATGAAACTAGTATGATTTTGATTTTTTTTTTTATTACACACAGAACTCCATCTAAAAACACCACATGCCAGTTATCACCTGAGGACTGGTTCAAGAAAAGGCAGAGATCAGTAGACAATCAGTATGACGCGGCACAGAGAATGCACGGCTACAACAGCAGCTTTCACACCAACAAGAGCGCTGATCTCAAAACCCGTAGTGGTTTAAAAGAAGGCTCAAACAAGCAAACTGTAAAGGTCTGATTCTAGTATGGCCATTTGGATGATTTGCATCTTTATACTGTTGCGCATTTAAAAGCCTAATGAAGTTTTGTGATCTTTCAGATGTTGAAGGACAACAGAGCTGAGCCTTCCTCTCAGGACAAAAGACTTAGCAGGAGATCAACAGACAGAGGTGCTAATTCTTTTCAAGAAGCCTTTTGATAATAATTTCCTGATTAAATCATAATCAATTTGATTCTGTTTCCAGGTTACAGAGGGACCAAACCTTCCCCAAACCCCGCCGAGAGAGCCAAATCGGCCATTATATGTAGTAGCACATTTGAAATGAAACTTGCTGATTTCCCGGAATTGGGTGATATCACACCAAGCAACCATACAGCAGCTTCCCTGCACCAGGAGCCAACAGTATGTTCTAGTGCAGTCATGCCAGCAGAGCGTCAGAGTTCACCAGCACTCATTTGTAAGGTAACTATCATGGATGATGGTTTGAGCCAAAGAACACATTGTTCTGGTAAACCACAAGCTGTTTTCTAACAACTTCACGGTCTCACTGAAGCTTGGCAATGTTTTTTGTTAGAATGTACCGAAACGAAGAACGAAGTCTGCACAGCAAGTCCCATCCAGTGGAAAGTGTGACATGTCATTAGCTGTCAAAGCAGGTAAAGATGTGCAAACATGCTTCAGAAATCAAAATGGACCCTATTTATTTCCCTAAATTCACCATGAAATCAAAATTGACCATTCTTATGTTTTATGCTATATTGCAGTATGTATTATACATCATTTTTTTTGTTTAAGTTATGTCCTTGTAATCTTTAATCAAAACCCCTCCCACTTGCAGCAACATCTCTTCTGTTCTCTGATGACGTGTTTACTGGCGCGAGGACAGGACAACCTGTCACTCACATGACATCACAGCAATAGCACACCACAACAATCTAATGATTAAATCTAATCACAAAATTAAAGGGACACTTCACCCATTTGCATTAAGCTTTGTATTGTTAGAAACCCAGTCATATATTATAATAAACGTGGATTTTTCGTTCATTTTTCCCTGAGATGGGAGAAATAAGGATTTAAGTGTTTTACTTCCTGCTTATTATGACGTAAAAATCATCATTTTGCGTCATAATAAGCAGGAAGTCACATTTCATTGAAAAGTGTAGAGACTACAAACACTAGCTCCTCATTATTCCAGGGGGCGGGACCCGCTCACGCTACAGACCTATTACAGATCAGTGGGTGGGACTTCACTTTCTGAAACTGAAAGCAATATCCTCCATCTTGTTTGGAAGCTAAGCTAACAGGCACTGTGGAGCCAGCTGTGAAGATATGACAATAGCGGAGGGTAACGTTACTCAATATGATGTAGAAGAAGAGGATTTCGGAAGTCTGCTGCTCGAATCGGGTGTTTGTGGCTACCTTTACAAGCCACATTATAGCGAAGAGCAGCCGAGGCGGAAGACCTGCCTGTCGCGGACGAGAAGCCCAGACTGGCTCGAGTTAGGGCGGACTGGTGGCGCCGGTGATCTCACTATGCAACTACGAACCGCTACGAACACAGAGATAGAGTCCGTCTGCGGCAAAGAATTTCTCCTAGACGAAATCTCTGAATCAGACGAGGACACGGACGTTTGTGTTGTGAACCATCCTAGTTTCGCACGGTCGCACCGCATCTGACTGAACATCCCGGTAACGTTACCATGCAATAATTCACCATTTCGAAAGAAATACAAATGAGGAGTAATTCATTAATGAGTTCGCCAAATAACTAACGTTAGACATTTTGTGTGAAATGAATTTCAAGCTCCGGTTGTAGGTAGCTAGCCTTATGGACGGATGAGTGATTCATATGCTGTTCTGGATTAGTGGGAGTGGCTTGCGCAGCTGTGCAATGTGGTGCATTGTGGGAGTTGTTGTCTTTCATACAAATGCGTCCTGAAGTTACTTTCTTTCTTTCCTCGGTCAAGAAGGCACCAAATTCAAAATTTATTTTACATTTCGACTACATATATGACCCACTTTCAATGAAGATCAATGTTCCCATGGGTGAAGTGTCCCTTTAATTCCCAACCTACATTATTTTTTTCTTGTTTTGAGAAGCCACTCTAATATATATGTAACAATAGGGAAGAAAACACCATTGTTACATGCTAACTTAATACGCGTCTTCCCTTTTGTTATTTTGTACAATTCGTCAGTTCATGTTATTTCAAGGAAATAAATCAATTGAATATTTAGTTTCATCTCAATGGGAAATATATCATATTTCGGAAATGGGTTGTGAATCTTTTTAAATTAGATATTTAAATTCAATATTAAAGGAATTAAATGGATCATATTTTTTTTTATCCAATCTGATTTAGATCAGGATAGTGCAATATCCAATCCCACTGGATCTTCTGCTCACTCCTGGGCAAACATTGCCTCTCAGCCTCCCAGAGTTATCCAGAAAATCCCCAAAGCCAACACATCTTCCCAGGTAAACTACTGCACTGTCCATCAGCATTTTGAGCATGTACTATACAAAATAGTGATCCAATTTGCACAAATTTTCTGTTTCTAGGAGGATTTATCCTCACAGCAAGTAGAGCAGAAAACAGAGAAGAAGAGGAGGAAGAAAAAGAAGAAATCCAAAACCGTATCTGAGAACACAGAAGAGACATTAGAGGAACATCTGATACAGCAGGAGCCACCGAAGTTTGAGGTAAAGACTGTTTATGTATAGTATCATGTCACATGATATGATATTTTCTGAAATTAGATTTTAGAATTTGTTATGTTTAAGTTGTAACTAATTGGTGATTGGTGTTTAAATCAGTGTCATTATTGTTGACTCAAACTATTAAATAATAAATAAAAAAAATTAAATAAAGCTGAAATAAAATATTAACATTAGATGAAAAACTTAAAAAAGATGCCTTGCTTTGAAAAAACTAACTGAAATAAGTTCAAGATGATGTACTAAAATGACTAAAACTAACAAAAATGCTCAAACTCAAACAAAAATTGAAAAACAGTACTATAATGGTATATAAATAATACTAAAATAACTGGTATACATTGGTTTTAGAAACTTTTTTGCACTGATAATATTACTTGTTGAAATATTGCTCTTTTTCGCCCTTAATTTTCTTATGTTTGATCGGTAACCTACATAGAAGCATAATGGTGATTATCTAAGTGTTGTTTTTGTAGGATGAAGAGGAGTTTCCAGACCTGTCGCTTGCATTTGTGAGTTTACTCTTTTAGCCTGAGCACATTGTGATGCAAGCAGTTCAAATAAAATATTTTACATGCACATGCTTTATTGTATCATCTGGAATTACATTGATTCAGGAACTCAAAGGACATTCAGAAGCACAAAAAGAGCGATTGTCTCTACACCCAGGGATAAAACACAAAGCCACTACACCCGCTTCTGCCTCCGGTGACTCTAAGAAAACACAGGTTGGTGTCCGTTTCCAGTGCAATTTTTAAACCCTATCAAAACAAAACACTCTGTCCATCATGTATAAGGTTGTACTTGTACAGTTAAATCTGATTGAACTTGACAATACTATGCAATGTAAAATGAATCACTAAATGATTTTTCTGAAAAATGAGACAGTCACACATGTAATTGATTCTTATCCCATCTTATGTCATCAGACTAGTCAGAAAAAGTCAAAGGTTCCTGTACAGCTTGACCTTGGAAACATGCTGGCATTTCTTGAGCAGAAGCAACAGTCTCAAAAATCCAAACAAGATCAGCGACCAGTAACACTTTCAGGTAAGAAATATAAGTGGATACGCTTTTCTTTTTTTTCTTTTTTTTTTTTCTTTTCTTGTGGTGTAATGCATTTAAAGGGATAGTTCACCCAACAATTAAAATTCTGTCATCATTTGCTCGTTGTTGCAAACCCATAAGAACTTTGTTCATCATTTGAAACACAAATCAAGATATTTATAATGAAATCTGAGAGATTTCTGTCCCTCCATTGAAAGTATATTCACCCAAAACACTGACTAAAAAGAATGTAAAATTAATTCATATGAATCGGAACGGTTTAATCCAACTTCTCTGAAGAGACACGATCACTTTAAATGATGAATAGATTTAATTTAGGCTTTTATTCACATATAAACATTGGCTGCGTCCAAAATCTCATACTCTCTTAAGTAGGTACTTATTTTGAATACGTAATTACATCATGACTGCTAAAAAAGTATGTTCTATATAGTATGAATGTAATACTGACATTCGCCATGTTGTCATTATCATGTGACCTACCAGTGTCAGTTACGCCGCCTCACTGCCATTTACAAATCCTCTCCCGTGGCCTCATGGGATAATAAACTGTCCATTGGATGCACACTTCAGAATCTCGCGCAGAATTAGGTCATCCGGGTACTTTTTGCCTTCTCTTTTATGAGTTCTGTGAATTCGGACATACTTATTTTGTCACGTACTGTTTTTCGCCTACTAAATAATAGGGAAGTATGCGATTTCGGATGCAGCCATTGATCAGCAAGCAAACAGAAGCTCAACCGGACTTGCTTTACGTGCAAGAACAAACCTCATTGGTTCTGGCAAAAGCTCAAACGAGCTGGCATGAGGCAAGAATGAACCTCATTGGTTCTCGTGCATCAAGCGAGCACGTTTGAGCTTCCATTTTACCAGATTTGAGCACTCTGCTCTATGTACATTTGCTGATCAATGTTTATATGTGAATTAAAATCTGTTCATATAAATTGATCATGTCTCTTCAGAAGACTTGAATTAAACCGCTCAATTCATATGGATTACTTTTCCTTTCTCTTTATGAACGTTTTGAAGCGTCAAGAGTTCTGGGTGAATAAACTTTCAATGGAGGGACAGAAATCTCTCAGATTTAATTAAAAATATCTTCAATTGTGTTTTGAAGATTTACAAAAGTCAAACAGGTTTGGATTGACATGAGGGTGAGTAAATGTTGGCAGAATTTTCATTCTTGGGCGAACTAACCCTTTAAAGCAGGGGTGCCCAATCCTGCTCCTGCCGATCGACTGTCCTGCACAGTTCATCTCCAACCCTAATCAAACACACCTGCCTTTAATTTTCAAGTGATCCTGAAGACCTTAATTGACCAATGGCTAAGCCACGCCCCCAAACGCGATGAGCCAATCACAGTGCGCATAGCTAACCCAATACACTCGGACATTCTCTGCTTCAGTTTTCATTCGTTTTTATATTTTTTTTCTTGTCATTTTTGCTTTTAAACAGCGTGTGTGATTTTGGTTGGGTGACAGTTGTAGGTTACAGTTTGACAAGAGTTTACAGTTTGACAAAAGCACAATGTTGTGTTTTACACAAATATAAGTAGGCTAAACACTTTGCAGTTTTAATGATGTCCTGTATGAAGAAAATGGAGTATGTTTTTATGTTTCCACTGTTCGATCGCGCCAATCTTGATATCGCAGCCTGTTCATTATGCTGCGTTCACACCAAACGCGAATAGAGCGTCAAATTCGCGCGTATCGCGTCTAGTTCCACGCTTGAACATTTTGAATCCATTCGCGCGCCCAAAGCGAATAGGACGCGCGTATAAAGTGAGCGTTTGAAGCGAAATAGCACCAAACTATAACGTTTACACTGTGAACTGTAAATCTTTGTCTGGAGCTGAAGCTTATCGACCTTCTCAACAATGAAATTATTAATATAACCCTCCAATGCATAGTTAAGGCCCCTTTGGTGACTTCGAGATGATATATAATCTTTCTGTCTCCAAAAATCATCAATTGTCTCCTGCTGTGACAGCTAGCGCCTGTTACCGAATGTTGACTCTTTGTCCGAGTGAGTGGAGGGGGCGTGGCTTAGCCATAGGTCAATTGGTTGCTTCAGGTGTGTTTGATTAGGGTTGGAGATGAACTGTGCAGGACAGTCGATCAGCAGGAGCAGGATTGGGCACCCCTGCTTAAAGACTTTGTAGGACACCATGATGTTAGTCACCACGTCGAATATAACAAATAATATTGCCGTTGTGTTAGTTGGAGGAGCTCTACCTGTAGTCCACAAAGAAACTTCAGTTCAGAAAAAGCAATGGCAGCAAGAGAAAACACCGCACAACCCGCTGGACTCCACTTGTCCCTTAGTGAAGAAGGGAAAACAGCGAGAAGTTCCCAAGGCGAAAAAACCAACACCTCTCAAAAGAGTGAGTCCAGTGTCCATTTAAAGGTGCAGTGTGTCATTTCTGTGCCACTGGTGTCGTCAAACAGAATTATCATTTATATTTGGTGCTGCTATTAGTGCAGAAATCACACACCTTTTAAAAAAAATGTTGCATTTTGAATCCGTTGAATCTCTCTGTTTTTGATAAGCATTCTAAAAGATGTTTTGCATTTTGAACAATTGAGGTCATTCTTCGGGAGAGAGAGGAGAGAAAACAGAACCGTCTGCTGGAGGAGAGAGACCCGGCCCGAGTGTCCACTGAGGCTGCTGAAAAGGAAACTAGTAATAGTGAGAATCCTTCTGAAACAAGCCTGCCTGACAATGATCAGCATCTTCTCACAAGTATGAAAAGTATGGAAGTATGTTCACAATCTGTATCAGACATAGATGAGAACCCTGGACTCGTTGGTACTGAGGAGTCAGAGTGTGACCAGCCTGGTTCGCCATCTGATCACAAGTTGGATGACAGTGTGTCAGAAAATGCAACACTAAAATCCTGGAATCCCAATTCCAATCCCAATCTTCCCAAAATCCACAGCAGGAAGTTCAGAGAGTAAGAAAATCAATGTTATTTTTTGGTTATAGTAGGGGTTGGCAATATGACCAAAATCTTATAATCACAATATGAGTCTTTTTATTAGACTGTAACGATATATATCACAACGATAGTCATTTCTGCTTTAAATAAGGTTTATGTAATATAAAAATTTGAGATACCATAGACATAATTTCATAATTCTTGTCACCAATGTCAATATCACAAACTAATTCTAGCCTAACTAAATAAATAAAAAACTCAAGCTTACTGAAGACATGCAAACATTCATTGATAAAATAAGAACAAATTAATTAATTACAAGCAATAGGCCATTTTTTCTTTTTTACAAAAGAACAAAGACACTACCTGAAAAAATTCAAGCGCTAAATAAGAAATGCTACATAAATTGTATAAAGTTATCAAATGTATATAAAAAAAAAAAACACTGCGTGGTATTCAATTTGTAAATCAAATACACATTGTTCTGATTAAAATGACAAAAAGTCAAGAGCAGTGAGTGATTTTCTCTTTTGTTGTTTGATTAACATGAATGACAGACAGCAGGAATATTAGGCTTCTTTCACTTTAAGGGCTGCCCGGATCCATTATAATGTTACACGTGTTTCCTTTCGCAACTGTTTACGTTCACTTAAGGCATAAATGACTGTGTTTACTAGGATACTTGTGAAGACAGGCATTTTGTGAGAGTATTTAACCATTCAAGGCCAATAAAGACTCAAAAATCACTTGTTTTTAAACCATAATGGTTAAAATCGCATGCAAACGTTAAGCTTTTGTGACACGCACAGCACAGCAACGTCACACAAGCGTAACCGCGATGGAGACAATAGTCCAAAATCTCTACCGGTTGACAAATTTCTACCCGTTAATCGTTTCTACCGGTATATCGCCCACCCCTAGGTTATAGTTTTGTTTCTCAAAGATATGCAAGATATGTTTCCAAAAAGACATGATGAAATTAATGTCTGGGTCCTAAAATTTACATCTTTTCAAGTGATGGAAGAAAATAAATGTAGTAATATTAATTATTATTATTATTATTATTATTATTATTATTATTATTAATTTGTAGTTAACATAGTTTTCTTCTATTTCTACAGCTACTGCAACCAAGTGCTTAGAAAAGATGTAGATGAATGTGTGAGCAGCTTACTGAAGGAGCTGGTGAGGTTTCAGGATCGTCTTTATCAGAAAGACCCCATGAAGGCCAGGATGAAGCGCAGGCTGGTCATGGGCCTACGAGAGGTGCTGAAACACCTCAAACTCAGGAAGGTCAAGTGCGTTATCATCTCGCCCAACTGCGAACGTATACAGTCCAAAGGTAGCGTGAACTTAGCACAAACTCACATTTCAATTCACGTCGCAGCTTGTGTGTTGTTGCTGATTGATGGCCTGTTGTTTTAATGCAGGAGGTCTAGATGAGGCTCTTCACACTATCATTGACACATGCCGGGATCAAGGTGTCCCGTTTGTGTTTGCCTTGTCGAGAAAGGCGCTGGGCCGCTGTGTTAATAAAGCCGTCCCCGTCAGCTTGGTGGGAATCTTTAACTACGATGGCGCACAGGTGAGTAGTACTAGAAGTTTATGGTATTGTTGATTCTTGTTAAGAATCTTGAGTGGCATTACTGTAAATTTAAAATAAGTCATTATACTTAACTGATCGTATTAATTCAGTGAATTTTGCTGATTCCTGTACATGTAATTATTTCATGGCCACAGGACCTTTATCACAAAATGATTGAGTTATCGGCCGAGGCCAGGAAAGCATATGAGGTGATGATTGCAAATCCGGAGACAGAATCGCAGGAACAGAAGGAGGAGCTACAGGAGGTGGAGCCGTCGGGAGAACCTTCTGGAACAGAAGAGCCAGAGTACAGTACGTCCTAATTAAAAAGCTAAAAATAGTGTGAATTCATTGCTTTTGCGTGCAATACTGCGGTTTCATTATTCTCTTAGTTAACTACTCTGTTAAAATACTCGTAACTGTTAAATGTGTAACTTATTTGCTTTGTTTATAGGGATGCCAGACATGTATAACCCCAAGAGTTTTTGTGAAACTGTATCAGTGATTGACGATATGTGTACAGATATTGTGTAAGATCTACACAAAATGGATGAAATTAGATTATTATACACAATGTGTGCTCAAAGTTCTCTAAAATGAGAACTGAAAATGAATTCTCTGGAATTTACACATTTCTTAATTACCTTGGGCCACAGTGAAATTAAACTGCCCCTATTATGTTATTTAAAAGGTTCCTAATTTTGTTTTGGAGGTCTCCTACAATCGGTTGACATGCATCCAACGTTAAAAAAAAAACACTTGAATATTTTCATAATATACATTGCAGCATCACCGCTTTTCTCACAGTAGCTGTGTTTACATGGACCCTAATAATCCGACTGTAATCGGACTAATTGCACAATCGGAATAAAAAAAAGTCACATGTAACCAACGTCAATCGGAATGAATTGGCCAGATCCGTTCAGATTCATTTGGATTGTAAGGTGTGGTTTAAACCTTTTGTAATCCGATCGAGAGGACATGTAAACACTTGATCGGACTGAAAACAAAACTGGAAAGTAAAAATGGCGTATGGAACGAGCTGTTGTTGAATGAAGCATCATAAATGACTGTTGTGTTATTCTAAAATTCTCCTTCCACTTATCATCTTTGAAGTGGAGCAGAACAACGTCCCACCAGTCCTTGTTTGGGACTCTCATCCACAGACTGTTTTGGGGACGGGAATGGTCGTTTTTACTGCTTGATTAATATAAGCGACATGGCCCAACAGTTTATGTGCTGGTCGTCTCCTAATTGGCACCCGAAATCAAAGAAAAGAAGCAATTAGAGTAGTATGCGCAAACAGCAATAATTGTCTATATTTGTGCAGTGTGCACATGACATGAGCCATTCCAATTAAAAGCTTGTGACATAAACGAGCAAATCAACCCAAACACTTTTAGTGTTCATGTAAACACTATATTCGGGGATTCATCAATCAGAATTAATTCATTCTGATTGAAACATAAGGTGTCCATGTAAACGTAGCTAGTGTACGATTCGATAAAGGACTCAGTCTCTCTAAACCCCTCCTTTTCCGCAAGACTGCTCTGCTCTGATTGGTCAGATGGCCCAGACTGTTGTGATTGGTCTACTGCTTACAGAGAGTGTCAGAAACTAAACATCATGTTAGCCAAATATAGATAAATCCGCTTGAGTTTTTATGGAAGGACTTTTTGAAAGCATCATTAAAGTGCTAATCATTTGTTTACATATTTTGATGTAATAATGTATGAGAATGTTTTGCTCACTGCATTTTGATTCACCCATTGGTTTTAATCTGTTCTTTTCACAGTTAAAATCTGGAGGAAAATGCTTGAGAAAAATTACAACCACCCTTTCCTGAATTTCGAGGACCAGTTTTCATCCGTTTCCATTGGTTCAGAGCAGCTCCTGGATGATGATGATGAAGAAAGTTGATGGAAGTACATGGACGAATGAGGCAAAAAAAAAAAAAAAAGGTTTTGTTTGTTTGCAGTGTCAAGGTCATGCTTCTGTGACACGGCAACGGATCCACTACAGTGTATCCAACCCCACGTGAGCCTCTAGCACCTTGTTGTGAGATGTCAGGAATAGCTTGAAATACCAAATGTGCCTGTCTAGAGGATTTTATTAAAAAATGTAAACATATTTTCCTGTGACCTGGAATGGTGTATTAAATCAAGAGGCAATACAGCTGAAAATAGCGAACAGCCCTTGACTACATATTTTCTTATAGAAATCATACTTAGTTTGATGTTTCCACAGTGTGAATGGTGAATATTTTTGCAAATAGCCAATATCCCTCTATTTCTATTCAAATGAGTGTAATAGTTTGATAAAATCATAGGAATGATCTAAACCACTTAATTTATGTATATGTTTACACTTGTAAATCAAATGTATTTTGCTTATCATGTCGAATGCACAATTTTACTGATCATGACCACTGTGTTTGCAGCCCACGTATCGTCATTATTGGCAGGTTGCTGTTTAATTCCGAAGGCTCATAAGCGAATGATTGTTACGACCGTGAACTGTTTGTGGAATACCTCTCCCTCCTAGTCCTGGAACTTATTAAACATCACTTACCTAAATCATAGTCGCCACTTTAAATTTATTAACCCTCCTCTGGCTGTTCCTCAACACTAGCTAATCCATTAATACTGAGTTCTTGAGGTGGTTCTCCTTAAATTTCTCAATGTGAGTTTAGCTCTGTCTTTATGCTATCGGCTGCAGTTAATAGGGAATGTGTGTGTTATGCAGTTGTGTAGTCGAGTTTATGGTATATTCATGTAGCATAGAGCTAACAGTTCACAACTTCACTTGGTAGTAACACTATTTTTCACATATTAACCTTTTTCCCTGCTTCTGTGTAGTTTCAGAATGTTGACCTTGGGACCAAAACATTGTGATTGTGAAGGATTTAGAGTTTTCTCCAGTATTTGCAATAAATTCATTGCAATAAATGATCTTGTGTCGGAAATGCCTTGTCTTTGGAATACCAATATAAATTTCATAGATATCAGAAATGTATATGTAGTGCTTTAAGGATTAGTCATTATTTTCTATTGTTAATGTTAAAAAATAAAGAGTTTTTTTTTTTGTCTGTCCATTAACCTAAAAAAGTTCATAAAGACATTGTCTTCTGAAGAGACATGATCACTTTACATGATGAACAGATTTAATTTAGATTTTTATTCACATGTACACACATATAAAAGCACATAAAAACAGTAATCCACTCGATTCATATGGATTACTTTTACGTCTTCCTTCAGGATTTATTACAAATATCTTTATTTGTGTTTTGAAGAGGAATGAAAGTCTTATGGGTTTGGAACGACATGAGGGTGAGTGAATGATGAGAGAATTTACATTTTTGGATGAACGAACCCTTTAAATTTCATTATCAAATGAAACATACCATCACATCTATCCCTACCACAAACATCTGACTTGGGTCTACAAAATTAGGTTTATAGGCTACTTGAGAATGAAAAGAATGTTAACTGATCTGGAATAAACCACCAATTCTTGGCTGAATCAGGTCTCTGTCTCAGAAGTGTTGTTTTTCTGTTTCATGAATTTCACTAAGAAAATGTTCAACTTTTTGATTATAACTTTTTTTTTATTTTAGCTTAAGACATGAAATGCAAATCTGATGTTTATTGAAATGGTACAAAATAAAAATTCCTAACCTTAACAAGTGTCTCTGGATTTTGTCCAGCAGTGGATAGAAAACTGCATTACACGTGCCATTGTCAGTGAAAGAATGTGAGGAGCTCATGCTAGAAACAACAATGCACCTCTGTGCTAACAATTATATTCCACAACATCATATTCATCAAACGTCTTGAGCTCACACGGTCACATCACAAACAAAATGAATGCAGTATATGTACCACAATGGGTGGTATAAAAAAAAAAAAAAAGCCTTACATTGTAATTTAAACTAAACAAAAAAGCTGCACAACAGTACTACAATTTTCTTTCATGCTGAACCGAATGTTTGTCCTTGTATAGTGTTAAGTCAATGTTTGACTTAAAGTAACTCTTTACTGCAGACCATAAATGTTCCATGATGAGATCAGCTGACCCGTCTATGTCTGCCGCCGTAACTAGCTCCTCTGAGGCGGTTCATTTAATATTATTTTCAAAAAACATCAAAGGCCTGCCAGACCATTCTGGGCTCGCTGCCCTTGTGTTTGGTTAAGCTTTGACGACCCTTTCGTGCCAGCGCTTGACACAGATCTAATCTATTATTTGACATCAGTCTTCATTCTTGTTGTCTTTATGAGTTTCCAAGTTCATGTAGTTGTAAAATCAGAAGAATGCATTCAGAGTTTGCTTAGGCAAAAAACGAGTAAATATTGATTGCCATTTTAACATTGAATCAGTGATAAATCAAGATTAAATTATTCATTAAGTATAAATAAAATGGACTGTGAGCGACAGTTTATCTAGTTCAATAAATACAGTAAAATCATTAGTTGTTTTGACCAAAAAAAAATCTCACACTTTTTATATTCATAGTATCATTGTGAATAAATATACAAAAAGGTGCTTGTCTGCATATTAACTATAAAAATGCTTAACAACATTCAATTTTAAATGATCAAGAGCAGCAAAAGCATTAAGAAAAGTGCCAGGTCTTAAGAGAGAGTGGTGAAACTCCAGTGTGGTGTTTTGTATGTCTGCTATGAGGTAGTAGGTTGAAACATTTTGAGAGGTTTAACAATTAATATAACTATCTTTAGTGGGATATTTTTTAACGGCTGTTGGTCGATGTGTAAAGGTTGAGAATGATGCTGTCTTTTAATCTCCTTTTCGACCCATTGCTGTAGCTGTAGTTGTGCAGGTTGACAGAAACAACACAACAAGGGGTGCGTTTCACAGTATCGTTAGCAAACTATGGTTGCAAGTTTTGTCGTTACCAACTTAGTTCAATGATTTTGGTGTTTCCCAAAACCATAGTTCCAACAAGTATTCGCAAAAAAGGTTGTATGGTTGGAAGTACGGCTCTCAACCTACAAGCTAGTTTCTTGTTAGAAATGACACGGACTTAGATCATGCTCTCGAGCAAAATAAGCAAGGTGCTAGTACTGTTCAGCTGTTCAATAAGGCAAATATCTTATCAGCCAATCACATGGCAGCAACTCAATGCATTAAGGCATGTAGGCACGGTCAAGACGATCTGCTGAAGTTCAAACTGAGACATGGGGACGAAAGGTGATTTAAGTGATTGAACTTGGCATGGTAGTTGGTGCCAGACGGGCTGGTCTGAGTGTTTCAGAAACTGCTGATCTACTGGGGTTTTCACGCACAACCATCTACAGAGAATGGTCTGAAAAATATCCAGTGAGCAGCAGTTCTGTGGGCAAAAATGCCTTGTTGATGCCAGAGGTCAGAAGAGAAGCACCAGAATGATTAGAGCTGATAGAAAGGCAACAGTGACTACAGTGTACCCAACTTCTAATGGCTACTTCCAGCAGGATAACACACCGTTTCACAAAGCTCAAATCATCTCAAATGGGTTCCCTATACTGAAACTGACTCAAATCTGCAGCAACAGCGTGATGCTATCAAGTCAATATGGACCAAAATCTCTAAGGAATGTTTCCAGCACCTTGTTGAATCTAAACCATAAAGAATTAAGGCAGTTCTGAAGGCAATGGGGGGGTCCAACTCAGTACTAGCAAGGTGTAGCTAATAAAGTGGCCGGTGAGTGTATACAAATTTCAGAGTGGAAATTTTAGTTTGGAAAGAGTTTCACAGTTTTTGAAGTGAGCATGAGTGAATGTGCTCTAGCATCCCATGATTGAATCAAACATTAGGAAATAAAGCAAAATAATGGCAAACTAAAATACTGATTTAGTCCTCAGATGCCATGTTCGCTATTTACAGCAATAATCTGACATTAATTCAATCATGAACCGATTAAGTAGCAGAAGTTATTACTCTACACAATTCTAGATTGTTGAGCCAACGTGGTTCGAATGACAAAATAGTGGTTTCGGGAAACAATCATGACTAGCTAGTTAATTTCTCCAATGATTGCATTGTACTATGACGGTTAAGCAGCAATTTATATCATTGTATGGGAAACGCACCACAGATTTCTGAAATAACCCTTCTCACATCTCTACTAACAAAGTGCTTGATAGTTTGAACAGGACACTACAAGACAAAATAGTCCCAAACCTCTAAAGTTTAAGTCACAAAATAGTCAAGATCCGCTTGAAAATGTTGTCACGGTTTCCATGTATCCCAGAGGTTCGATGACACCTCCAGTTTCCTCAGCTCCAGAAGTTTTGTCACATTTGACTTCTTTGTGTCCCTGTACAGGAATGCTTTCTTGTAGTACAAGGATATTATCACTGTTAACATCACTGACCATACTGTAGTCCTCCTCTACCAGGAGCTTTGGGTCTCGTTTCTCTTTGTCAACCTCAACGTACCCTGTAAATCCACCAGGGGTGATGCTGACGTGCTCACATTTGCTATCGGAGATCATTTGTGTGTTTTGGTACTGAGCTTTTACTGGCGAGCCATTGGAATCAAGGTGAAGTCGTTGTTGAAGATCTTCAAGGACACTGATGGTGTCACTTAGCTGTTTGGAGACCGTCCCAGGGTGAGTTTTTAGCCCCTGACTGCTGTTCCATGTGATCTGGATGCTGTTTTGTGCAGTTTCTGCGGGACCGTTTTTTCCCATTTGGTACTCAAGACGAGCTTTGCTATCAAACTCCGTTTCCTCATCATAGTCAGAGACCACGAGACACTCCACCTGACGGTCTGAGCTCTGGGCTATTAGGGGATATCCCAGAGTAACCAGAGCACTGAAGATCTCCTCAGACTTCCCACTCTGTGAAACGAGAAGTAAAATGACCTTTGTATTTTGGCACAGCAGTTTTGTGGGGTCAATTCATTGTCAGTTGGAAAGGTTTATATTTTTGTGACCATGATGGAATGAAGAAGAAAACCTCAGTGCAGATTGTTTTGTGAAACTTTCACGATGTAATACAAACTTCAGTTGAACCCGATATTGGATTTAACATTAACACTAAGTCTTAAAGTGCCACTATTGTGCTTTTTCAAATATTACCTTTCATGCAATGTGTAATATAGATGTCTATGCATGTAAACGATCTGCAAAGTTGTAAAGTTGAAAGTGCGCGATAAATAAAGTTATTTTCTCCCAAAAGAAAGAATCGACTCTGAACCGGCTAAACGAGTCATCAGAAATTCCAGTCTCACTTCCGTGAGATAAACGTAATGCGGTAACATTTGCATAATGTCCGCCTATGGTCTTCACTGGCTGCACGCGAACAACGTCTACTTTGACCCATGCACCCTAAAACACTGTAGCTGGTTCGTGTTGTTAACATGTCGAGAAGATGCTGTTTTCTGAATATACAATTAGAAATATACACATCAGTTTGTTGATGGACACTATCACACTAAGGCTACGTTTACACGGAAACGATCTGAAGAGAAAACGCGAAAGTGATAAATTTTTATTCTGCGTTTAGACGAGCGTTATGGGGGGGAAATCTGCGTGCATATGGTGACGCACAAGTGTGTGAAATTCAATGTAGTATGCACTCCAGGCGGCTAGGTGGCAATGTGAAGCACTGATCGGTGCCTTCACTGTCTAGCAGACTTTTGCGTTTTTACCGTTTAGACGGGAACGCGACGGTGGAGCGTTTTTAAGATTTCCACTCTGGAGGGTGGTTTCACTTTTTTGCGTTTTTAAGCCCCAAAAACGCAGTCGCCGTCTAAACGAAAGGCACATCTGATCAAATATTTTTACGTTTTCACCCGCGAGCGTTCTCGTGTAAACAGGGCCTAATGGTGATGGTGAGGAATTAGTTGCAACATCTCATTATGTACCTCAAACTGAGTAGCGCATCACTGAGAAATGTCCAACTCAGGTCGTCCTTGCAATGGAGGTTCGGGTTGAATAACTAGTTGTTCCAGTGTTTCATCAGTGGACTCGCGTTCGGATTGAAATGTTCAAATTAAATCGTTACCGTGTGTACAATCGCTGAGGAAGCCTCTGGAGCTGAAGTTCAGTTATGCTAATGAACGTTTAGCTTCTGACACACGCTGTCCGTGGTAGACCAATCACAACAGACTGGGCCGTCTGGCCAATCAGAGAAGAGTAGCTCGCAGAAAGGAGGGGATTAGAGAGACTGAATCTTCAGACGAATCATTGAAAAATGTGGTGATGTGCAAATGTATATTATGAGAAAAGAGTGTTTTTTGACCTTGGATGCATGTAAACAAAATGAGGAACCTTTTAAATAGCATAATAGGGGCACTTTAAAGGCACTTTATTGTAAATAAAACAACACTAACATTATTATATGTTGATGTTAACTTATAAAGTAATGCATGATATGGCCCCTTTAACAAGCTAGAAATGCACAAATTATGGTAGTGTCTACTGTACCTTAAGGAGCTGAGTGTCTATGCCACTGATCTTCGGTTCTGGAACCGGTGGCAGTAAAAAATGCTTCACCCTAGAGAAGAATGCGAAAATGCAGAATTAACTTATTTTTAATGTAAGAGCGGGCACAGTTTTATTTAACTTGAATGTGCACGACTTTTGCTGCCAGTCGCTTCCAGTTATTTCAGTTGAGCAAAAACATTTCATTATGCTGCTTGATGTAAAAAAATGTTTTGTTGTATTTGTATTTGTTCATATTATTTTAATTTATTATTGTAATGAAACATGTTTTATAGCACAAATAGTTTTACCATTTATTTACTACGCATTGTTATTCTTCTAGTTATTGACCTACAGTTGCTAGTGAATCAGAAAACTGTGTTGAAAAATAAGGTGGATTCAATATTATGTTAATGTTCAATTTGTGTCATGCACATAATTCTGGATTCTAAAGTAAATCCTGGGAAAACTTAGTCATTAGTGTAAATCCCTTTGTCAATAGGTAGGATGTCATGCTTACTAGGGTGGTCCTTATTTTTAAAGTCTCCAATTGTCATGCTCTTAACCCTTCAAATTGTTCCTTTATATAAGAAAATACAGCATGCCAATTTTTATGGCAGTAACATAATAATTACTGGTAGCTCAATAGCTTTAAACTTTCTGAGATTTTGATGATTTTCGTAAAAAAAACGATCATTTGAATTGGTATTGTACCTGGCTAGTAAAATTCCCAAAAAATCTCCACATATTCCATATGCTCCATATATTCCTAAATATGTATTTTAGATGCATATCTCAGTTTACTTATTGTAGAAACTAAATCCAAATTAATCCATCCATGACCTGGTTTAGCAGATTTACCTTTCCTGGTGGAATCAATACATATTTCTATTGATGATCACCTTGGTTATTGTTTGGGTTTAGAGCACATTTTTTGGTTTAAAAAAAATTACATCACGTTCCTTGAAATTGACCCGGAACTTTGGCCGAATCAAGCAGATTATCAGGAGGCACAGGCAATTATACATGCAATGAAAGTAGTTAATGATCACGCCGAGAGAAACTCTCTGATTCAAGAATACAATGGCTATCTCACACACTCTGAAGAACAACTGCAGGTTCTCCTTCATGTGGTGGAAGATCACCGACGGATCTATCCAGACTGCAAAAAGTCAACACTGGCTGCTGAGCATCAGAAATGAGGGATTGTTGAAAATGTTGTGCTTTTTTTGAGATTGTTGTCATTGTTGTCATGTCAGTGTTGCTCTGATTTCAATAAAATGTAGTTCATTAGCAGCAACTTTTAATATTACTTGCATATCACAATAACGCCGCACAGCTTAACATAGGCAATCTTCCACATGATTGAGCTACCTCTAAATATAAATTTTTTTGTCAACATTTTTGCATATTTCCAATTTTGAAGTTAAAAGGAACAGTTTAAGAGGTTAAGACACTAACATTTTGCACAAAAAAAAAAATTGGACTTGATAAGGACCACCCTAATGCTTACCGTTTCATCTTGACTGTCAGCACTCCTGCAGTCAGCAGGAAAATTATGACAGTTAGAGTGACGGCAAGGATCATAACTGCATTCTGTGTGTCAGACATAACTGCAAAATAAGAAACACAAAGACTTGTTTACTTTAAAGTGTCATCATCATCCTTTAATGCTGTATATTGAGTTAAAGGGGTCCTGAGTTACAAAGCACAAAGTCCACTCCAAAGGGAGTTATTCTCTACATCAATAACTAAGCACTGTTTCCGAACTCCCTGAAATGCTTCAATTGTTGTCTTAAGTTTTCTACCGGGAACGTCATTTATATTCCTCATTTATATACAGTATTTCCCGTCCAAACCATATGCAAAAAAGGCCTGATGGTTGAATTTCATTAGTAGTGTGTCGAATTTGACATTTCCAAAACACACTCAAAGCGGTTGACCAATCACAGTACACTAATCCAGCCGACCAATCAGAACGCATTGCGTTTTTCGTAGAGCTGGGAACTAAACCGAGTGTTTCAGACAAACTGTGAAGAGAGAAGATGCAATAGGCTAATGTGAAATATGTGAAAATTTTGTTTTTTTAACATTCAAGCATGAAAACCTATTCTAGTAAGACTTTGAAAAAGGGCATTAAAATGTATCTAAAGGCAGAATTGTTCAGAAAAATCTAAAAAGTTATTTTAATTATCTTTATTTTACTTTCCTGTAGCCTGCACACTGTTGTGTAAGGCTAAACATGCTCAGTAATGTAGAACAATGGCTAGAAGGTGTGAAAGATTGAGTTGCTGTTGCTGGTATCATCTTACTGTCTGGAATCTGGATGAAAGCGGATGGGCTCCACTCGCTCCAGAGGCCTTGGTCTAGTTTGCAGCGCACTTGCACGACGTACTTTGCTCCCGGCTGAGGACTATAGATGCTAAACTCCAACTGTTTTCCAGCACCATATGACTACAAACACAAGAAGAATGTGTCTCAGTCATAATTATTACATGGTATCAAAACTTTGAAATGCAAAAAATAGCTTCTTAAAACCAGGGCCCCTATTATAAAAAGGAGAGTTTCTTTTTCATAATGAATTGATAATTCATTTATCAATCATCATTTAGAAGCAAATGTGTATATAAATATATGGAATATTTTTAGATTGTTAAAGAAAATCCTGTTTTATTTATGGACCCCAAGTTTAGTATAACAAATCATTATAAAAAAATGTTAAGAACCTTGGTGACCATGCAACTATTTGAATCTCACCTCCCAATTGCTGCTGTACGCCTCGTCTCCGCTGTTTTTTAAGCGAACTTCATATCTGATTGTTACCCAGCCTGAGCGGGTGTCTGCGTCATGGGGAGGCTGCCACTGCACCAGGAAATATGGACTGTTCTTGGTCTGCATCAAAGTCACATTCACATTCTCTGGAGGGTGAGGCTGCACTGTGTGAAAGAAGATGAATCATCTTAAATGACATTCAACTGCACAGACACAGGGGTGGGTTTACCATTTTGGGGGGCCCTGAGCAAAAGCCAGGACCTGCCATCCCCCTCTTAAGTGAAAAATATGCTTCCACTTTCAAAAAGCTTACGACAGAGGCAGACACGCTGCATACACACGTTACCCAGACAGCAACATAATGTTGGCCCAGATCCGGGCCACATCTGATACATGTGGATTACACTTGTACCAGATGTGGGCCAGATCTGGGCCGACACTATGTTGCTGTCTGGGTATAATCACCACTGCTGTTGTGGCGAATTCTGACTCCAATTGATTCCAATTTTTCAGGTAAAAATAAATAAATGTCAAACATTTAGATATCAGACATATTTATACTGTCTTTTTGCAAAACATTTTGTTACAGCTGAATACCACAAATAAAACCCAGCAGCCTCAAGAACACTTCCACGATAAACTTTGCCTATAGGATTTAACAAAAATATCAGCAAAAACAACTAACTAATATATATTCAAACCATTAAACTGTTTGTTTAATAAAATATTGTTAGTAATAACAGAACAGAAGAAATTAGCAGTAGCACAAATAAATACAACTGAACAAAGTGCATTAAATCAAATAATCAAATGTAAAATAACACTGCATACAGTTATTTTTATAAATAAAATATAGATTAATCCTTATTAAAGTTAAAGTTATTCAATCAAGATCTGACAAAATTGTCAAAATATCCTTGTAAAGTGTGTATTTGTCTGTTCAAACGCAAGAGAACTCAATTGCATTCAGTATTGGCACACTATATGAGAGGCGAGTGAATAGTTGAATATCACATTAATTGTGAACACAGGAATCGATGAGCGATAACAAATATCTGATTCCTGACCTTAAGTATGCGATTCGGTTTCCAACCCTATAGCTGCCAGTAAATACAGGCAGTGACGGTGCGGACACAGCTTGTTTAATGTGCGACCTGGGTCTTCAGCCTCATCAGATGTTTCATTTAGATTTTTGGGTATTTTTGGATTTCTTTTTTGAGGTCCTTTTGGGTATGTGTGCTTCATGGTTGTTTCTCTCTACTTATCCGGACCGCTTGGTAATAAATAATGTCAAATGGAGTCATGAATTTAGTTAATTGCTTTTGGCCAGCAGGGGCCCCCAAGCCTGCGGGGCCCTATGCATTTGCATGGTTTGCGTGGTGGTTAAACAACGCTACTGCACGGACACAATGTTCCATTACAACCAGTGTGCAACTGAACAGTGACAACAACACATTTACTAAAAAAGGAAAGAACTGAATAGGGTCTACATGGATGGCTATTCCTCATATGCTTCTTGTACACTACCATTCAATTCAATTGTATTTATAAAGCACAATTAAAAACAACAACAGTGCTGTACAATGTACTAGAATGAATTAAAAATACAATAGAACCCACCATAAGAAATAATGAATGTAAAACAGGGCATAAAAAAACAAACGGACATCACAAGTTGTATGCTAAAGAGAAAACATGTTTTTACCTTCGGTTTGAAAATATGAACTGTTGCTGCATTTATAATAGAAATCAGTAAACTGTTCCAAAGCTTAGGTGCGGCTACGGTGAAAGCTCGATCACCCCTAGATTTTAACTTTGACAGTTAATTAACTCTGGTTGGCGGACCTAAGAGTTCTCGCTTGACGGTGTTCACACAAAAGGTCAAAGAGGTAAGAAGGGTCAAGGTCCTTTATAGATTTAATGACAAGAAAGAGCACTTTGAAATTAATTCTAATACAGATGTGTTCACATCAAAAGAACCATTCACAAGTTAAGAAATTCTTGAAAGAGTCAATTGTTGTTTATGGAAATTAATACTTTTAATTCAGCAAGGATGCATTAAATTGACACAAAGAAAGTTCAAAATCCTGGTAGAAACGTTCTGTTTCCACAAAAATATTAAGCAGCACAACAGTTTTCATTGATAATACCAAGAAATGTTTCTTGATTTCTGAAGGATCATGTGACACTGAAGACTGAGGTAATGGTTGCTGAAAAATCAGCTTTGCCATCACAGGAATAAATATATATTAAGGAACTTTTTAATATATATTAAAATAGAAAAAAAATAGTTAATTTAAATAGTTTTCATGAATTTTTGATCAAATAAATGCAGCCTTGGAGAACTTTTTTTTTTTTTTAACAAAGCATAACTGTAGAACTGTTTTTATACACTTAATGCGTTAAAAAAAATCCCCCGTGTGTCAAACCATCAACCATATGCCAGCACATTCAAGCATCTTCAGTGGGATATTTGATACATGGCTTGAGTTTTGCATTATGCTAGACACAAACCTGTTCATCCTCATTCTATTCAGCTAGTCAGCCAGATCGGCCTCTGTTTAGTGCCATTTAGTACTTTTCCATTCCACTCAGACGCTCTAAAAGTCATCACCGTTTAACTCACCGTTACAGATGGATAAGCCCAGTGCACACACATTTCTAGCAGGAATTGCAATGGTTTAGGGGAAATTGTAACTAAACTATATAATTGCAAATGCAGCATTATCTGCCTTGTGTTCAAGTAGAATGATCTAACTTGATTGTAATAAAAGTTCTGTAATAAACAGAATGAGGAAATTAAGCTGCATGTGCCTTTATGTAGCAGTATATTAAGTTTTATAAGTTCAACTCTCCACTCCTGTCTTCATGAATCCTTGAAAGTGACAGGAAGGGATGGAGCTAAACTCTGCAGGACAGTGGGCCCTCCAGGACTGAAGAAGTCGCCCATCCCTGTTTAATATACACTATATTTAGCAGGCAGCTCACTGCACTGTGGCTGTTGTCAAAACAACCCTGAAATTGGTCTCTGTAGTAAAACATCATTAACCATTCAAGCATGCTCAGTATACGCTAGGGGCATTTTGCAAGCACATAAAAACAAATCCATTTTTGGATGCATTTTCGTATGATGTAAACACAATAAATGAACTCACCGATATCCATAACATCAACTTCCACAGATTCTGAATAGGCTTTTCCCAGTGTATTGGAGGCCACCACTGTGATGTTGTATATGATCCAAATAGAGGTGTGCCGCTTATCAAAATAACAGGAATTGTCCCCCGCCTTATGATAATCCGGGCATTCAAAGACTTCCACGAAGCTAAAAAAAAATGTTATTGATGGTTTAAAAGTTGAAATTCATGACATAACTTTTGGACAACAGATGAACCGAAACCTGAGATTTGTTGTTATAAAATATGTAAACATGAACTCATACTAGCTTTAGTGTGCTTATTTATAAATGTGCGTACTGTACAAAGGTTAAGGTCAATAATGTGTTATTCAAAGAAATTTAATTGCATTAAAGTGATAAAAAATTGATCAGAGTTAAGACATTTATAATGTTACAAAAAAAATATATTTCAAATAAATGCTGTTCCTTTGAATTCATCAACAAATCCTAAAAAAAAAAAAATTTATCAGGGTTTCCCCAAAACATTTAATCAGGACAGCTGATTTCAACACTGATAATACATCAACATTCAACATTGATAAGTAATGTTTCTTGAGCAGCAAATCATCATATTCAAATGATTTCTGAAGGATCATGTGACACTGAAGCCTGGAGTAACGATGCTGAAAAATCAGCTTTGCCATCACTGGAATAAATTATATTTTAAAATATATTACACTAGAAAACAGTTCTTTTAAATTGTAATAATGTTTCACAATATAACTGCATTTTTAATCAAATAAACGCCAACTTGTGAACATAAAATACTTATTTCAAAAACATTAAAAAGTCTTACCAACCCCGAACATTTGAACAATAGAGTATAGAGGAAATCATGGGATATCTTTTTGAGCCAAGCAAAGCCTACATTCGAAACTGTGCCAGAATAAGCACACAATGAGGAAGCTGTCCATGAATTAATACAGGGAAAAAGAAAAATATAAAGGCAAGTTAAAAGGTACAGTGATGAATAGTGATTTAGGTTGCACTGACCTCTCTTTTCTATAATACAGTTGGTAGCTGGTGGGCAATCCACCAGTGGATCCAGGCTCCCACCAGCAAGTAAAGGTCTCTTTCTCAGGTGACCGACATCTTGTTAGTCTGGGCCTCCCCGGGGGAGAATGACCTGGAGAGATATTGTAATTGAAGAGTATATGATATATGATATCTGTAAAAGCCTATTATAGAACACCCTGTTATTGAATTCTTCTGGAATTAGTCCATATGTTGTGTGTTTATGGGCATTTCATATTGAAAAATAAAATGTATTATTAAAAACTATACATATAGATACTTGGTTAAACTCAAAAATCTGCACCCTGTTAGCAACATCAATTCAAATACAGGGATTCAATTCTGAATGGCACACAGCCTGATGTACTGTACACTTTATAGACAAAAGGAAACCAAAAATGTTTTTATTCTGTGCGCACAATCGCAACTGTCTAAATTGTTTGGCTGTTTTTAAAGTCGTGCTTTGCTCACTTACACATGCTGTGTGGGATCCAAGAGAGAAGCCACATGAGAGTCAGCGCCTGCTCTGCATCTCTCCGCATTTTTCCTGCATGAGAAATAAACGTCCACAAAGTCAGTAAGGTGTCCACTCCACACCAACCACGTTAAGTACCACCTGTAGAGTTTGTTTCTACTTTAAACATCAATCTAGACATGCAAAACAATCACTTAGCATGTGTAAACACCTTCACTTATCACAACAGCTGAAAGGTCATTATGTGTACAATTACTCATGCTAAGACATATATATAAAAAAATGATCCCTCTATGATTTCATAAATAATGGCCATGATGGCATTAGTGGATTTCATTTGACTTTTTTTATGTAGTAAATACACTCAGCTACAGTGAGTAAGATGATGAGTGACATTTTGATATGATAAGACTGCAGCACAATCACAAACTAATCATAGAAAATTACAAATCACAAGCACATCGTGATCCCAGAGGAGATGTTTAACACAGAAAAATGAACAATGTTTATTTCTGCCAGCATGGTAATGTACAATGTTCTGAAGACAAGGCATCAACTAAAGAATCGGGCAGGTGCAGAGAGGTGACTTAATGGAAAGTTACTGCCTTGGAAATGGTGAGTTCCAATGAGAGACAGATTGAAAGGGCCATCAATCTGCTTTATGTTTTTGGATCATTTTTAGAAACACTTGGCAACAATATCTTGTAGAATATAGATGCAATGCATTTTGTGTTTACACGTTTTAGTTTCCATGGACATGCCATAGGCTTTATTTACAAACTTATAATAAGTCTTCAAAATGCCAAGGACGAGATTAACCCAAATGTTCATGCAATGGAATAAATCGGACAAGCTATTGTCTGTGGTCAGTACAGTCTTTTATTTTCCCACAATATATTGAGAAGGAAGTGGGCTGAAGTCCAGGTTTAAAGGACCTCAAAACATTTGACATTAAAGGAATGGTTCACTTAAAAATGAAAATTGTGTCATCATTTACTCACCCTCAAGTTGTTTCAAACCTGTAGGAATTTCTTTCTTCTGCTGAACACAAAGGAAGATATTTTGAAGAATGTCCATAACCAGACAGTTGATGGAAGTCATCAGTAGAAAAAAAATACTATTTAAGTCAATGGGGTCCATCAACTGTCTGGTTACAGAGTCCGACATTCTTCAAACTATCTTCCATTGTGTTCAGCAGAAGAAAGAAATTAGCCCATCACCACCCAAAATCAAACACTAAGCAAATAACTAACTAAATATTCATCCTTAAAAGACATATTTTTACTATCTAAGATAACAGGGCTCAAACACATTAGGGTAAAGCTGGCAGTGGAGGCCAAGTACCATCAAGGATCAAACTATGTATAAACGGTCTAAAGAATTATCAATTAATGCATATTTTGCAACAGGCAACACAAAAGCAAGTCTTTTCCAAAAATCTGTTAATCTGATGCTCAAAATATTTCTAGGGTAGGGAACAGCAAACTGCAGTGCATACTATTACTGAGTCTACACTACACAAACTCCAGTCTCATTTGGTCTCTCCTCAGGGGCCAATTTTTGCCACCGCATTCTCAGTCACTGATAACAATGTGATAGCCATAAACAAACACATATTGCTTCAGTAAGCCATGATCCCAGTTCATGATCCCAATTGAACAAAAAATGTAGGCTGGAGAAAGAGATTATGTCCTGCAGACTATGCTTCTATGGTCACCGTGATTTCGCCAAGTATGTTCCTGGATCAATATTTTGCTGATCCTGGAACAACTTTCCTGTCTGTAAATTTAGCCATAACCGTATCCCTACCCCCTAAATCTAACCCTACCTGTAACTTTTCCCTTTAATCTGAGGGAAATTATAAAAAATATATTTAAAAAAATTATATGATCAATAAGTTATGACAACGCTTTGCAATTTTCAACTTTTTTATGTTATGCTCTACAAGATTCAGCTCTTTTTTTTTAAGTCAGTTTAATGTAATTTAAGTTGAAATGACTTAAACATCCAAATTGATTGTCACCTTAAATGACAATGTCATTGTGAAATGACTTAAACATCCAAGTTGATTGTACTTAAAAATTTAAGGTAGCATCTTTTTTTTTTACAGAGTAACACTTATGTTTAATTTAAACAGCCAATAAGAAATACATAAAATAATATTAACTGATGTTTTACAATAATCAATAATCCAAGAATGACAAAAGAATAGTGCAAATTCTACGGACGCAGCTGTTTAGCGCCATTTAATTATCCTTGCATGTAAAATAGTTTTGATAGCGGTATTACGGCACAGAACAAAATAAGTGCACAATGACATTTCATAGTTTCCGCCGCTTTATAAAACATCGTAATATCGAGTCTTTTCTTTTGACGCGGACTGTCGCGGAGACTCAAGGCCTATTTATACTTCTGCGTCGAACTGCCGCCGTAGCTACGTCGTAGGCTGTGTGTAGCGCGCGTACCCTACGGCGTACCCTGACGTGCACCTCTCCAAAAATGTAACAACGCGTCAATTCTACGCGGACACAAGTGCTGTGATTGGTCTGCCAGAACCCCTCCCTCGGGGTTTCACACGCTCCCTAGGTGCGCGTCAACGCGGACAACGACACAGAAGTATAAATTAAAACCAACACGTTGCCTACGGCGTATAGGCTCCGGCGTAGGTCCGACGCAGAAGTATAATGAGGCCTTCACCTGGATCCGCCACCCAATCCGTGACCGAAATTACACACACAGCTTCACCTGTGATTTTCCCATAATCCACAAACGTGCTGCATTTTGGACTGTTTCACTATGAAAACAGTCTATCCGAAGCGATGTCCCCCCTCAAAACGCACACTATGAGAGAGGAAAGGCCAAATACAAAGACACTGTTGACACCGCAGTCCCTCTGAGTCTTGTGCTTGCACACAAACAGCCCTAAAGCTGCAGAGACTCTTGAGGAGTGGCATGATGGGTCTGTCTGCAGACTGCAAGAGAGGGGCGTAACAGGAAGTGGGCGTAACTTGAAGGGGGCGTAACTTGACGTTGTCCAAATCACACATAATAACCACACTAAATACCCAACACGAGATGTTGTCGGCAAGATGCCAGCTCGTATGGAGACAACGGTAAGAATATTTTCCCGAGATAACCGTGTAAATCGAAGTGTATAATGCCGCTTTTTACATTGCAGCAAGGGCAGAGCAAAGCGTTTGGAACTTTGAGCTTGTCAATCTGTCTCGCTGAGTGTCCAACAGATGCAAGCAGCACAACACAGTAGTAGATCGCCCTGCCTGGAGTGAGCACTTCACTTGCCATTATTAAAATGTAAATCATAGTTATGATTCAAGTCGAGGTTGTTGAGATTATTTTAATAATCATAATATAATAATTACTTCTATAAGACTAATGCTTTATTTTAGACAATATAGGTGTTTCTTTTAATTGCACATTTTTCTTACTGTGGTGACACCACTACTAAAATGAATACTGAGGAAACTTAACACTGCTACCAGAAAGTGTTTTTTCTTATAAAAATAAATAAAAATCTGAACATGTTTTACACATGAACCCTCTCTTCTTTTGTCAACAGGTGTGGTAAACTGGAACACATTTTCAGAGGAGCATAGAAGGACCAACAGAACTCCATCTAATCTCCTGTTGCATTCAATGCAATTCTCTCTACAAAGACTGTGAAGCCTACAGGGGAAAACAACAAGGATTAGATTTCTACTGTTTTTATGTGGCTGGTGGCACTTACTTTCTGAGATCTGATTTTCTATTGGATGTAATGCTGCAGCAGTAGCCCAGAACAGAATTAGTGCCAGAACATATTAGATTGGGTTTGCATAAACCCTCATTGTGTTGCCTTTCAATTAAAAGATTTTGTTATTGTGTGCCTGTTGTTCATTTGTCTCAAAAGTATCATAAGATTTGTTTGTCAGCGGTACATTTAGCTGTTCATTAGTGCCGTTGATATCAGTCAACATTTTTAATCATCAGCAAATCAGGAATACAATAAGACATCAAAAGATGTTTACAGTTATTTATTTTAAAAAATAAAGCCCAATTCCAAAAGGATATATTAGTGCTTGCTCCACACTCTAGTTGAGGTGGGACGAATAAAATTATAAAATAATTTATACATTTCTTGCAATACATTATCAGTACCCTGGCACTAATGCAGATTGCAGCTTGCTTTACTGTATACCAAAACAAACATTTCGGTTCTTGAACAGCTAAGAGTCAGTTTAATCAACTCTAGGATGTTCAGTTTATGTTAAACTCGTACTTTTATGTCATACACCGACATGCAGCGCTGCTTTAAGTTGAAAAACCAGTGAGCAACTTGAAGAGGGCGTAACCTGAAGTGGGCATAACTTGAAGGGGCGTAACTTGAAGTCTTGCAGGCTGCAGACAGATTCTATTGGAGAGCCAGGGTATGATGTTACTTGCATCACACACAAATGGGCCAATGGTGACGTTTCCAACAGATGAGGAAAGTTCGTCGATATATAAAACACTGATGTTCGCCTAATAAAGCATTGTCTGGAAGTTTAAAATAGTTTTTTTATTATTATTTAAAGTTATGGGACTAAGGCGGTCAAAGAGAAAAAAGACGATGATGGGCCTACATACAGACAGATAAAAAGATGGACAGTGCATTACTAAGTGGTTGCTATGTGGTTCTGACTGGTTACTACTGAGGTGTTCTTGCTGCTTGTTGCTAGGTTGTTCTGTCTAGTTAATAGGACTTGGCAGTGAACTCTCATGCAGCAGGCCAGGGCCCACTAGAGGGCCTCAGCAAACTCCCAAGGGGACCCAACCAAGATGACTTAATTATTAAAAATAAGATAAAACAAGCTTAAAACATATTTCTTTTTTAAATTCACCCTATCAACAGCTTTTTTTCTTTGAAGAAATCAGAATTCAAATGTACAAGTAAGCCTAATTAAAAAGTGTGATTTTCTAGACCTGAAAAGTAATTTAAATGAATAAAATCTTAAACTGCAAAAATGGTCTTCTTACTTGTCTTTTCCAGAACCAATATATAAACATTATTAAATCAAGACGTATTTGAGTTTGTAGGCCTACTTGTGAAAATGAAGTGCAGTTTATGCTTAAAACAAGATTTAAAAAAAATCTGTCAGTGAGGTAAAAAATAATAATCTTGGTTTTCCTTTTAATTTTTTTGTAATTTTTTTGACACAACTGGAAGATATTTTTTTCTTATTTTAAGCATAAACTCGCTAGTTTTGCAGAAAACAAGGCATGGTTCCACAGACAGGGGTTAGATTAAACCAGGATTAGGCCTTATTTCAACTGGGGCATTTAAGTAGTTTTTAAATGTGCCTTAGAAAAAACATTACTGATGTGCATCTTAAGACAAAAAAAAAAAAAAAAAAAAAATGTTTTTAAGATATGTCAGTGCAAGTTGCTTTCAGTTAAACCAGCTCAAACATGCATTTTAGTCTGGGACTATCTTAAGCCTTGTTTGTGAAACCGGGGGTTAATATCTTAATTAAGTAAATGTAGCTTGATTTAAGACTTTTTTATATTTGCAATAGAAACCAAGACAAAAATACTAAGAAAATTTTGTTTGCAGTGTAGGCTATAACTTCATGTGCATTTTGTGCAATGAATATACATTTTTCTAGTTATGCCAAACTCTAAAATATTTTAGTGGATAGAAATTGAGTAAAACATCTTTTTTTAAAACCCTACTCTTAATCATTATCCAATAGCTAAATCATGAACAACTGTAAAAGTCATAAAGGAGTCAAAAAGTATTGGAGTCAGTCAAGACTTGGAGTCAGAAAGGTTGAGAACCTCTGTACTCACACTGTGAGCAAACTGTAAAAAATATAGGCCCACAGCATATTAAGTGTAGTAATGTGGCAGAGGAGATAGTTACACACCATTATACTGAATATCATTGATGGTCTGGCCATTAATCAACTAAACTGTGTGTGTGTGTGTGTGTGTGTGTGTGTGTGTGTGTGTGTGTGTGTGTGTGTGTGTGTGTGTGTGTGTGTGTGTGAAGTAATCGTTTGAAAAGCACGTATACGTTATGAACAGCAAGTCTCTATCTCTTTTTGACTTTAAGAACACACTTCCGTTTAAGGACTCTTTGAACTCGGGAGAGACGAGAACACCTTCCTCTTTGTTTGACATCAGGAAGTGATGCATACACACACGTATGCTTTGTAAGTTGGATTTCCCCGCATCAGTCAGTGCAGCGAAAGATTAATGGGATACACGTATAATAATGGGATACATGTGAACACCTGATCTGCCTGTGGTATGCGACCGATGTTTACACTCTTTCTGGTATTACTTTTTTTTCGTGGTGAATTCTAATCTGTTTTATCTCTGTTTGTTTCCATAAACATTTACTTTTAGAAATTCATACAGTTGAGTAGTAATCTGCATTTGAAAATAAAAAATAGGAAGGAATGGCGCGCTGCCACATAGTTTACAAACCTTCATAGTTTAGGCTACAAACCTTCATCACTCGATGTGCGGTTGTTGAAGTCACTGTAAAAAGTGAAACTATCTTAAAGGTAGTACAAGAAATTAAAATGTTGCCCTTATGTAGGTTATACTCATCTTCTTCTCGTTCCAAACCTCTGTTCCAAACCCGTATCGACTTATTTTCTTATGTGGAAGAGAAAAAAAAGAAAGAAATGAAAGTGCCTCCATTCAGTTTCATTGCATTTTGATACAATGGTGACTTGGTGACTGTCATTCTCTCTAACATCCCATTAATTTGTATTCCACGGACATAAATAAAGTCTTTCAGGTTTGGAACATCATGAAGGTTTGCAAATTATGACTGAATTTGACATTTTAATTGAACTAACCCTATAGCTACTTTCACTTAGGCTAGCTGACCCATAAAAAAAACTTTATCTGCCATAATTTAATGAAGTCAGGTTGTATAAGGTTGTAGATTTTTAGGCTAAATATTATACAAATGTTTAAGGTAAAGTTTATATTTGAGGTATTTTAAGTTTTTTATTTCATGATTTTTTGCTGTTCATTTCAGCTGTCTGAAAATCTTTTTTTATATCTTTCATATGAAGTATGTCACATCTCGGGACACTGTCTGAAATGTCATGTCAATGTCCCATATTGCAGGTGCTTTGCTGAACATTTAAACCTGAGTTCAGCAGATCAGCCAATCACAGTTGTGGATGAGCCATTATCCTCAATCATGTCAGATTTGAATGATAACTCTTTGAACATAAATTTCTTGAAAGAATCTGTGTTAAAGAGACTCTGTGAGTCTCTTGATAAGGCCAACAATAAGGGATGGCGAAAACTGGGGGAGATTGTGAACAGTGACAGGCGATTCAAAGTGAGGTAACAACTCTATTTGTCTTTATTCACTTTTCCTTTTATTGTAATACATACGAATAAACTCACAGTCTTTTTCTTGTTTTCTCCTTCCACTCACATGGACAGTCTCAATGATATGGACATGTGTTCTCTGAAGGCTTTGGAGGCGGAAGGGAGTCCCTCCCGCACTCTGCTCAAACTCATGGGAGATCAAGGATGTATGTTGGGTGAACTGGTTGAGTTTCTACATATCATGGGTCATACGGATGGGCTGCAGTTCCTTAAACCTCCAGGTACAACTTCCTTTGTGGAAACATCGTAAAGAGAGAGTTTATGTCTCAACAGTACAGTGCTGCATCACATTATCTTACGTTGTTTGTGTTGTACTCAGATATTTAATATTTACAGTCTTAAAGTGAAATACTTGTAACATTTGTCTCATGCCCACACAGAACATTTTTTTGGTACTGATTATCAAAGAAAATCTGAATTCTGCACTGTAAAAATGAGTTGCTGCCTTAAATTTCTAAGTACAATCAACTTGGACTTTGAAGTCATTTAAACTTAAATTACATTAAACTGACTTAAAAATTACACTCAAAAATATTTCTTAATTTTGATGAGTTAAAGCAGTGTAAAAACATATGTTGTCATAACTTATTGATCATATAATTTTTCACAGTGTGTGAAATGGATGTAATATGGTAAAATGTGTTAAAAAGAAAGTATTAAGGTGTGGTCACTCAATTTCGGCAAAATTTTGCAGAAATCACTTTCAAACCAGTCAGCTTTCTGTTGATTAATGTGGCAAATCCGCGTGACCAGTTTGAACATCAGACAGAAAACGTTTGGCTTCACACGAAATTCCTGATATTGTGGATTGCTATTGAAATGACTGGATTTTGCCTGCAAAAATTCGCCAAATGTGGCCGCACCTTTACACTCTTATTGGTATTTGAGAACATTATAAAATTTGCTAAAATATTTAAGGAACAAACGCACAACTCTTTAAATCACATGCATTTAAATTCTGCAGAAATTCCTGGCATAGATTCTATGTAGATATAGCCATAAGTGATTTATTTGCATTCATAAGCCACTTTCAGATGCTGTTTTCTCAATCGATCTCACAGGAATTCAAATCCTCGTCCAGCCGCAGTCAGTGGCTGTCATTGCCGGACATAACCTTCGTCTCAGCTGTTGTGCTGTTGGTGCTTCGCATGTGCAGTTCCAGTGGTTTAAGAAAACAGAAGAGGTAAACTCAGGAGATTACAGTGAGGAACAATTAATTGTCTGTCATTCACACGATCATTTAACTAACGCAACCCTTCAGGTATATAACAGCTCTTCCCCAGACCTGGTGTTCAGCCCAGTCCAGGTCAAAGATGCAGGGTTTTACATCTGTAGAGTGAACTGTGGAAACGCATATGAGTTCAGTCACTGGGCCCAAGTAGACGTCCTTGATGTTCCACCAAGATATGGTAAAGCAGAGACAAGAGAGACATTTGGTTGAATTGTCATGATATTGTCACTGCGTGTCACTGATGTTTTTTTGTACAGGACTAGTGTCTTTGGGAGCAGAGGGCAGGCCGAGGGTCCTGATCCAGCCTCAGCCTCAAAGGCTGCTGGTGGGTGATATACTCTATCTGGAGTGTGGAGCAATTGGAAGACCCCTTCCACAATATCAATGGTACAGAAACGGGGTGCCGATCATAAAAGCCAACAGGAGGAAGTACACTGTAAGAGGATAACATTTTCAATTGTACTTTATAGTGTACTGTATTTCATTACTGAGACCGTTTCACTCAGCAATTAGTAGCAAATTTCACACATAAATACAAAGAATCAGCAAGTAAAGAATTAAACGTGACATTTTTAAAGGGTTAGTTCAACCAAAAGGGTTATTCGTTCCAAAATTCGTTCATCTTTAAAACACAAATGAAGATCTTTTAAATAAAATCTGAGAGATTTCTGTATCTCCATTGACAGCTACGCATCTAGCACTTTGAGTGCATAAAGACATTGTTAAACTAATCCATATGAATCGAGCGCTTTAGTCCAAATTTTCTTAAGAGACTCGATCGCTTAATATGATGAACAGATTGAATTTTCTTGTAAAACATGCTCCAGTAATCTGTTTTATTTACAACTTTTTTTTTTTTCAGTGAAGTGAGAGTGATTGAATAATATGTTTTGGCTTAAACTAGGTCAAGAATTTGTTGCCAGAGCACCAGGGAAGATATCGCTGCGAGATCTTCTGCACTAATGAACGAACATGGAGCAATGAAGTTGATGTTGTTGTTTCTGGTATGGATCAAGTCTTTTGTTTTATATCTATTCTTTGGTTAGATGTTTTCAGATCAAATCAGTGTTCTGAACAGTAGTAATTCTAATATAAATAACTCCAGGATGATATAGCTAGGATACCAAGAAATGGTCTTTGCAATGTTAACTGTATCCTATCCAACTCTAGTGCAGAGACGGTAACCTCTATGTGGGACCTCTAAAAGCACAATGTTGATTTGTATGGCAGTGTTAGTGGACTGCCTTATTGAAAGAAGTGTGAGCTGCTCTCTTTTTAGGTTCACTTTATATACACTCATTTTGTGGTCCAACCCCTTGTTCCTCCTCAAGAAAATCCTTGCCATTCTGAAATGAAAGATCCAAGAATATCTCTACAAATTTCAGGAGCAATGGAGTGCTCTGAAGGTATTATGTAATATGTAGTGGCACCTCTCTAACATCTAGGGACTTTTTGGTATCAATCTGAATCTGGTGCATGTCATACCTAATCATCATAGTGTCATGCCGATTAATGCTAATGCATGCTAACCTAACAACTTTTAATGAACGTTTCAGGTTCAAAACAAGCTCCATCTACAGCAATAGCATAAACAATGTGAAATGCATTACATTAAACATGTTTTTTCTTTCTGTGCTAATCGACGGTGTGCCACCGTTGAGCTTGTATTGAACCCGGAAACCGCCTTTAAATGTTTTTCCCTACTCTCTTGACTACTCTTACTGGTTGAGGTGGTGGAGAACACTGGTAGATCTGATGCCTTCAGTAATGCAGCTCTGCATGTCTGTTGCAAAAATGAGAACTTTCCATTGAAATGGTAAAGAGTGCAGTGTGAGAACATGACCAAATGTGTGACAAAATATTTTTTCTTAAAAATGAACATTCTGTCATCATTTACTCACCCTCAAGTTGTTTCAAACCTGTATGAGTTTCTTTCCTCTGCTGAAGACAAAAGAAGATATTTTGAAGAATGTTGGTAACCAGACAGTTGATGGACACCATTGTCTTCCATAGTATTTTTTTTCCCTACTATGTAAATCAGTGGTGTCCATCAACTGTCTGGTTATTGACATTCTTCAAAATATCTTCCTTTGTGTTCAGCAGAAGACAGAAAATAATACAGGTTTGAAACAACTTGAGGGTGAACTGGCATTAAGGGTTCACTATGGCAGGATGTAATTTTTCCGTCTTTAAAATGTATTCTGTTTGTGATCTATAAACTTTCTTTTCATTATTGTCATCATCATATGCCTTCGGAGAAGAATCCTCTAAATACCTACTATATACGTTTCTCTTTTTCAGATGACTTTCTGACTATTGAGAAGGGTAAGTTTTGTGTTCCCATTACATTCGGTCTTGAAGATTTCTTGCTTTTAGTACGTCAGTGAATGATTATGACTTTTTTCATCAGATTACAGTCTTGAGAAACCTTATGGTGAGCAGACCAAATATATTCTATGAATTAATTTAACTCAAAATGGCTGGAGTCTCTCATTTTTCACAGTGAATATGTGTTTCTCCTTTCAGCTACAGACAAAGTGGCCCTTCTGATCGGTAACCTCACATATCGAAACCACCCGCAGCTGAAGGCGCCCATGGTGGATGTGTACGACCTAACTAATCTGCTGCGGCAGCTCAACTTTAAAGTGGTGTCTCTGCTGGATCTGACCGAGTCAGAGATGCGGAACGCCGTGGAGGAATTCTTATCTCTGCTTCATAAGGGAGTTTATGGTACTGTGGCTTCTGCTATAGTTTATGCTACCGTAGTATACTACGTTTTATAGCAGACTACTATAAACATGGTAATTGCCTTGAAAGATCAAACAAACATGATTTTTGGAAAGTATATAATTGCCATAATAACCATGCCATCTTGCAATATGTAAAACTACAGTACAACTAATTGGTTGAATGCTGAATTCAGAGGTGATTAGGAGACTATTAGTTACAATATTTTCTCACCCTCATGTCATTCCAATCCAAACCTGTATAATTGTATTTCTTCTGTGGAGCACAAAAGGAGATCACACTTCCCATCTTTTTATGCTTTCACACATATTAACACTCGGCGTGTCACTTATCAGATATTAGACAAAAGAACTAATGGCATTTGACATCTTTGATGCCAAACTTGGCACAACACATTTGAATGTGCCATGTTTAAATATGTAAGCTTGTGCTGATATTTGGTATAATATTGTGGTAATTAACTGTATAAATAATTCCAGATACCTTATTATCCAAATTGTTTAGATTTTTAGAATGCAAATTAGTTGCTTTTTCATCAAAATTGACATATTTAGTCCGATTTTCACATTGGTCAGAACAAAAATGGCAGACAAGCCGTGAAAATGCTTATTATTTATTTAAATACTTTAAGTCGGCATGAAACAATAGTCTTTTCTTCCCTATTGTGACGTATATCCGATTGAAACGGTTTCTTGAACAAGATAAAATGTAGGGTGGGACTTGATTTTGTCTGTCGGGTATTGATTGGATCTTTGGATCGTTGTTGTTTGCTATCGCTGTGATCTCATGTGATTGACAGATTGTTTCGCCCTTGCGCTGAGAGAAACGTCATTAGAGAAGAGACGTTGCTGCAAGAGAGAATGGGAGTTATTTAGATTAAAGATAATGAGGGCACATGAATTAAAAAAAATGTGCACGGATAAATCATTTATAATAAATATTGCAATATTCCATAAAAACAAGAATTGTCCATTTTGATTTCATGATAACTTTAATATTATTTTTCAAACATTTGTTCAAACAATCTAGACTAAAACATGCCAGTCCAGAAAAGATATCCTGATATTGTTTAAAATGTTCTGTTCTTTATAGTTGTGCCCTTTTGCACTTGAATTTTATTGTGCAATGTTTATTGAATTTAAATGTTCAAGGTTCTTTTTGTTATTTAAAAAAGTTATTAAACTTGCTTTAAGTTTAAAGTTATTTAAACTTAAATTCAATACTGTGATAATACCGTTTACCTTGATAAAAATGTTTCAGCAACCATTGTGATACGAAAATTTGATATCATCATATGCCCAATATGTACGCAAGTTCAAATGAAGATTTTCATTAAATAACTTGCAAAGCAATCATTTGACTTCAGCGCACAAGTTAAATTAGACTACCTTTATGGTACTTTTTTTATTGACAATGCAATTCACCATCCGCTCTCGTTATATGGGATAGAACAGACTAGACAATATTTAAAATACCTTCTTCTGTGTTTGACAGTAGAAAGGAAGTTATGTGGCTTTGGAACGACATGAGGGTGAGTAAATGGTGACAGGATTTTCTTTTTTTTTGGCTGAACTGACTCTTTGATGATTTCTCCTCCTTGTAGGTTTGTTGTATTATGCTGGACATGGTTATGAGAACTTTGGGAACAGCTTCATGGTGCCCGTGGATGCCCCAAATCCATACCGCTCAGGCAACTGTCTCTGTGTTCAGAGCATTCTGAAACTGATGCAGGAGAAGGAGACTGGACTCAATGTCTTCCTCCTGGATATGTGCAGGAAAAGGTGGGGATTTCGTGGTTTTAAAAGGGAGGATAATACAACATATTCACATTGGTTGTCATCATTCTAATACTAGTACATTGTTTCAGAAATGTTCATGACGACGCCATGCCAAATGTCATGCTCAAAGTCACAGCCAATATTGTTTTTGGATATGCAACGTGAGTTTTTCATCCAAAAATAACAAGCTGAAGTACATTATGTTCTCTATCTGACATATTACCCCATTATATATTATTTTTGTGAAGCTGCCAAGATGCTGAGGCTTTTGAATTGAGTTCAAGTGGATTCACCAATGGAGTCTTTATCAAATTCCTGAAAGAGCGCCTCCTAGAGGATGAGAAGATAACTGTTCTGCTGGACAGTGTGGCTGAAGGTGAGTGAACCATGAGCATAGCATGTTGAAGTTAAATGAAGCGTTACAGCTTTTAATAGTTAAATGCAGGTCCATTAAGCTCAAACAAATGATTAACTGATCTGAAAAGAGTACTACTATTTTGCACTATGACTATATAACTTCTAGTTTACTTTACTTTACTTTAACTTTACTTCTAGTAAACATTATACGTTGTCATTTCAAAGATCAATTTAGATATTCAAATAAATAAACTATAATTGAAATATGTCAAACATGTATAGTTCATCTACGTGTGCTTGATGTGTGTCTTCATTATCAAAGAACTGTACTGATTATTTGTAGATATGGGTCAGTTTGACCCCACAAAGGGTAAGCAGGCTCTAGAGATCCGCAGCAGCCTGTCTGAGAGACGTTCCCTCACCGATCCCATCCGCCCCGGGGACTACTCCCATCCAGCCGAGGCACACAACCTGCTCTGGTCTAAAGCACATGGTATTTTCAGCTACTTCAACATATTGTGCAACTCAAATACATAACAGTATAAAAAAGGTTTAAAGGTTTTGTCTAGATGCAAGCAGTGGTCATTTTAGTTCAATTTAAGCAGAATATTAATAATTACAAAAAATGCATATTTTGAAAATTACGTTTTAGTTGCAAGTAATGTGAAAGATGATTTTTTTTTTAAATGTATCAGTTCCATAACTACTAGAACTGCCGCAAGCGGTCATTTTGACCACTAGATTCCAAACTCTATATCTTTAATGATAAATACCCAATTGAGAGATTAATGCATTTATTATATTAGGATGTCTTTTAAAAACAAAACAACACCAAACTGTACATTTAAACAAGTTTAATTATACATTTATAAATAAATAATATCGATGTCCTGAACAAAATGAAGGAGTAGCCTATATGTTTTCATGTTTCCACTGTTCGATCGCGCCCGCGCCCGCCGACACAAACACACACACACACACACACCATATTCCAGCATTGCAATCTTGACATTGCAGCCTGTTCATTATAGCCATAATAAAATATAATAATAAAATAGTCAACCTAACATATAAAAATTCCACTGCTCTGTTTGTCAGTAGTACAATTCGTACCATTTTGCGCATGTGAAGACTACAGGATGATTTTTTCCGTCGATATTGGAACGTGAGTGAAGTACAAAGCCTATAAATAAAGAATAGTTTACCATCCAAATACATCGCAAATGTTGAAACATTTTGATTCTAATTAGAGAGTTAGCCTACGTGAGCCTAACGCCGCTTACTTTCACTTTCGCTTATAAAGTATTTCATTTTGGCTTGTTTATAGTTATTTTTTCATTCTTGTTCTGTTCTGAATATCATTACATTTAAATGATTTGTTGTTGAATATGTTTAGTGTATTTTTTACCACATTTTATTGTTGTGTATATTGGTAGGCTATAGCCTATAATAATACCGTGAAATTCAGTGCGGTCAATATGACCGTCTATGGCCGAAATAGGTAAATATGTTCATTTGTTTTTTTGCCTTATGTGTAATTTATATGAAAAACATTTTAAATGAAAATACAGACACTTTCAGGAAAAGTCAGGTACCAGCAGGATTGTATTTATTTTTTCAACAAAGTTGTTGCAGATATAAAATTCAAAACGGTCAAAATGACCGCCATGGCAGTTCTAGTGTTAAAATCACAATCAGTTATTAGACCAAATAAATAAAAATAAAATAATAAAAATAATTTTTTTTATCATTTATTACATAAAGTAACAGTTAATTTGGTTTATTTTAATCAACCATATCCTTTTTCTCTAACAAATGTTCAGTGCATTTTTATTTTGCTACAAAATTATGGTGATTGAATGATGATTTTCACCTCTTTTTCATTGTTGACAATACTCCACTAAAACCCCCCAAAATATTGTTGATGATATTAAAGGGATTGTTCACCCAAAAATGAAAATTATGTCATAATTTACTCCCCCCTCAAGCTGTTTCAAACCTGAACCTGAAAACAAACAAACAAACCAAACAGTTGATGTTCCCTTCCCATTGACATTCATAGTATTTTATTTTTTTTCCATACTTTGAAAGTCAATCAACTGTTTAGTTACCCATATTCTTTAAAATATCTTCTTTTGTGTTCAGCAGAAGAAAGAAAGTCATACAGGTTTGGAACAACATGAGGCTGAGTAAATGATGACAGAATTTTCATTTTGAACTATACCTTTAACACAGATGATAATTCCAGATAAGTGAAATAGTACTGGGAATCAAACTAACATTTTGCATCTGTTTTAACCCAGAACTGCCGGAGAGCAAAATTCTGGACTTTGAGTGTGGAGTTCAGATAAAAATGGACTTTGCTGCTGAGTTCTCCAATGTGCTGGTCATCTACACCAGCATTGTGAAAAAGTCAGAGGAGATGCTGGCATGCCAGGCGCACATAACTAACCTTCCTCTGGTAAGTGGTCTTTGTTTTTATTTTGAAGAAAGAATCTGCAATGCAATATTTATTCATATTCATATTCAAAACCAGTAAGATTTTCAGATGATTTTTTAAGCAACGCTTTTTAAAGTATACTTTTATTCAGCAAGGATGCATTAAATTAATCAAAAGTGACAGTAATCACATTTATAATGATACAAAACATCTGTTTCAAACTAGATGTACCGCATGGCGGTACAAAATATGACCGCCACTCAGGCCTGCACTGGCTTTCCACAAAAATAAATGACGTGGAGCAATTTGGCTGTATTGCTGTATATAAGTTGTATATTTTAAAAGACTGTCTGGAGTATTCCTGTGGATCATGGATAATTTAGAGTTTTGTAATTATTTGCTATTACTATTTAAGTTTTATATCAAAAGTCATTAGTTTAGACACTTAACATCCGTAATGTGAAAATGTCACATTCATAACAGTGGTTTTCCCTACATAATGTATTATAAAAATGAGTTTCAAAAACACACTTATTGTGTTCAAGCAAGTCTTTTTCATGCTACATTGGTAGTTTGTTTAATAATTTACAGAGTTTGTAGGACACTTGTAAAGTGTGTGTATTTCATGTTATGTCCATAACGCTGCTAAAATGTATTCATAGGATGTAAAATATTATATGAAATGTGAGGATTTTGCAAGAATCAGAGGACAGAGGTTACATTAAAAGTTATGTAAATGAATTCACTGATACTAATTTTATCTATGTTTAAGGCATTGTATCTACCAATATAAGTCTAACTGTCACATGCATAATGTTGAAACTGTTGTATAATAAAAGGGAAGAACAAATAAATAATAATATTATAAACTATATATTTTCTGAAAGCGTAGACTCTCAGGATGTGATCTAACATGGCATGAAACATGTCCCACCCACCTCATTAGTATACTGCCCAAGCATAACACATTGGGTATTGGTAAATCGGGTATATGGCTGATACCTAAAAAAAAGTAGTAGTATGTGCATGTCTGTCTGTGTGTGTGTATGTGTGTGTGTATGTGTGTGTGTTTGTGTATGTGTGTGTCTGTGCGTGTATGTATGCGTGCGTACATGTGTGTGCGCGTGTGTGTGTGTGTCTGTGCATGTGGATGTCAGTGTGTGTGCATGCTTGCGTTTGTTTGTATTCCTGCATGTGTGTGTGTGACAGTATCATCCTAAACCAGCAACCCTTCGCTCAACAGCACCATCTACAGGCCGATGAGTGTACAGTCACTAAATGTGCACATAAATGAATTTATTTTATACCCCCCCATGGATGAAATTCTACGAAACTTAGCATACCCCCAGAGGATGTCAAGTTAATCATACACATGAAATATGGTGCAGTTCTGAACATCTCAACTGAAGATAGGGGCGATTAAAGCAGAATAATATTGCATTTTCATTTTTTATGGGAGGGGCGCAAATCACAAATGAGTGATTATGGGCTAGGTTGATGTGGGCCCTTAAGACCAACATACCATAAAAATTTCTTCATCCTCGGTGCCACGGTTCAGGTAGTTATTTAGGAAAAACTGCATTTTTTGGGTTTGGGGGGGCCCAGCGCGGGGGGGGGAGTGGCCCCCGGGGACCAAACGAAATTTTTCCGTAAAAGTCTAGTGGGCCTACATGCCCACCAAATTTCATGTTCCCTGGTGTTTCGGTGTCCCTGGTATCGTTGATGAAAAATTCAGTAGATAAAAAAAAAAAAAAAAAAAAAAACTTTGACAATCCCTATATGACCGCTTTCGCTAGCTATGCTAGCGGCGGTCATAATAAGTTCCTCTGTACTTTATAGTCATCAAAGAATCTTGTAATGGTTTCCATAAAAAAAACTAAGAAGCATTGATCATAACATTGATCATTTAACATTGATGATAAGAATAAATGTTTCTTGAGCAGCAAATCAGCATATTAGAATGATTTCTGAAGGATCACGTGACACTGAAGACTGGAGTAATGGTGCTTTGCCATCACAGTAATAAAGTACATTTAACAATATATTAAACTAGAATTTTCCCCCACAATATAACTTCTTTTTTTCTTAATGGAATGCAGCCTTGGAGAGTATAAGTGTTTTTTCAAAAACATAAAAAATCATACCGACCCCAAACTTTTGAGCAACTTATTTAGCTATACAGTATAACTAATCTTTTTTTTTTTTTTTTTGTATAATCTTATTTGGATTAATAGCAGTCTTAACATTTTACATGACCTGTGTTTCTTGACATGTATTTGCGATACACATGAATGTTTTGAATCTGACTTTGAAGGACCTGGATGTAGACCCTAAGCTGATGAATAAGGAAACTCTGGAAGAAACGGGAAGCTTCTTACTTTCAGGCAGTCTTCCTCAGCACTGCCTCTACACCAGACTCAGCTCAGTGCAGAAACTCAAGGTACATCTCTAGACTCATCACAACCTAGAAAGATTCACAATAGGTCTTTAGCTAGATTGAGCTTTACAATGCATTTAAGATTTAATTCAAAACTACATTGATCCCTTTTTTTTCTTCTCACACTTTCTTCCCGTTTTACAGGAGGAACTAGCTTTAACTGTCTGCCTTCAAGTCCAGTTTAACTGCCTAGATGACCTGGTCCAGTGGAACATGGACGTTAACATCGGCAAGCCCCTCACCGCCAAACTGGATCTCAACCGCCCCACCAGGAAGAACAGCTGCCAGCTGACGTGTCCCATGCCGCACAGTCCCTCGACCAGTCCCAGCCACAGTCCCGCGTCTGACCGCCGCTTCCACGGCCAGGGTCCCTGCTTCACCCAGCAGTACGCCAACCCCTACCTCAACGTCTGCGAGCATCTCCACGGAGCTGTGGGGGGTTATGGGGACCTTCGATTGCACGGTGACCATACGCATGAATACGAGAACATGCCATGCTCACCCTTCCGGAACCCACCGAGCATTCCCATTGAGACCACTGATGACATTGATGACATGCAGAATGAGTTCATGAATAGTTTGCAAATCTATAACCATCCTTGATTGAGCACACAATGCGTTTTTTTTCTCAGATGAACACAAACGAAAATGTTTCGAATAATAATCCATCTCTGCGAGTTCATAATGCAAGTGGATGGGACCCTCAAAGTTGAAAAACCACTGAAAACAAACACGATGGTAACCCATATGACCCCAATTGATGAATCATGAATGTCTTCCGAAGCAAACCGATAGGTGTGTGTATATAGCGCACAGCATGATATAAGCGAGTTTTGTGTGGGTTTTTGAAGCGTCAGCTTGGGATGTCCCGTACACTTACATTATATGCATTCACAGAGATGGATTATGGATTTATTTGCTAAAAATCTTCATTTGTGTTCATCTGAAGAAAGGCAGTCGTACATATCGGACTGCATGAGAGTGAGTCAAACTCAGACTACAGGAGTTTCATTTACCCCTCCCAACATTCGGAAAAAAAACAAAAAAACGCATCGGTCGGTTCTGTTGTTCGGCCCAGATTATCTGGTAATGTGAGGCGTTTACAGATCAAATCTTATTCCTCCTGATCTGCTCGCAGACACATTGGGGCCGCCCCGACAATATCTAACATGTTTGATATTTAGGGTACGTTTACACGACAACAATGTGCTAAAAACGGAAAAGTTTTTTGTTTGTACATATGACAACAAACGACCCCGTCCACACGGATCCTCGAAAACGACTATTAACGCTGTGTTATGCATGCCAGACAAGTAGTTGGCGATGTCACTTTGTAAAGAAAGACTTCGCGCCTGCGCACATACACATTATTTTACTACAGTGCTGGGGATACACTTAATGACCAGCTGAAACATACTTACAGACTGTTTCCAATTACCGCAGCAGATTGTAAACACAGACTGTGAACTCCGACTGAACACAACTGTCTCTGACTCGGCACATTTCGGCATGATCAATCGTAAGTATCAAAATACAGTCGTTAAGTGTATCCCCGGCTTTGTGCGTGATGCAACCAGATTTTACAATCGGTTAAGATTTAAAAACTCCTGTAGTCTGAGTTTGGCTTTAATGATGAGAGATTTTTCATTGTGGGTTTAGAATGTTAAGGGTAAAGCTGTCTCCTATCCCATCTTAAATGTCCAGATTATAAATGAACTATAAGTGATCCATCCATAAATTGACTGCATTATTTTTGCATTTGCATTTGGTGGTGGTAGTGATGCAAAAATTATATCTCAGGTGGTCATGTTTAATTTCCAACAGTTTCTTCACCTTTATGTGACTAACTTATTACGGCACCTTCAAAATATTTGATCATACAGAAAATATTGTAACATACTGTAAGTATTTAGTCATGTTAAATTATCATTTATATAAAAAAAAATCTCATCATCTCATTACATTTTAACATGTCTTTTTCATGTGGATTTTAAACAGATGTTTAGAAAAATAACCTTTATTTTTAAATAAAAAGTGCATGAATCAAATATGATTGTCTTTTAGCATGTAGATATTGGTCATAAGTCATAACATTTACTTTGCAATTTAAGATTACTCAGTGATCACAGTTTGGTTAAAAAAAGAAAATCAAGCAACAGAAGAAAAACAAAGAAAAAAGATTGATTGAAAAGAAAAAAAGGACAAATGAAAGAACTAAGAATAAATGCATTTCAGAACAAGGGCATTGATCTCTTAAAGAGTGATGGACATCGGGTTATTGAAACTATTAATAAGTAAATGAGTGTCAAGATTAGAGAACTACACTAGATAACTTGAACCTCTTCTACACGTTACATAAGAGCGCACTTCTCCTCAGCCTTGGATTTCATCTCCACGAATGTGGCCTGAGCCTTTTCTTTGATCTGATCCATATCCATGTTCTGAAGGTTCTGCATTTGATCCATGATGGATTCCTTTTCCTCCTCCGGTGGCGCCTCTCCATCCACCATCTTGAGCAGTTCTTCTGGCACGTCAATGTCGTCTCCGGCCTGCTGAATCATAATCTCGTCCTGTTCGCTCTGGGGAAAAAAACATCAGCAGGTCAATCAATCCTAAATTGAAAAGGATAATATACTCCAAACACATAAGTGGTGACACTACGCTTTTTAGTTACTTCAATAATTATAATGGTAACACTTTATTTTACAGTTTAATTGTTACATGTAGTCACTATAGTAATAACTATAGATTATGCATAATTACATGCAATTAACCCTAAACCAAACCCGGTAACACTATTTTACAGTGTCCTTGTGTGCTTCATGTACTTACCATAGTAATAAAAATAAATTATGCATAATTACATGCAACTAACCCTCAACCAAATCCTTATCCTACCCTAACCCTATAGTAAGTACATGTAGTTGCTTAATATTACTCAGTACTTAAATATATAATTACACTGTAACAATGACATCTTAAAATAAAGTTTAACCCTTTATTTAAAGGTGTCAGTATCACAGTGTAATTATACGTTTAAGTACTGAGTAATAATAATTTATTACATGTACTTACTATAGGGTTAGGATGATGGTTTGGGGTTACACTCTATTTTAAGGTGTCGTTGTTACAGTGTAATTACATATTTAAGTACTGAGTAATATTAAGCAACTACATGTACTTACTATAGGGTTAGGGTAGGATTTGGTTGAGGGTTAGTTGCAAGTAATTATGCATAATTTACTGTTATTACTATGGTAAGTACATGTAACATATGTAACAAGGACACTGTAAAATAAAGTGTAACCATGATAACATTGTCTCTCAAAATAATAATGGTCATTTAATACCCATTGGGGCGCCTGTCTTGAAAAACCTGGATATATGAGGTAGCCTAATCATAAAAGACCGATTTATACAACTGGAAAGGCCATGCAAATTAATAAAATTAATAAAAAAATAAAATTAATAAAACTTATACCTCCCTTGGCATTTTTGTAAATTTTCCCTAGGGAGTCAGACTTCTCTAAAGATGATTTCTAGTATAACCATTCTTCTTTAATGAATCTTCATTTCAACAGATGTCAGTCGACATGAAATCTCGCAGCAATTCGTAATTATTTTACGTTTTTGGCAAATTGGCGGGTAGGTTTAGGGGCAGGTTTAGGGGCAGGGTTAGGGGTGGCCTTTCATTCACATCAAATTGCCACCTCGTACAAGTTACGTTTTCCTGTGAGATCAGGTTAGAATCACAGCAGTGCTTTTAAAGCTCAGTTTAGAGAATCACTGCGGGTGGTTAAGCCTTATTCATCCAAAGTGACTATTTTAGTCTTACCATTTTATGACTTAATCTCCTGCCACAAATCTGCAATGGAAGCTTTCACACACGTGACAGGTTAACCATCTTTTCAAACTGATGCTATTAATGTGCTGCTTACAGTCAGTCGGGGACAGGAATAACTCAATTAAGGCAAGACTCCTCAGGTGAATAGGATTAAAAAAATAATAATACTAACAGATATCTCCATACGTCTTCAGGTGATTTATTACATTAAGAATTTGACCCTTTTTTTTTTTTTTTTACATTACAAATTTTCTTAAATGATATGTTTAAATATCCAAATGTGGGATTATCTAATTAAATATGCACTCATTTGCATACATTTCCAGAACATAAGCCAGGTTCAAAATTCTTGTTTCATTCCGTTGACATGTTTTTACGAAGGGGATTTTTGGATATACTCACTATATTTTTAGGAATAAAATGTTTTATACATTTAATATGGATAGGAATAAAACTATAAAGTTTTGTGTATGTAGTTTCTGTAGTGTTCTGCCTTAAGCATCATTGAGAAGGATTCCTGGATTATCTGCGTCTGCATGGGACTCTCACCTTTGGAATTCGATATTTGTCTCTTAAACAAGTCCTCAAACAAGCCCTTTCTGCTTTTTTTGTAGAATATTCTGCATCTCTCTCCATCCTTGATTGATCACAGAGAACAGGAATATAAAAGAACAGCAAAGACACCAGTTGCATTCAACAACAGAGCATCATACCTCACATTTACCATGCATTTACCATGTAGTTTCTTTCACAGCTCAACCAATGTAATGCTTGTAATGTTTGGAAGGGTAGTTATATTTGATACTCAATGAGTTTATAAACCATGTCACAAATGCAGTAAGAGTTTAATTTCTAACCCAATGTTCTTTAAAAGAGATTCAAACTTACTTTTCCTCCACCACCTGCTTCTGATACTCCTCATATTCCTCCCTGGACATTCCATCATGAGACATTTTGCTAGTTGTTCCTGCTTCTTCACCTGGCTGATCACAATGAATGTGAACTGATGATCTTTGCAAAAGAAAGATGCACTTCTCCTTTCCTTTTTTTTTCCTGAATCAAGCTTCGTTCTAGCTCCAGGATTGGTCTATCAGAGTAAATCCAATGAGAGGCTTTTCTGAGCAAGAGCCCTGCAGACAAGTTGCATCACCAAGAACATCCTGATTCCTGACAATGACCCAGGCCAAAAAAAGAGTAACAATATTCTGCCAAATTCCATCAGCTCGTCTGAGGCCTCTATTTCCATTGCCAGAAATGATTAATCATTTGCTCAATATTTACAACTTTGTCAAGGCCTTGCAGAAAAAACTTTCACAATTTTTTTTACTTTTTGTGCCAGACAGTTTCAGGGATTTATTTATGTTTGTTTGTATGTATGTATTTATTTATTTATGATGAATGCTAATAATAATTACAGGTGCATCTGCAATCATTAATTATTGTTAAATAAGAATAAATATATATATATATATATACAGTGCTATGCATACATTTAGACACCCATGCTAAAGTTGACTAAAAAGAGGAATAAAAAATCATCTTTTGGAAATTGAACTTAATGCCTTAATTAAAAAAATTAGGAAAAATCCAACCTTTAAGGACACCAATTTTCTTTGTGAATGAATAATGTATCGTAAATAAATAAATGTTCTTCCTTAAAATACAGGGTGCATAAGTCTGGACACCCCTATGTTAAATTCCCATAGAGGCAGGCAGATTTTTATTTTTAAAGGCCAGTTACTTCATGGATCCAGGATACTATGCATCCTGATAAAGTTCCTTCACCATACCTAAAGTAGCCTTCACCATACCTAGAGATTGGCATGGAGTACTTTCCATAAGATCATCTCTCAATGCAAATCAAACCAGCTATTAGGCTAACTGAAATAAAACCATGCCAATCTCTAGGTATGGTGAAGGCTATGTGATGATGTGGGGCTATTTTAACATTTAACATTTATTTATTTATGATACATTATTCATTCACAAAGAAAATTGGTGTCCTTAAAGGTTGGATTTTTCCTAATTTTTTTTAATAAGGCATTAAGTTCAATTTCCAAAAGATGATTTTTTATTCCTCTTTTTAGTCAACTTTAGCATGGGTGTCTAAACTTATGCATAGCACTGTATATATATATATACACTCACCTAAAGGATTATTAGGAACACCATACTAATACAGTGTTACTGGACATGGTGCTGGATTGCTTTTTAATTACTGTAAGTTTTCAGCAGTTGTCTTGGCTTTCCATGCCTTTTTGCGCCTCCCTTTCTTCATGTGTTCAATACTTTTTCCCTGTGTCATTTCACATTATTACACATAACTTAATTTCTGAACTTATTTTTGTTTGTTTCTTTGTATGTATGGCTTACTTGGGTTGTTACCAACATCTGGTGAAAAATTTCATGTCAATAGCACCTTTGGAAATATATTTACTGAGAAAAATGATGACGTGTTCAATACTTATTTACCCCTCTGTATATATACATATATATATATTTTTTTTTGTTATATTGTTATATATTGTTTATATTGTTGTTGTTGCTATTATTATTATTTCCATCCAAAAAAGCCTTTCTCAGAAAATTTTATTATTTGTGTGGGGCATTCTCATGAAAAATATATTTATTTATTTATTTATTTATTTATTTATTTATTACATTTGCATCTAAATTGATTATTGTTAAATAGTAATACAAATAAATTATTATTATTATTATTATTGCTGCTGCTGCTGCTATTATTAGTCCCAAAGCACCTTTTTCATCAAATTTGATTATTTGTGTGGGACACTTACAGGAAATTATTTGTTTGTTTGCTTGTTATAATACTACTTATTACAGTTGCCTTTGCAATAATTAATTATTGATAAATATGAATAATAATTATAACAACAGCAATAATAAATGTATATTATTATTACAATTTATATCTGATCTAATACCGTAAATCATGAAAGTGTGATTACAGTCATGCAAAGTCTAATAATAATTAGTTTAGTTTCTACATTGCCTAAAAATTAAGCTCTACATTATTTTAATTACATCACTGTAAGTATGGATTTTATATACTTATAAACATGTTTTGTTCCAACCCAGATCCATTCAAAATATGAATTCAGAATATATATATTTTTTAAATAAATACTGTTTGTTCCCCTATAACAGAGTTGAACTACTGATCTTCCAGTGTAAGTGTACATTTACATTTACATTTAGTCATTTAGCAGACGCTTTTATCCAAAGCGACTTACAAATCAGGACTAAATTAAGCGAGTCATCATGAAGAGGCAAAAGACAACAACAACGCAAGAAGTGTTCAGAATACGAAGTTCAGGCATTATTCAGAGTAGCATAAGCATGATAAGTGGGATTTTAAGGGAAAGGTTTTTTTTTTTTTTTTTTTTTTTTTTTTTTTATGAGTTTAGGTGCTCATGGAAGAGATGGGTTTTCAGCTGTTTTTTTAATGTTGTCAGGGATTCAGCATTCCGGATGAGGGTGGGGAGAGTGTTCCACCAGCATGGAACTGTGAATGAGAATGATCTGGAAAGTGATTTTGTGGCTTTCTGTGATGGAACCACGAGACGTCGCTCGTTGATTGATCGTAGGCGTCTGGTGGGGATGTAGGCTCGTAGGAGTGAGTGAAGGTAGGAGGGAGCTGAGCGTGTGATAGATCTGTAAGCAAGCGTCAATGCCTTGAACTTGATGCGAGCAGCGAGAGGTAGCCAGTGCAGAGAGATTAACAGAGGGGTGACGTGGGCCCTCTTGGGCTCGTTGAAGACAAGACGAGCTGCAGCATTCTGGATCATCTGAAGAGGTTTGGTAGCACATGCTGGAAGTCCGGCCAGAAGAGCATTGCAGTAGTCAAGCCTAGAAATGACCAGGGCCTGGACGAGGAGTTGTGTTGCGTGCTCAGTGTATACAATGAAATTCTGATTGTAAGATCAATTGTGCTGTTTGAACCATATGCTTAAACAAATAAAATGGTATTGCTCCTTTAAATATGTCAAGAAATGTTGAACGTGGTAAAAGTCACAGCATAACAGTATTGAACAGAAAGTACAGAAAGAGAAGGGGGGGGGGGTCATATATTATGGATAAATAAATAAATATTTGTAATATTATTTGTTCATTATTTAATATATGAATAATACATTATTATTCATATATTGAACGAAAATTCAATATATGAATTTCCCCCCTCCCCTCTATTTTCATTGGTCCACTGGATGATTAGGTAATTCATTGATTCATTAGGTCAGGTGGGATAATTCATTATGCTGATATATAAGTTGTATTTAGTAGTATATTTGCTGTTTGCCTGACGAAGACCTTGTGGTCTGGTCGAAACATTTCGAGTTAATGAATAGCAGTGTGCCAGTTGTTTTGTATTGTATTTAAACACTGAGATGTGCCAGCAGTTCACAGTGTCTGCTCCATCTCAATAGAGGGTGATGTTACAGGCTCTCCTATCATCTGATCAGGCAGTGCCGTGGCCACCTCCTGACTAATTTAAAGCAGGAAGCTGCAAGCATACACCAGTCTTGCCAAGTCACCATAGCAGCAGTAAAGATGGGTGAAGGGAGGGGGGGTTGTTGTCCCTGGGGACCTGCTTCCGAAAAGACGACGCACCAGTAAAGATGCCTCGCACACAGCAGAGCTGCAGGGAAGGAGCGCTCTTCTCCATGGCTAATGTCATGCTTCTCATCTTACTTCTTCTCTACTGTGATGGGATGAACACAGGTTTGGCACGTCTGCTTCTTAGTCTAGTGTAACATTAGGGCAGCGTTATGTTATTTTCAAGCTTTGACATTATGACCTTGCTATCCGTAAGACTGAAATGAAGTTCTCTCGACTTTTATTCCAGTGTTTCTAGGGGATGTTAAAGTAATTGCACTATTCCTGAATTTGCACTTTTTATTGTTCAATAAGCTGAGGCTTATTATAGTAATGCAAATCTCATTTAACCTTGACTAGGCCTGTCTCTCAAGTAGAAGTGAGTTAGCAACATTTGACATTTGAATGTGACACATTGTCTTTTTTTCCCCAGAGACAACCTCTTCCCCAGAGTCTGGTCCTGTAATCACAACCAAAAAAGCGGCATCTAAAGGTACGGTTACCCTGTCATATCTTATTAGCCAACACAAGCATGCATTTGACATCAACGGATGTATTTAAAAGTGTACAAATGATAAAATACAAATTTAGTCATCATAATTAGCTGAATTTACTTTACATAATTGCAATGAAGAGGTTTGTTTTGCTGATGTTTTGGCATACAGGTCAAAGTCAAGTCATTATTGAGGAGCTTACAATCCTGACACCCCAATATATAGAGCTTTTATGTAACTTAACTGATTTACCAAATAACCCCCTGTACATTACTGGCTATTGGACTAAAGATGGACAAGAAATTGAAAAGTCTGAAGAAACTGTAACTAGAAACAATGAACAGTATATTCTTAAAAGGACGTAAGTGGATGTCTATTTACACACAATGATTATGTGTCATTTCTATTAAATGTGGAATTAATGCAGAAGTAAACAAGAAATTCAGTATTACTAAACAATGACTTGAGACTGCTCTAAGTTGTTTAACCTTCCTTCATAGTTTCCGTATACAGACCAGAGACCTGGGAAATTATTCATGCGTCTTCAGAGAAAATGAGGCACAAGTAACATTTGTTTTAGATGGTATGTTTATCCTTTTATGCACATCTCGGAATGGTTTTCATATTTGTCATTGTTGGAGATTTTGCCGGATAAACTGATGCATTGTGCTTTTCCTCAAGTTCCGGTAATGAAAGACAAAAGAGTCAAGCCGATAGTGAGCTACATTGGAGATTCAGTTGTACTCGAGTGTAAACTCAAACACACACCAAACACATGGAACTGGTACAAGGCAAACAACACTGAAAAGGTGAATCAGAAATGCGGAACGTGGGATTGATTATTACCACACAATAAAAGGCTTATTCATATACAGTGTTATTTTATATACTATTATAGTATCTATTCATATTTTGAATTAGCTTTTATTTTTATAATTTTCGTTTTAGTTTTAGGGAATTTAGTTATGCACTTTTTGTCATTTTTATTCGTTTTTTTTGTTATTTTTTATGGATACACTATTTTTCCCAAGAAAGTACTGGTAATATAAGGTAACTACATGGGTTAAGGTTCAGTTTAGGAGTAGGTTCAGGGTTAGTACCTAGTTATAACACAGTTGTTGTAATTGATATAAGTACATCGTATGAACATGACTGTAAAATAAAATGCTACCATCTTTATTTAATTTTTAGTCAGTTTTGTTAACATTAGTTCACTACATTAAGCAAACATGTATTAACAATGAAAAATGCTTCTAAAGCATTTATTAAATTCAGTTCACGTTAATTTTAAAGTTTTAAATTAGTACATTTTAAAATTTACTAATACATTTTTTTAAATAAAAAGTTGTATGTTTTTTATTTTAATATTTTTTAATGGTCCTGGGCTAACATTAACTGTAAACAATTACAGTTGTATTGTTCATTGTTACTGTTAGTTCATTAAATAATGTTAAAGGGAGGTTTGGAACAACTTGAGGGTGAGTAAATGATGACAGAATTTTCTTTCTTTTTTTGGGTGAACTATCCCTTTAAGTAATTGGACCTTATTTGACAGGTTTACCAAGGCAGCATTTCTTTTCATCTAATATTTATATTTCATCTTATTTCATCTTTATTTCAGTTAGTTAAAACAATTTTTTAGGTGTATTTTAAGTTTTAGTTAACAATAACACTGTTCATAGCAATATTTTTCTCCTCACAGGTGTTCATCAATGTCACTGCAAACCCTCTGAACTACAAGATCCTTAATAATGGAACTAAATCAAAACTGACTGTACTGAATCTGACCGAGGAAGATTCTGGAAAGTACATCTGCAGTGCCGAGTTTGACATCAAAGCCAGCGAGTCGTATGTGGAGCTGAAGGTCATGTCGTACACTGAGCCTCTCAAACCCTTCATAGCCATAGTGGTTGAAGTCATTGTCCTGGTCACACTGATTTTGCTTTGGGAAAAATGCAACAAGCCGCAACAGAGCAACTCTTCTGGAGGAGGTACAGTAATACTTCAACGATTAATAGGAAGATCGTCGTTCATTTTATAAAGAGCTGTCACTAATGTAAATTCTCTGCAAATTTTCCTTTCTCAGAGAATGATGTCTACTCTGAACAAACCAGAAAACTGTAAGTGTATTTTCAGATCAGTTCACTGAAGCCTGATGGTAAAATAGCTCGACTTGTTTGGAGTTTTTTCAGACATTGTTAGTGATGGTGCTGATTTCTGTTCTAGCACTCATGATGACAGCAATGGATCGGAGAACACGGCAAGACAAAGAAAACTGGAGCGTTGAGATTTTCATGAAATCAGATGAAAGAGCAGCGTGTGATTATATAAAACATTTTTATTCTGCTTTTTAATTCTTGTGGTTTGAATCACATAAGCAATAAGGTTTTTTTGTCTGTCACAGAAATATCCTATATCATATATATTTACATTCCTAATATTGAATGTTTTAAAACAGCATGTTTTCATACTTCAACATAGTGCTATTGTAAAAGTTTCAGGGCTCATATGACCTATTTTGGACATAATAAAGGTCAACTAAATTCCTGAAGGCTTTATTTAAGGGTTAGATCACTTTATATGATGAACATGCTTTAGGCTTTTATTCAAATAACATTTATCACCGCACATTCATAGAGGTCAATGGAAGCTCAGCTGTGCTTGTTTGACAAGCGAGGACCAATAGGGTTTGTTCATCATGTAAAGTGATTGTCTCTTCAGAAGACTGGATTACTTTTATGATGTCTTTTTTGCACTTTGTGAAAGTTTTGGTTGTGTGGGCTTTCAATGGAAGGATTATTAATTAATATTAATTTGCCTTTCAAAGATAAAAGTCTTATGGTTTTGGAACACCATGAAGGTGGCTTGTTTAGTCAGGGACACTTAATATTCAGCAATATTACTGATTTGAATGCACTGACACTATCGGATGAAAACTGAACTGAGCTGGGCTACGTTTCCCAAAAGCATCGTAAGCCTAAGTTGATCATAGAGACCATTGGTGGCAATTGTTCTACGATCAACTTAAGCTTAAGGTGCTTTTGGGAAACACAGCAGAACTGCTTTATAGATGAATTGATCTGATTTCATATTTGATGTACAACACTGAACTGATTAATAACTGTTTACTATTGTCTTTTTAGAGCTGCTTAACAGCAGAGTTGAATTCTGCTTGCATCATTGAATCGTTATTTTCCTGTTATCACTGTAAAGCTGCTTTGAAACAATCTGCATTGTATAAAGCACTATAGAAATAAAGGTGAATTGACTCCGAAACGAAATCTTCTTTAAACATCATACTTGAATGAAGACAAAAACTGCGCAGCTGTATATATTATGTTTATTGACACACACAGAACAATCCTATCATATATCCACGCTTCAGCGTTCTCACTGTGGTTTGTTCAACAGAAACTGCAGCATCAGTCTCAGGACTGCATCATTCCAGCCCACTATGTCTCCGTCTGTGACTCTCTCATACAAGCGCATGCTTTCTGTGCCCCAGCATAAGTTCTTCCTGGCATTGTTGCCATCAGCCCTTGGACTCAGAGCCAAAGTATTGAGCTGATAGCAGAAAAATGAGAAGAACTGCCCATCTGTGATGACAGCCTGAGACACAAACGGCCTGCTCACGTCCTCTTCACTCCAAAAGCCTTGGCAGAACAAAACGCATTTAGTTAAGGAAGAAATACTTTTTTTTTGTTTATAATAGAGATCACGATTCTGCACGGACAACTAAATATGTTATTACTAGAGGTTCTGACAAAATGTTAATTGCTATAGTCCATTTAAAAAATGAATTATTATTTTTAATCCGTTTGAATAAATGATTCAATGACTCGCTCATATTCATTACTGGATGAATCAGTGTTTTTGAACGAATCTCTGGAATTAATGATTCAATGACAAACAGTCACTTGTCGCCACCTACTGGTGTAACCCTGTAATTGATACAATCTTCATTAGAAGTGTCAAGTTTATTTCAAAAGGTGAGTTACTGATGCAGATTTGAATGTTTCGCTGTGATTGTCAAAGGTTTAAAAGACATGGCCGAATCATTGTTATTGAGGATAGGATCATGAGGGTGTTTGAATCGGGTTTGCAATATTTTAACGATTAATTGTGCAGCTCTAGTTTATTTTAACCTGCGCTCAGGACAATTCTGGCATTATTAATAAAAATGTCCCCCCAAAATATCCAAACACTAACCTTGATACATAGCCTGTGCCCCTGTCCATGCAAACAGGCTGGCAATACCGTTAGCTCTTAGTGACACCTCGACTTGATCAGAGAGGCCTCTCTTGCTCATTTTGTCCCTGCGAAACCTATCCGGGACCATGTGAAACTGTGTGTGGCCGTAGCAGCATGGATCTTCCAGTTTGGCGCCTGTGGAGTAAAACAACATGCACATACTTTCAGCATAATGAATTTAAATTCAAAACTAATAGTTCATTTTTCATGTACCACTGGCCATAGGGAGGCTGTGCAATTACAGCAGTGGGTCCAAGCTGGTTTGTACCTCAGGTCTAACAAATAGGCTAAAAGTGTTTATTATATATATATAACCAAACTTGAATAATTTTTTAAAGATTCATTGGGACCCCCTGGAAGTTTGCAGAGGACCCTTAGAGGCCCCAGCACTCGGTTGAGAACTACTACACTACAGTGATTTTTCTACAGGTAGTGATGGGAAAAACGAAGCCAAAGAGCTCAGTTCTTTGTGGAGAAAGCAAAACAAGATCAGAGGCACAAGATCATCCAAGATGAAGGAGAGGCCCAGGCAGCCTAAATGTTAGAGGAGGCATCAGTCATTCATTCAATGAGTGAAAAAGAAAGACTGAAAATGAGGTTACGATCTTAAGCTTTTTCGAAACTTTGAACCAATTTCTTTGCAAAATTATTCAGTTTCAAAGAGCTTGAAACGCCACACAATGGTGACCCCTGCTGGTCAGAACAGTGGGAATGCAGCAAACATGCATAAAACACCTTTTACAAATCAATTGCAAATGTTTTATTGAAGGTGTAGTCAATTAAACAATTAAAGGTCCCATTCCATGGATTATTTTTATTATTTTATCATGTTTCCAGGGGTGCCCTTATAATGTTAGTATGTTTTTTAGATCAAAAATTGTTATAATTTAGAAATAAAAGGCATATTTCCTAGCCTGATTTCATTCCCTGGTTTGAACACTCTGTTTGAAGGGGCGTGTCTGCTGAGAGACTTCAGTGTAAACGCCCTCTGCTGTGATTGGCTGAAATGCTTGCATATGAAATATCTGGCATTACATGTGGAACTATCTGGAAAACTTTTACTATTACAGCTATTATACATTTTTACTATTACAGCTATCGGGATTAATGAATCGTGAGAAGTTTTTTAAGTATTTAGATCTCTTTCAATCACATAAAAAATTGCAGTGACGAGCATTGAGCAGATGACAGCCTGTTGATCGCGTGAAAAAAGATCTTATCATTGCAACGCGGTTACTGCACTCACTAATGATTTCACCAATGCAAACATGAGGCATATAAATACAGTAAGAGCTTCGTTGTGCAGTGTAACAGCGTCATTGATTTCATAACGAGTGTTGGCAAGTGTCCATATAAACTCGCGCTGTGTGATTGACAGCTTGGACGATTGGAAAGGGATTGTTCTTTGATCGCGTTCTGTATATTAATCACAGTTTAAGTTAGATTATTTTCATCCTACTAAGAGAAACGATGTGAAGTTGATCGCTACTTCCATATTAAATCACTACTTGTACTTACCGCTTGCTGGAATATAGTTGAAATTGTCCCCTTCGTCAGTATGAAACGCTGAGAGAAGTCTGCTTGATATTATTCCAGGTTAGAAAAACAGTCCGTGGTGAAATGGACAGAACAAACTAGCAACTTCGAATTAAACTTTTGCGGTATCCGATTATAGATAAACATCAACCATCTGTTGACATTTCGCCATCAATACGCCTGTGTTCCTGTGGGCGGAGGTTAGTCTAAACACGGTTCTGGTGATGTCACTAATGACGGAAGTAGAGGGGTGTAGTCCAATCGAGCCGTTTTTTGTAGTCAACTTCTGTTAAATAAAATATCTCGCTTGGCATTGAACTTTGAGCTTTATAATTTTACAGATATTATTTATACTCTAACAACAACATTACACACTAACTAAAGTTTGAAACATGGGATCACGTAGAACGGGACCTTTAACAAATCATCTAATACCATTAAAGTGTCTTTTTAATGTGTTATTGTAGGGTTTGTTTTATGGAGCGCTTCATTAATCAGACCAATTAGAGACTTTTAACTACAACTATTCCTTTTTATTTTACAATTGTGTAATAAATTTTTTTTATAAAATTGCTCAAAGATCAGGTAAAAGTTATATAGACACGGGTTCACAGAGACCATCGCCCTCTAGAGGTGGACCATTGAAATTGTGAAACATTTTGAAGCAGTGATGTAAGGATGTCTCAAAATCATGTATTTTTTATTGTATTTTTTTATGTATAATAGTGAACACTCTTTCACTATGTAATTAGTTATTTAGACTAAATATAAATCCTTTACAGTAACCAAGCAACATAGGAAGCTTTTCCATTCATATAAAATGTACAACATCCAATTAGAATTTAGAGTTACAATTATCTATTGCATCATGGGATATCTGAAGACAAAAAACTGGGAACAGACTAGTGTTGTAAATGTTAACTAAAACTATGAAAAATCATTTTAATCGAAAGAAAGCTGAAAGAAAATATAAACAGATGAAAACAAACTTTTGGCAACTAAATAAAATAAAAATGAGTATTACTATAATATTACATATATACTAAAATAAGACTAGAACAGACCCACCTATGAAGATGTTGTTGTCATACTGTCTCCTGAACAAGGGGAGCCGGTCTGGAGCCAAACTGATGACAGGAACTTCAGCGGAGATCTCTGCCTCAAGAGGAACAAACTGCAGGAAATGACATCACTCTTAAGTACATATCATACATTAATGCTATTCCTCCAAAATGTTGCATGACAACAGCACTTACCACAGACTTTGTTAAAGTTACAGTTTAAACAATGCCATCATTTAAATTTGCATAAATGATATTCATCATAATCATAATGGGAGTATGTTTCCTACCTCAGGAAGTTGTTGTGGGATTCTGATCTGACTGTGAGGTTTGTCATCAATCTGGAATCTCATCGGCTCGATCCGTCCACTCCTGTGTCCTGCTGGAATAGTCCTTTCTCCCCGTAACCAGTAATAGTTGACTTGAGGATCAAAATCTTCACAAAATAATAAAAAATATATATAAATAAGAAATTAAATTACACCAGAATGACCAAAAAAAAACACTATATACTTTAAAGCCAGCATGAAACGGAAGTCTTCTCTTCCCTATTGTGATTTATATCCGAGTGAAATGGCTTCTCGAACAAGAAAGAAATGTAGGGTGGGACTTGATTTTGTCCATCTGTATTTGATTGGATCTTTGGATTGTTGTGGTTTGCTATGGACCAGATTGCGAGCAGCGCCACGACAGGTATGAAAGAGAGGCTGTGAGGAATACACTTACCGGGTTTTCAATGGCATCTGCTGTAAAAGCTATATAAAGCTCTAAGATCACTTATTTTCCACTGATCATGTTGTCTGGAGTTTTTTGTTTACTGACATTTCTTGGAAAGATTTTTGCACTGTTTTGTCAGCAGAACAATCCAAAACACATTAAATAACAGTACCCACTGAAGAGATGCATGTCTATTAGGGTTGCGCGATATGCTCCATTTTCATATCGTCCTATCGTCAGCCTGTGAGATCGGCGATACACGATATTATCGTGAGGGGGGCGGGGCTTACTTATTTGATTATTAACTTGCTTATTTACTCATCAATTTGCTTGTTTTATTACTTCGTTTTAAATGAGAATCTTTTTCTATTTTGCTAGCAAAGGTGGAGTGTTTATTAATAGGCTAAATCAGGTTGTTTCCTGGTATTAGTGAGGTAAAAAAAAAGATCCTAATCATTCTTGTATCTGACCATTCTTGTATATTTCAACATGTCAGCGGGAAATTTACGGACACACATGATCCCCTCATGCCGTTACCTCTGTAGGCTGCTTCTGCACGAGATCATGAGAACACGTTTTAATTTATTGGGTCAAGAAAGAGTCGGAGTCTGCGATATGTCCTCCGACCAGTGCTCTCTCTGTCTGGATGCACTTCACTTATGCGCACCGCACTTCAATAAACCGAAATAACGCGGGTTTTAAATGCCGGGAGAAATCAGAGGCAAAAATCTAAAAGTCGATCGGTACTTACTTATGACTTGACTCTGATAAAGGAAAATGGGTTAATCCGTTTACATGACCACATGCATTGTCAGTTTATTCAGCATAATCGAGTTAATAACGTGCATGTAAACGCGCTCATTCCCTGAAAACGAAAGCAGAAACGGACTGCGCTTTCACTGCATTAACTGCGCGTTCTCTCAGAGACGACGGTGGATATAACGGTAGGCTACAGCATCTTAATTTACTGGCTTAATATTTCTCTTGTGGACTTACATTATTGACAGTGAAAAAAATAGAAGAATATTTCTTGTTAAACAAGTTTGAAGTTGCTTGTGATTTTCACAGGCAGAGTTTCACAGATGCTTCGTGTAGCCTACTAAAGACTTTATTAGGCCTAGGCGGCCTATATAATTTTATTGATATTATTATTATAATTAATATTTTGTAATTGTACTGTTTTTAGTGTTTTTACTGTCATTAAATATTTTGTTAATGTGCTATGGAAACAAAATACTGACGAACAACGATGCCGCGTCTTCATCTTGGCTCTGTATAAGAATGATGCGTCTGTTAAAACAAGCACTCTTGGCAATTTGTGAATGGATCACCTTGCAATTCAATTTCGTTGTGGGATGTAATTTTTTTCTGTTTTAAAAATATTTTCTTTGAGGAGTCCTCATACGCGCGCGTCGGTGACGTTGCATGTGTGGTTATGTGATGTCGCAAGTGTGGTTATGTGGTGAGATGTCGTTATGAATTTAGGCAAGGCAAATAATTGTAACTATACTAGCTTCATAATAATAATAATGATTTAATACATTAATAGGAAAACGAGCCAATTATCGTATTGATATCGTCAAAGGCATCTGCCATCGGCGATATCTCTGTCTATCGTCGATACACGATACTATCGTCTATCGGCACAACCCTAATGTCTATCCCTCACAGCCTCGCTTTCATTCAAAGATGGCGCTGCTGTGAAAAAGGGACAGACCCTTTCCAAAAAATGTGAATATCATGGAAAAGTTTATTTATTTCTATAGTTCCATTCAAAACGTTAAACTTATAGATTCAGGGCGTACAACTTAAACGATTTCAAGTATTTAGTTGTTTGTTTGTACATAATTTGGGCTTCCAGCTCATAAAACCCACGAAAACAGGATTTAAAAAAATTAGAATATTAGGCTACATGAAATCACACAGTAATTACACAGTGATACCATGGTTATTGAACCAGGTTTTGGTTCTTTTGGCAGTGTAGGCAGATGCAAATCCTGCTGGAAAATGAAGTCAGCATCTCCATAAAGCTTGTCTGCTGAAGGAAGCATGAAGTGCTCTGAAAATGGTAGACGACTGCGTTGAGTGGACAGCACAGTGGACCAACACTAGCCGATGACATGGCTCCCCAAACCAACACAGACTGTGGAAACTTCACACTGGACTTCAAGCATCTTGGATTGTGTGCCTCTCCATTCTTCCTCCAGACTCTGGGACCTTGGTTTCCAAATGAGATGCAAAATTTGCTCTCATCAGAAAAGAGGACTTTGGTCCACTGTGCTTTATTAAATCCAGAGTCAACGCAGCCGTCTACCAGGACATTTTCAGAGCACTTCATGCTGACTTCATTTTCCAGCAGGATTTGCACCTGCCCACACTGCCAAAAGAACCAAAGCTGGTTCAATGACCATGGCATCACTGTGTAACTACTGTGTGATTTCATGTAATATTCTAATTTTTTGAAATCCTGTTTTCGTGGGTTTTATGAGCTGGAAGCCCAAATTATGTACAAATAAACAACTAAATACTTGAAATCGTTTAAGTTGTGGGCCCTGAATCTATAATCTATGGAAGTTTAATGTTTTGAATGGAATTATGGAAATAAATAAACTTTTCCATGATATTCTAATTTTTTGGAAAGGGTCTGTATATTGCTGTGATGTCATGTGCCCCACCCTCATGCCAGTAAACACGTCATCAGAGAAGAGAAGTCGTTGCAAGAGGGAGGGGAAGACATTAATATAAGATTACAGGGCACGTTACTTAAAGTATGTGCACGGATAATCATTCATAACAAACACTGCATTATTCCATAAAAGACTGATTCCATTGTGACTTTAAACAATATGAAGAGAAATCTTACATTACTGAATGAGCAACCAGTATGTTGCAGTAAAGAGTAAACATGGAGGTCAAACTCACCTAAACTAGACAGACACAGCACGGGGTTTTCTTTGGCAGGAAGGTTTTTTAGAGCACAGACCATGTTCCTTAAAAATGGGGTGACGAATTGCTCTTGCTCTCTGTGGAGGAAAGTTCTCCCTTTCTTCAAGTACCAATGTTCTTGTAAGATGAAGCTGCAGACCACAGATCGCAACTCGGACAACACAGACTCATCAATCACCGGCGCGGAATGTTTTTCGGTGTATTTCTCTGGCAGACCGCTGAGATATGCGGTTTTGGTGTAGTGCTGGTACCATTTATCCGCGTTGAGAGCAAATGTCTGTGGATAAATCACGTACTTCTTGCGCTGAACGCGAGTGAGCGCGCGGATCTTCTCCTGGACGGGGCGCGCGCGCAGCTGCTCGAAGAACTCAGTGACCACGCGGCCCTTCGCTGACTTACTCTTCGCGGTCCGAGAGGGCAGAATGGGTGGATATAAACTCTTTGCTGTGGAGGCTTCAACTTGGACATTTCTGTTACAGACGAGGCGTGTTGATGTAGTGGAGAGAAAAGGATGCAAGGGCAACCTGCTGCAAGACGCCATGTTTTCCCCACGTGATCTGTAGAGTTATTCTTCTGTCATTCAGTGTCACTGTATGGTTTTCTACTGCCATCTGCTGGAGCGGGTGAGGCGAGAATAAAGGCTTGGTTTCACAGACAGCCAGTGTTTAGATTAAGCCAAGATTAGACCTTAGTTCAATTAGGACATTTAAGTAGCTTTTATAAACTTTCCTTAGAAAAAAATAAAGCATTACTGGTGTGAATCTTGAGACAACAATGGCTCTGAAATATTTTAAGATATGTCAGTGCAAGTTGCTCTCAGTTAAAACAGCTAAAACATACATTTTAGTCTGGGGCTATTTTAAGCCTTGTCTGTGAAACCAGGGGTAAATCTCGTATACACAAATTGTGTCCAGCAAATCATTATTTAAAAAGGTATAATATTGTATTTTCTGTAATAACTATCATGAAAACACCTTGTATTTATTTTGGCATTGTACTTATTTGGAATGAATAAATGGAAAATATTTATTTAATACATTTACTCACTTTCACAAATGCACGTTTATGTAGCTGTAGATGCAATATATAACTAATAACAAAGAAACTATAAAAAATATTTATTTTTTTATAGTTTTCTGTTATAAATGTATATGCATTTAGTATTTGCAATTGAACCAAAGTGCATTATGTTGTGTTTATTCAATAAAAATGTAGAAATCTCACGAAAATATGTAATGTTTGATCACATTTCATCTAAAAAAGTGTGAAAATAAAATCTGCGTAATGAAACCAATCTTTTTACTGTGAGTAGCTCGGCGACCTTTATTTTGAAATCCGCAGAACTTGAGCACCGGATGTAAACAAATCAGCAGCAGCAGCACATGAGAGTTGATCTTATATGGAACATGGACGCTGTTTGTCCTTAAACAGTGCAATGACAGCCCGCAGTATTTTACTAACCCGGCAAGTGTTGCCTCTTGGACATCATTTACGGCGTGCCTTACCCGTGAAGGTGCTTAAATTTATCTTTTGCACACTCCGTCAGTGTTTAAGTGCCGTGCCGTCTGTATATGCTCTGAATTTGAAGTGCGCCAAAGTCTACTGTAAGCTTGATTTAGGAGAGATGTTGTTGCTGAGGGTTTGTTTGTTTGCTTGTTTGTGTCAGAGCTTCTGCTCTTCCACGAGTGATGAGGTTCGCTTGGCAAAGGAGGCCAGCAAGAAGTATGGAAAACCGGAACCCACTATATTTTCTAAAATAATTGACAAAACTATTCCTGCAGTTATCATTTATGAAGATGAGAAGGTAAGTTACAGACCACAAATCTTTAGTAACTTTGATTAATATATTGTTAGGTAACATTTTGTGATTTATTTTATTTTATTATTATTACAGTTTATAAATGAATAGTTTGCATGTCAAATGTGTTTTGTTGCAGTGTCTGGCATTCAGAGATGTAAATCCTCAGGCTCCTGTTCATTTCCTGGTTATTCCAAGGATTCCCATTCCCAGGATCAGTGAAGCACACAATGATGATGCACAGGTTTATCTGCCCATATATATATATATATTATACATTTCTTGTCTTAGTAATTACAGAGTATGACACTCCTCTAAAATATTGATGTTTTTTCCACCCAGCTCCTGGGTCATCTCTTGATAGTGGCCAAAAACGTAGCAAAGAAAGAAGGACTGGATGAAGGGTACAGAGTTGGTGAGTGAAATAGCCTTTGTTTGAAATGGGTTCATTTAGCATCTATATTATCTTTATATCTGCAGTACTTTTAGTGCAGTACGCTATAATACCATGTCATTAGCTGTAATGTATGTAATAATTGCTTAATTATGTGTCATTATTATTTACAGTCATTAATGATGGAAAAAATGGGGCACAGTCCGTGTATCACCTTCACATTCATGTTCTTGGAGGACGGCAAATGAAATGGCCTCCAGGATAGATGGACCTACTGTCAGAATAAAAGTAATTTTCTGCATTTTTGGAGGAGATTACTGATCAAAAAAATTTTTTTTCAACTGTTGGATATTATAAAAAAAATGTTTGTCAGATAATGAGAGTGTGGGAAAATGTAATACTGTTACATTAAAACATTTTCACTGGATTTCAGTCTACAGTTGACGTTAATGAGCTGTTGAATAACCTGCATTTAGCTGGGTTGGGTTGACTTTACTATTGTTTACTATCAGTAATAAAAACGTCTTGGTGAGTTTTGAAAGTGTCCCAGGTTGTTGAGCAATGGATATTAAATGCTCAGCATATGCAACAAAGTACTGAAAAGAAGGACAGGTATTATATAACATGCATAATGGGTTTTATTCTTGATATGCAAGCAGAACAAATTGCATTCAAGTCAATGGGACTATTTACATATAAATTAGTTAATAACATTTTACAGTACACTGCAATTCCTTTTGCATCTTGCATTAGAACCGGTTTGGCCTCAGCTAAGGTCATCCTGTAGAGCTGTTTCATTGGTGACGGGTGGTGTGATCAAGTGACCTTGGTGGCCAGTCTGCCTGTTTCTATGGCTCATGCACAACTGTTTATATTAACTGAACTTTCATCTTATTTGCTGAAACATCAGATGCATCGGTACAGTTCAGGCATCAATGTCTGTGCTGCTGACTGGAAGAAAAAAGTTTACAACAATCTCAATATTTTAAACATAAACGACTTTTCATTGTCTCAAATTATTATAAAACACGTGAATTCCATCTCAATTCAACAAAATACATTATAATTAAATTGTCCACACCTGTCTTATCAATAACGAATGTCCACAATTGTCTTATCAATTATGAGTTTTGCTTTATCTTAACCGCTCAGATACTTAATCTTAATCTTATCTTAATCTCTCAGTTCTTTCATACTATCTGTTGGTTATAAGTGTATCTACGTTGTGGCCTTGGAGCTTGTATGACACAATCTTAATGAATAACATGCCGATCAGTTGACAAAACACTATATTTACCATAAAACGGAAATACCAAAAGCAGGCCTGCAAACATGAATGAATGAATCAATAACACAGACATTTGCTTTTGAGATGTAGCTACTGCACGCTTTATGCAAATGCCGTGAAATGCAACCTAAATAGATTAATGCAAATTTTATTAAAATATTTCACATGACGTGCCACACATATAGTCAAAGTTCCTTTATTTACTGTTTTATGTCTGTGACAGACATTCGTAGTTGTTGTTCATAAAGTTGTATGCGTGTTGTTTTTCTTTTATATAAAAAAAGTAGGCCTATGGGTACGACAAACGTCGAATTTAGATTGCATTTATGTATTTATTTTCATTTAAAACGTATATTGTGCTGTGTCGATTAAATCGTTTATTTATTAATGGAAACGTGAGCGCAGACACAGCACAATAAATAATCTGTCACGTCATGTGACGATTACACTGCGGTCCATAGGTTTGACTGGAACACCAGGTGCCAAGTAAGTTCTTACTACACCTGAGAAACATACTTCTGTGGCTCATCCACTCCTGCTAACTGCACAATTGCAAGTCGTCAACATAACAAGGACTGACGGGAAAAAAACACAAACATGTAAGTAATTCACTTTTTTATATAGTTATACATAGTTAACATAACGACGCATTTGTTATGAAGATCATTTGTTTGCTTAAAACGAATCTGTCGCGGTACAATTGAAAGTAGTAGTACAAAATTTAGGTCATTGTTAGATAAAACTAATGTTGTTTTGAGTGAAATTGAATTGCTGTTTCCACTGTGATTTACAACATATAGTGTGATAGTATGCCTATATATGGGACATTAACTGTATATTATTTTTCCTCTGGGCAATAACAGTGTAAATGTTAATTTTTTTTATGGTGCGCCTATCGAGACTGACTTTCCAATTAAACCCAGACCGCTAGCCCTTGTCTCCCTCCGTTATATTACAAAAAAAGTATTCAAGCTGCTTTCTTCACCTGCTTTGTCATCAGGTGGTCTGTTATAGTGTGCATTATAGAGCTGCTGCAGTTTTTAAAATAATTTTTCATGCATAAAGCTTCAGTACAATATCATGGTATTTATAAAAAGCTGCTTATGGGAATGAGTGAACATTGAACATGACACCATCACTCTCATTACTTTTAAGTACAGATTAGGATCCGATTCCTTAAAGCCATCAAATTATTTCACAAGATTAGGCTATACTTGAGCCAATTTCCTTCTCCTTGTCAGCAATGAACTGTGACAGTCTCAGAGTTTTTTTTTCTTCTCACATCTGTGTACAAGTTCAAAATGACAAAGATCATGATGTGGCCACACTAATGTTGTAATTATCATGACCTTTGTCATTTTGCAATCTTGAGTACAGTCTAGTGATGAACTTCTAGGTCTCATTACAAGGATTTTAATTTTATTTATGAACTGTTTTATGGGATTCAAGACAAATGTCAGAAGCTTGACATCTTTTGAGTAGGCCTACCTTATTCTACAATCACCACAATCACAAATATAAAATGTAACAAAAATGCAACATCCAATCTAGTCAAATATAAGAAATACATTAGACATACTCTAGATGGCACACTAGTGTAAACCTCAGGAATCACCAAAAGATGTAGGCATTTCTCATTTGAAAATCTAGATTTAAAGACATGCACATTTGCACATTCGACTAGCCTGTCTTAAACAGTTTCCTAATGTAGATGAAAGGCCAGTGCTTCACAGAAACCCTCTCCTCTGCTGCTTTCATCATCTGGCACTGTATCCACTGGCACATATTGCTAGTATTTTGCAAGAGTTGGGGTACATATAAAGATAAATGACATTTTGTAACCACTAGTGTTAGAGTCTCGGCCAGTTTTGACTGAAAGGAAGACATTGGACATACTATATTTTCTTTTAATATTGCGTTTGGTCACTGCTTTGTGAGCCCAAGTTTTTGGAGTTTTGTAAATTAAATTATTTTTTTTTGTCATTTTAAGACTCTACAATGTCTGCTGATGAGTGTATGTCACCGAGTGATTCCAAGGAAATTCCTGTCTCTGGAAATGGGTAAATATGGAATTTCTGTCCTCCAATATTTAATACTTGATAATGTACAGCGTATTTTCAGTTTTTTTTTTTTTTTTTGCTGATCTACATATTATGTTATCATGACAGAAGTCTCATTTGTCTTTCTCCTTAGTTCTGTTAAAACTGAGGAATATCAGACTGTAGCACTCCATGACTCCAAAAACCATCCAAATGGAAATTGTTCAGTCTCTGTAAAGAGTAACACAGGTACAGTCTTCTCATGAATATTCCCAAAATGTTTACATATTGAAAATTCTGAGGAATATTCAGTACCCACCAGTCATGTTCTACTTGCTGGCAGATATACAGAAGATTATTTACACATAGATTATTGTGAAAATGACTAATTATTTTGTTTCTGAATGTCACTTTGTTCACATAAAAAACAGATCTAGGTCAAGTGTATTGTAGAACACAAATACACAAATATGATATAAAATGTATGTATGTGTGTGTACCTACTATTGTGTACCATATTATGGGGGATAATATACCACCATATCGGTATCGGCCGATATATGTTCATTTTTTAATGTTATCGTTATCGGCCTGATAAGAAATTTAGGCCGATATATTAAAGCCGATAAATAGTAGATTATTTCCTTCAGCTGAAACACTTCAGATGCACACTGTTCTCCATGATGGTTTTGAAATATGATTTGAATCACTTCAAAAAAGGAAAATACAGTTAAAGTTGACATGAAATCAAAATTGACCCTATTTACTTTGTTAGCGCATATTACTAGTCTTGTGGTGAACAATTCATCTGTGCAAGTTAATACACAGAAAAAAGATGCCGTGGTAATCTTTAATCAGTTACTTCTGGTCTGGAATGGCGTTCCTTTTCTGATGACATCAGTTTGACGGCTTGGGTTGAAAACGCTTAACCACTCCCCTCAAACTGTTAGTCTGCTATGAGCAGAGATGGAGATGGAGGAGCGCTAAAGTAAAACCCTGCCCTCTGTTCAATATTGCGCAGTCATTTCCGCATATGTCATATCGGCTACATAAAATTATAATGAGAACATTATAATTTTGTGCTTGGGACATGGAGACTTTTGTTTTTGTAATCAGGCTCTCAAAAATTATAAAAAAAATTGAGGTTTAGATTTATCTAAATATATCGGTTTATACCAATATATCGGTTATCGGCTTTTAAATAATAAAGAATTATCGGTTATCAGAATCGGCCAAAATTTTCACATCAGTGAATCCCTTACAAATTTGTACCCAGAAGTGAGTTAAACCTGACAAAAACTCCTCTTGGGTATGTCCTCATTTGTAAAAACAGCATAAAATACAGCAAATACAGTTTTTAAAAAAAAATTATTGTAAATATGCAGAAAGTTTTCTTTTAGGTTACAGTATTTATAACTAGCTGCATATTAAAACAATAGAAATCTTTGCAAGTCCCCATAGCCTAGTAAATGTGTGTGATTTTATAATAATATGAATAAATATCTAAATAATACATTTAGCAATAATAATAATTATTAAAATAATAACAACTACAATTTAACTTATCAATGTAGCTGCAGCAGATATGCAGATTTGTAGCTCACAACATGTAAATGCACTAGTTAAAAATAGAAATCGATTTTTTTTGAACCAGTTGTGAAACCTGATTGGTGAGAAACACACACCATATCCTGCCAGTAACCTGACCTATTTCTTCACTCTTGTTAAGCTGTCAGTTCGTCTGTGTTTTTCTGAATGTGTGATAGGAGACGAGGGCAGGTTCTTGGATGGACTGATCTGTTCTCGCTTAGACAGCATACAGAAGCTTTATCCATAAATATAAGATTCCTTTCAGAAGCACTTTTAATATATGGTCATGTCTCCTGTGTGTCCCTGCTGTCCTGCTCATGAAGACGATGAACCGGCTATACCATTGAAGGCTGAAGATGTGCGTCTCGCTCCAGCCGAGGAGCTGTGGAGCACAGCCAGAGACAAGGCTGTCAAACTGAGGATGAACGCTTCAGAACTCAGCTCAGAACCTCCCATGACGGTCCATCAGATGTTCATGGCTACAGTGCAGAAGTACGGAGACTCTCCTGCCCTCCGTGCGAAGAAAGATGGAGCATGGGTCACCCTGACCTATAAGGAGTACTATCAACATTCAAGAGCGGCAGCCAAAAGCTTTCTGACGGTAAGGGTTTATCATTTTTCAGAAACACTGTGTATGAAAAGAACTGGGTAACACTTTACAATAAGGTTCATTAGATAACATTAGCTAACTACATTAGTTAGCATGAACTTATAATGAACTGCACGTATACAGCATTTATTAATCTTTGTTAATGTTACTAATATTTACTAATACTTTATTCAAATCTTGTTAACATTAGTTCATGCACTGTGAACAAACATGAACAACAATGAACAGCTGTATTTTTATTAACTAACGTTAACAAAGATGAACAAATACAGTAACAAATGTATTGCTCAGGGTTTGTTCATGTTAGTTAATACATTAACTAATGTTAAATGATGAACCTTATTGTAAAGTGTTACCAAGAATGGATTTTTTTTTTTTTACTTACTAGCTATTTAGTTCCTATATAGAATGTGCTGTGGTGCAAAAAACAAACAAAAAAATGCTATAGTCGGATGTTTAAACACGAACATATTCTAAATGTCTTTTTTATCTACAAGTTTATCTAGCATATTTGTTTTTGAAAGTACCTTTGAAGTTTGACTGATATATCCTATAATTTGTGTAATAATCAAAATATTGGCTTAAGGCATTAAGGAGTCAAAGCTTTTACAACTCTAGTTTCATTGTTGTGTCGAAGCTCTAAACAACACTAGGTGATGAATTGCTTTTGCATATACTGAGTCGCTGTGCTCTTTGTGTACTCTAGCTTGGCCTGGAGCGATTCCATGGTGTCGGTATTCTGGGCTTCAATTCTCCTGAATGGTTTATAGCAGATGTCGGATGTATCCTAGCAGGGTATTGACTGTTCATCTGTTAAAAGTTCATCTTCTCAAAAGTTATACAATGAGGAAAAGACTTGAGAATAAGTGATTATGGAATGTAGGATCAGATAAAGTAGCTATGTGAACATACAGTACATATCTTGTTTTGTCACAGGGGACTGGCCACTGGCATCTACACCACCAACTCTCCAGAGGCCTGCCAGTATGTTGCTGATAATTCTGAAGCTAATGTTCTGGTGGTTGAAAACAACAAGCAACTGATCAAAATCCTCCAGGTAGTTTGAAAATGAACGGTATTTTATCATTTAGTGGATGCTTTTATCAAATTACGAATGTACGGAGCCCTGGGAGTCCCACAAATCCGTGGCCACAGTTTTGCAATTCGTCCCCTCAGTTTATAAACCATACTTAAAGATTCCTAAATTGTTCCCTCGGTTTAACAAATCGCACCCATGGGTTAATTAACTGTACCCCTGATTTTCCAATCCATGCGCTCAGATTTGTAAACCGCACCTTCGGTTTTTCAATCCGTTTTTCCAAAAAATCCTAATTTTTTGGGCCCACAGTTTTGCAGGTTTTGAACATAAGTGGTGCATTACAAAGTTTCAGAACTACTCAAAAATGTATAAGCTAATACAGAGATGGTATTCTTTTTAACAAAAGAGTTAGTGCATTAACAGTTATTAGTTAAGCTTTTATTAAATAATTCAGATAGAATTGGAAGGATATAAAAAATAACTATTTATATATGTACAACTTAGTTTACCAAGTTAATAATTTCAATAAAAAATGTGATAAATTATTAGACCCATCTTATCTTGAGTGTGTAATGAGTTAAAAGCAGATGAATCATTTATTCATTACACCACCTTTAAAAAAAAACCACTAAATCGAAATACTTCCTTCAAACATAATCCTTATTATGAGATCATATGGGATCTTCTCAAAATAATCTTTTCAAAAAATGTAACAGTTTTATTTCCTGCCTGAAGTACAATAACCTGTTAGTCTGAAAGTTCTTATATATTAGTCATCTGTAACATTTTACAAAAAGGTTCTGAACGTTAAAGGAATAGTTCACTTCAAAATGAAAATTCTGTCATAATTTACTCACCCTCAACCTGTTTCAAACCTGTATGAATTTCTTTCATCTGCTGAACACAAAAGAAGATATTTTTTGAAGAATGTTGGTAACCAAACAGTTGATGGACCCCATTGACTTATATAGTAAAAAAAAAAAAAAAAAACTATGCAAGTCAATGGGGCTCATCAACTGTCTGGTTACCAACATTCTTCAAAAAATATCTTCTTTTGTGTTCATACAGGTTTGAAACAGCTTGAGGGTGAGTAAATGATGACAGGATTTTCATTTCGAAGTGAACTAATCCTTTAACATTTGATAATTCACTAGCTAAGTAAGGGATAATCAATGGCTAGCTGTACATTAAACAATTTTGAATCATTATGAATCATATCTTTACGAATTCTTTGCAGTTTTTTGACTCCACGACGTGCATTAAAATCGTTTAATGGACAGCTAGCTGTGAATTATCCCTTACTTAATGCACTTCCAGCCAATTAGAATTGAGTATTCAGACAGACCATGGTATAACATTAAATAATTATGAACAATGCTTTTGCAGCATTAAATAATCTTGACTAATGTACATTTTTACATACAGGCCCACAGGCAGGGCTTACATAAAGCCAGGATTAGGGCATTTAAGTAGCTTTTATAAACGTGCCTTAGAAAAAAAAAATTCTGGTGTGCATCTTAAAATGAAACCATGGAACTGACATATTTTAAGATATATCTGTGCAAGTTGCTTTCAGTTAAAACAGCTCAAACTTGCAGTTTAGTCTGGGACTAGGCTTAAGTCTCGTCTGTGAAACTGGGGAATTAATGAAAGTATTAATGTTAATGTAATTTGAACAAATAACAATAAATAGTGTAGTGTGTCAGTAGTTTATATATGTATATCTAGTTGCAGCAAACGTTATTTAGAAACAAAAGAAACTGGAGAAAACACAAACACAAACCAGAACATCTATCACAGAACATGCATAGACAAGGACTGACGAAACTGAACTGAAAACACAGGCTTAAGTACACTGGGAAAGATGGGAATTCAACATGGGACAGGTGAGCATAATCAATTAACAAACTAGCAGAGGAAACAATGGGAACAAATGACACAGGAACTAAACATATGAACAGAAACCAAAACTATACATAGTATACTGAATCTTCTCATAAAATACTAATACATTTTCTTTCACTGTCATTACAGGTGAGGGATCAGCTGCCACATTTGAAGGCTATTGTTCAGTACAAGGGTGAACTGGAGCAGAAATTACCAAACTTATATACAGTAAGTTTTTGCCAAATAATACAATAAAACTGCCAAGTGGTGTGTCAAATGGTTTTCTGTACAAAACATACAAATGCAAGCTGGAGGTCCACTGATAATTACAGATATGTATATATAGTCATGGAAAGTGAATGTAAACAAGCAAAACGTTCCATCATGTCTACTAAGCAAATAATTAAACAGTGCAATATTTGAATATATACATGAATTTGATGTCCTCTCAGTGGGCTGAATTTATGAAGTTGGGAGAGAATGTCCCTGATGCTGAGCTGGATACGCTGATCGACAGTCAAAGGGCCAATGAGTGCTGCACATTAATATACACCTCAGGCACCACAGGGAATCCCAAAGGGGTCATGCTCAGCCATGATAATGTGAGTACCACGTATAGTGTCACATAAAGTGACTAGTTCAGCACTTACTTCAATGCCAAATGTAATTAATCACAGATAAACAGTGTTTTTTTCTCATTTTGATGGATAAGTAGTGTTGTTCCTTAAATTCATCCCTCCTCTGTCCAGATCACATGGACAGCCAATTCAGCAGGTCACATGGTCCGGCTGAAGATGGCTGAGGAGGAAGTGGTGAGCTACTTGCCCCTGAGTCACGTGGCAGCCCAAGTCCAAGACATGTGGATCTGCATGAGGTTTGCCGCCGTAACCAATTTCGCCGAGCCAGATGCCCTGAAGGTTAAAGTCTTAAGATGCTTACTTTATTTACTCATGGAAAAAAATTATTTGTCTAGATTTAAATTTGTTCAGCAGACACTTCTGTAGAAATGAGGAAACTCAAATGAATAACTGGCAGCGTCTTGGTTAAACAATACAGGGCTCCCTGGCCAACACGCTGAGAGAGGTGCGTCCCACGGGCTTCTTGGGAGTTCCCAGAGTGTGGGAAAAAATGCAAGAAGCAATGAAAGCCGCAGGTGCGAAGTCATCCGTCATGAAGAAGAAGATTGCCGACTGGGCAAAGGGAATCGGACTTCAAGCAAGCTATAATGCCATGAATGGGTGAGTTTTTAAAAGAACCACAAGTTCATTTATAGATTTAATCATTTGAAAGAAACCCGAAGCTCATGTTATTTCTCTGCAGTGATTCTTCAGTGCCTTGGGGCTTCACCTTGGCCAATCATCTGGTTTTCAAGAATGTGCTCAAAGCTCTGGGTCTTGACCGCTGTAGAGCCTGTTTCACCGGTGCAGCTCCCATCACCAAAGACACACTGGAGTACTTCATGAGCCTTTACATCCCTGTCTTTGAGCTGTACGGCATGAGCGAGAGCACTGGACCTCACACCATCTCCTGTGCTGAGGGTTATCGCATTATGAGGTCAGAGGCATGATGTGCCGTGTATATATATATATATAACTTCATGTTGCTCCAAACCTGTGTGCTGGTATTATTTCTATTTTCATATAAAAAAAAAAAGTGCAAACACTTTATTTCAGGGTATTATATTTATACCTATTACATGTACTTACTATAGGGTTAGAGTTTTATACTTTTGTATTTGTTTACTTTTCTCATGTACAGCACTTTGGTCAGTCTTAAATGTGCTTTAAAAATAAATAAACTGAAACTATAGGGTTAGGGTTTAGTTAAGGTTTAGTTACAGTACTTAATTATACATACTTTACTGTTATTACTATAGTAAGTACACATAATATGTATAACTATGTCACCTTAAAATAAACACCAGAATATGTCGTGCTATTTAATTTTTTCGTAATTACAGTGGTCCTATTAACTAAGTGGAGACTTAAGCCACATTAAAAAGAAAACAGGTTTAGAACAACTTAAGGGTGAGTAAATGATTGCAGAATGTACATTTTTGGGTGAACTATCCCTTTAAAATTGAATGACAAAATATACATCCAAGAAAAGTAAGAAAATGTTGTATTTATTTAATGAACAAAATATTTTACAAAAAAAGTTATGAAATAGGCCTACAAGTTTGTTTTTTTTGACAAAACATTTTCTGGTTCAGGCTTTATAGAACATGTCCATGATTAATGTGATAAACTCAACCTGTGTGAACTTGACTTCAAACATCGACTACTGGTTAAAAGTCACTGGATACTTCTAAAAAAAAAAAATGTTCTAGTTGCTGATGACAATTGTATGTGACATACATGTTTTTTTGTTTTTTTCTCCAGCTGTGGTAAGGCGTTGACAGGCTGCAAAACCAAGTTAGACAAGCCAGATAGTGATGGGAATGGTGAGATCTGTTTCTGGGGAAGGCATGTGTTCATGGGATACCTGAACATGCCAGACAAGACTGAGGAGGCACTGGATGCAGAAGGGTGGCTCCACTCAGGAGACCTGGGCAAACATGACAGCAATGACTTCCTGTTCATCACTGGCAGAATAAAAGGTAGAAATACACATTTGGAGAATTTCACATTTGTACATTTAGGGTGCAACAGTGCCTGTTCACTTTTTCATTGGCCTTGGTCCCATAAGTACTTTTCCCATGGAATTTTTTAAAAGTCTTCATGAAAGAGTTATATGAACCAAACCAACCAGCTTCAAGGTGAATCACAACTAAGGTTAATCAAAAAAGTATTTGAAAATTTGACAAAAAGGCAAGGTACAAGACTGTGAACTTAGTGGCTTAAATGAGGGAAAGAACTGCCATTGCATTGCAAATTACATAATCTTGATGCAGTCTTGCTGCATATTTCTTTGCAGAATCATGGGTAATGTAGTTTTTCACTTAAAGCGTTATCATTAAAAATAATTTCCCCCTATGGAATTTTTTTTTTCTCCATGCCTTTGGAGAACACTCATGTTACTGTGAGCAGAAAATTATCATATAAATTAGATAAATACATATAGAATTACCTTGCTTTTGCAGAATTAATCATTACTGCCGGTGGAGAAAATATACCACCCGTCCCTATAGAGGATGCCCTAAAGGAGGAGGTGTCAATCATCAGCAATATCATGTTGGTTGGAGACAAAAAGAAGTTCCTTGCTATGCTCCTTACACTCAAAGTAAGTCTATTTTTACTTAGTGGGACCATTAAATGTGCACATTTTACCAAATGTTTACATTTATACCAGCCACTATAAAAGAGTATTTGCTAAGGCACCATTTTCAAAATGTATGTTGTTATATTTTCTTTTTAAATCACTGAATCTTATTTTTAGTGTAACACTGATGACAATGGAGACCCCACGGATGAACTGACACCACTGGCGGTGGAGTTTTGTCGGCAGCATGGTGTAACTGCCAGCAAAGTCTCAGAGATCATTAGCAAAAAAGAGCCAGCCATTTACAAAGCCATCCAGGAGGGCGTAGACCGCGTGAATGCCAAAGCGACATCCAATGCCCAGAGAGTCCAGAAGTGGACCCTCCTTCCACGAGACTTCTCCATATCTGGCGGAGAACTTGGTGAGTGTTTTTATTTCTTTATGTAGACAAGACTATAAAATAGATGAAGTGAAGTGAAGATAGTGCAGAAGTACTTTTATCTGTCAGCTTTGATGTCAGTACAATTCATGTAAGTCTCACATGTTTTGATGAAATGGCTTTACGTGACACACTGAACATGCTTGCCTAACTGCATTCTTGAATGCATAATTACCGAGAGGAATGTAAACAGACTTATTGGATGTGAAGTGAGCTCAAGTTTTTTCTTCTTCTCAGGTCCAACCATGAAGCTCAAAAGGCCTGTCGTCAGTAAAATGTATCAAGAAGAAATCAACCAATTTTATGGTGAATAACAGAAGAACCCAAATGAAACTGGGGGAATTAAATGCAAGACTACACTGGATCATATTCTTTTGCCATTGTTCAGTAATTTGTATTTTGCTCACTCCATGGGCCTCAGTCAAACTTTACAAAAAATACATCATTACCTTCTATAAATGGTCAATTAATCCGTTTTCAAATCTATCTATTTGTCATTATAACTGGTTATGTATATTCTGTACAATGTATGAAATTGGAGTTGATTGTATGTGATATTACTGTGCGCATTACTGTTAATCTAGGATCTGTGAAGGAGTTCAATCAAAATGTCTAGAAACAGACTTAGATTGAGTGATATGTGCAAGGATAATATTGTTGCTTGCACACTGAGTGTTGTTGGTACGTCAGACAGTTACAGTGTAACTGTAAAGATACAGATGTGTAATGAATGTTTGTCTTCTTAATACTGTTAAAATTTCACCCAGCACATTTAATATTTATGAGAGTGGAGGCTGTCAGCATATGTTGGAATATAAGTGAATAATATATTGGAACTCAGTAAGTATTTGTTTAGTTCCTTTTATGAATGTAATTTTTTCTTTGTGTACATTTCTTAAAATGGGAGTGTCTCTAGTGAGCAGGTGCAGGGAAAACTGCTGATATGTTTGTGTTTGCCTATGTGCTTGTGTTCTGAAACAACACAAAAGTCTCTCTGATAAGGTCTCAAACTAAAAGCACATTGTGGTTTAAGTCCACCCCGCCCCCCCAGTTATTGTTCATATTGTGTTCGTGAACCAGTTTTGAGGTAATGCAGAAACACAAGAAGGGTTTATCAAGAAACATCATCTCTTTAAAAAAAAAAAGATTAATCTTTTGTTCACTTCTCAGACGGTTTCATTGAAACTGATCTGTTGTGTGTTTTGCATTTCCATTTGTTGGAGGTTCTGGTGTTACATGCAACTATAGAACCCACTAAACTACTATAATTATGTAATTATTAAGTTAGTATAGCTAAGAGGTTAGATTTTAGGATATAAAATGACATCTAAAGTAATTTTACTGCTTAGTCACTGTTCTGACTAGTTATTACGTATGTATGTGTGACACTCTTACTTTTATATATAACATGCATATGGAGAATCATCAAAGTTTCTTTAAAAAGCTTAAGATGCGTCAGTGCATCATTTTCAGCCACGTGGCCGTTTAGAAAGGACCCATCCTATACAGATGCAATCAAGCACCAAGCACTTTTTTAAGCTAATCTTTTTTTCTATGTCAAAGTACACGTTTTTTAATACTCTTTTAAAATATAATTATTCAAATATTCTTAATAATACAGCTTGTCCTGGTTGATCAAATCAAATCTGAACAATGTGCTGCAAAACAAGACTTGGCAACGGGATTGTGCATTAGTAATCATTTTTTATCAATTAATATGTTCATATTTTTATTTGAAATGTAAATCATCATTTGTCCCCCAATGATTTAATGTACTCCTTCAACATTACGCATAAATCCTCTTACCTAACACTAGTTATTGCTCTTCTGATGAACAAACATGATATCTGTCCATTGAGGACAAAGTCCTCAGATCACAATCAGAACATTAATCAAAGGAAGTCATCAGTTCAACTTGCAAAAGCTCACCAGTAATAAAAAAATAAAATTTTCATTCACTATCTCGGTTGAAATAAAAAAACTGCACTTTGATAACAAGTATTAAGTAAAAATATTTCACTTGAACTCTAGCAACAACTGTTCTCGCTGTCATTTCATCCATCTGACTAGAGCAGATTAGTATGTGACCGCTCTGGCTCTGGAACAATCTAGAAAGTGTCCTTACGGGTTGCCTTTGGCTCTCGCAACATAGACAGACTTGTGTTGGTTTTGGATTTGACCTTTATTTAGAAAATTACTACATATCAATTTACTGGGTGAAATCTTACTCCACAAGTCTTAAAGAGACAGTTCACCCCAAAATGTAAATTCTGTCTCCCCCTAATGTCATTTAAAATTTGTTTTCTTTTTCGGAACACAAAAGAAAATCTTTAGCACTAATGTTCAGGCTGCTCTTTTGTTAGAAAGTTTTTAATGTAAAGTCCTTTGGCGCTTACTTTAACAATTATAAGGCAGCTATCAGCTTATCACACAATATAGAACATATACCCACATGTATTTCCAAGGTAGGCTATAGACTCTCTGACACACTGACATCAGCCTTTCACCACAGAAACGGTTTATTATGAACAGTGCAACACTGCGCTCATGTGGTCATGAGACACTCGGTCACACCGATTGCGTAACAAATGTCACTTACTATCTCTAGCAGACTGAATATTAGAGGACAGTTTAATTCATTCATTTGCTCAACAACAAACAACCAAAACTAGATTTCTGTGTCTATGCTGAACTCCTTGAACGGCGAAGAGCCAATTAGTGTTTGTGGCAGGAACAAACTGCAGGTACTCTCTAAAGATATTTTGCTATTAGTGTTTACTTCGTCTAAACCAGAGATACATTTTTACATTTTCATACATAAATCAAAGGTTTTAAATCACTTACGACTGGTCAGTGTGCTTTATTTAACATGTTATATAACAAATACCAATATAGGCAAAATTTTAGCCCCAACATCCAAGTAGTCATAGTGTATAGCTGTATAAAATCTGTTTAAAATGTAAAATCTGTAGGCCTATGTGTACTGTATAAAACCAAGAGAAATTGAATACATCAATGAACATAAAATATGCAAAAAATAAAGTAAAAAAAATAAAATATATATAGTAACAATAAACCTACATGCAAAATACAGGTTTAGACAGGATTATATAGTTCAGAATTTTTTTTTTTATTATATAATAGTGTTTTAAAGTAAACTGGAACTGAAAAAATGTAATAAAAATATTAAGACAGGGATTAATTTGTTTTATGTTACACATAATGCACAGAAATGTCTAAAATTATACTGATAATGATTAGAAATGAACAAAAGTTGCCTTGATAAAAAATTATGGCCTTTCACATTTAATTTCACAATTCATATACAGTATTTTAGAGAAGACAAAAGTGCATGGAGCTTAATGTCATTTCTTTACTCTCCATTTTTACCCCTGTAATTTCATGTTAAATCCAACTTACATCACAAAATGCATTTTCTACAAGGTTTTATGAATTACATTTTCTTGTAATTCTGCCAACCTTTCTTTGGCATTAAGAAACACATTTTAAAATTAAAATAAGCATCATATACAGTGCCCTCCACTAATATTGGCACCCTTGGTAAATATGAGCAAAGGCAGCTGTGAGAATAAATCTGCATTTATCCTTTTGATCTTTCATTCCAAAAATACACAACATTCTAACCTTTCATTGAAGTAAAACAATAGGGGGAAAATCTCTTAATGAAATAAATGTTTTTCTCTAGTTCACGTTGAGCAAGCAGAGTGCAAACTCATTTGGTGATGATAGCAACAGCTTTCTTCATCCAGGCATTGTTATTGAGTAGAGAGAGCATGAAACGAGCCACATCTCCTCTTGACACAGACGCACCGATTGGCAGACCATTTTCATCAGGGACATAATAACCTTCATGTGTGAGGAACTCATTGGCTTTGAAAAGAATGAGAAAAATGACCACAAATTTAACAAAATACAAAAGTGCAATTTGTGATAATCTAATAGCTTTGCAGTGAAGGCAAATTTGTCAATAAGCATTTTACCAGTGGTGGACAAAGTAAACAAATCAAGTACTTGAGTAAAAGTACAGATACTCTAATAAACTATTACTCCTTTTCAGAGGTGTCAAGTAACAAAGTACAAATACTTCGTTACCTTACTTAAGTAGAAATGTGGGGTATCTATACTTTACTGGAGTAATTCTTTTTCAGACAACTTTTTACTTCTACTCCTTACATTTTCACGCAATTATCTTTACTTTCTACTCCTTACATTTTAAAAATAGCCTCGTTACTCCTATTTAATTTCGGCTTGTTTTCATTCCGGCTTGTCGTCGTTAAAAAAAAAGTAAAAAAAACTTGGCCAATTACAGAAACGGTTTAGATCTGAGTCCCGCCTCATGAATACACATCGCTAAACTGATTGGCGTTGTGGTGTCTTTCTAACTTGTGAGAGGCTGTAGTCACATTTGGTTGTGCGAAGCGCCAAAACTCCTCCGAAGGAAACCTAGATGCGGTAAACGAGGGAGAAATCGGGGCAAATTGCGTCAAATATTGATTCAGAGAGAGAGAGAGAGAGAGAGAGAGAGAATTAATTGCATTTTTTTTTCCTTACATTACTTTTACTTTTATACTTTAAGTAGTTTTGAAACAAGTACTTTTATACTTTTACTTGAGTAAAAAGCTTGAGTTGATACTTCAACTTCTACAGAAGTCTTTTTAAACCCTAGTATCTATACTTCTACCGGAGTAATGAATGTGAATACTTTTGACACCTCTGCTCCTTTTCAATTTTATAAAAGTACTTGATTTTTTATGTACTTGAGTATTAAAAGAAGGGCTCCGAACCAGATCATAAAATAGCAGAATTAATACAAAACATCACCAAACAAATAAAAACATGATTAAAACCAAACTAAAGGTGTTATCGAGTTAAGCATAAGCCTGAAAAGAATTTTTTTTTAGATCTGATGGAAAAAGGTACGGTAAGGTAAGTTTAAGGAAAAATGTACGTTTTATTTAATATTTGGCAGTCAACAAATCATGAATTCAAATAGTAGACTACGGCCTATACTAATACAAATGCCCGTACTCAGCAGTCAAGTCGCCATATAAGTCGCTGGCATTAGCTTTTGGATCTCAGGAGTTTTTCCAAGGATGTGTCACCAACCTTTAAAGTGTTATGATGAATGGCAGGTAATGCGTTTCAGGAAGTGTGTTCCTCTGTGTCAGCATTATCTGACACCTGAGGACACATGTGACTTGTGCGTTATTATAAAGAGTTTCTCTATGAAGAGGCTCATATCACGTCTGTCCCCGCTGAATGGAAGGGAATACGCGAATACAGGCAGTCATTCCCCTCAGCATGGCATAGTGGGCATTTGTTCACCATAGCGTCTTGTCAGACACAGTGTCTTGTTCCCCTTCTTAGGGAACCAGGGTTACATTTGTAACCGAGACGTTTTGCGTAATGAAAATGTGTGCCTTGATTTCATTCACTAAATGATCACTAAACTTCTGCCATGAACACACTGTTTGTATGATACAATTTTTTTTTTTTTTTGAAATGAGAAATTATATATTTTAGAAAACTAAATAGGGGTATTAGCCTGGAAACACAATTTTTTTTTCCATATTCTGTTTTCTTTTTTCCATACTTATCCAAACCTGGAAGTTACTCAAATCAAATTCCATACTTTTCCATACTCCTACTCATGGTTTGAATTACGTGGGAGCCAGTGGGAGCTGAGCTCCCATAGAGAGAGGATGAGCTCCTATGAAAGCAGTAAAATCATACACCTGTGGGGGTCTCTAAAAATCATCAGCACCATTATTTTAAATTACAAATAAAGCACTTTTTCCTTCAGACTACTGTAGTGTGACTTAAAAGATAGGACAAGATGCCAAACACATGGATCTCGCGGGATCTCAGATCGTCATCACACTACATCCTTATGCTTCGCTTTCTGCCAGGACTTTTACTGACTTTTCTCAACTCACAGAAGTGACGTCAATGTCCGATCTAGCAGTAGCATAACCACTGATAAACATAATCAGTTTTGATGAAAAAAAAAAAAAAAACTATATGAGTGCGGATTAGAACCCAGAACCTCTGATATGCTTGGCAAAAGTTCTACCACTGGACCACTTAAATACACACTTAAAATTGTCGAATTTTTTGGTGGTTGAATGGTGGCTCTCTCGCTTGCCCCTAGCGCATGTGAGCTGAAAAACCTCACTTGCAACTTTGGGCCGGCGGGAGAGGGAGAAGGATGGGAGGGGGAGAGTCGCCAACGCGTTTTTACAACAATGTTGTCAAATATCTATTTTCCGAAGCTGTAGGGGGAGCTCTACAGAGCATACTGCATAGCGCCGCTTAAATGTAACAACAATCGAAGAAAATGCATACATTTATTATATTTTAATTCATATCATATTTGTTTTATTTATAAATCCCACCTGTTGTTGGTGTATTCTTGAGGCCAGGGGGCCGGACAACAGTCCAGTTGATGTCATCAGTCTGCTTAAGAAAGTTTTCCATTTCATACATGTTGTTCAGAACGCTTCTAATCATGGGAAGCAACATGAAGCGGATGAATAAGGGAGAACTGGAGCCTGAATTAGCTGTGAAGCGTGTCATAAAACAGTCTAAATCAATACTCTGTTAGGTAAAGAATAGGAGTGTAACGATACCCTCATGTCACGATTCGATACATATCACGATACTGAACTCACGATTCAATATTATTGCGCTACTCCAAGACATATGGTGAAAGGTTAACGAAAAATGTACTGTTGATTAAAATGCTAAAATTTAGTATTACATTATGGGTGGAAATCGATTTTTTACAGTCTATGGTGGAAATGAATAGGCTTGGACTTGGTGCTGGTAACCCAATGAACAGGACAATAGCGACACCAGAATAAAAATATTCACGTTTCTGAAAACTTATTTTAGACGAATATGCTTGCACTCTTTCACTGACTAGAAATATTTAAAATAATGCAAGTCACTTTTTACTGGTAACATAAGACAGTTGGTATTATTAGAACCCACAAATATTCCCCCATTGCATTATTATACATTATATACATTATATTCAACATTATATATAGTACTTTAATGTAGTACTGACACTAAAACTCTGTAAACTTTATTTTTGTAACTATGCAAAACAGATTGCCACCATCCACGATACATATTGTTGCATTTTTGTATTGTGATATATTGTGACACGATATATTGTTACACCCCTAGTAAAGAACCTTCAGATTCATGTACCTACAAATAATAACAGCACTTACGGTCAGTGTACCATGAGGTCATGGTGATGATTCGATTCACTTTGGCATCACGCATAGCATTTAATGCTGCCGTCATAGACTGGGTGTAGCCAGTGATTCCATAAAAAAATGAGATTGGAAAGCCAAGACAGGACAACACAGCATCCTGGCCTTTGAAATGCGGTTTCAGGCTGTCTTCAGAAAAAATGTCTCCCTCAACCACCTATCACATGAGGGCATGCAATTAAACAAGGTTACATGGTTATGAGGTTGCACGCTAGTTGTAACTACAAAGTGGTCACTGAAAATCTTCTCTTGAACACATGAAGTATTATCTACACTGGCGGCTTGGTGTAAATCATATCCTTATTTGCTGTGTCTGGATAACTGTCCATAAAATACTTTCTGCACAAAAATGTGGGGCAAGCCAATCATGTGATGATATTAACCCATAAATCGATCACATTCATTTTTTATGCCACCCTTGTGATGTTATGCTGAATTGTACACACAAAAACTCTTGCAAAACAAACATTTGCATGTAGGTTATGCATTAAAAAGTTCACCTTTGCACCTTGGTGACTTAAAAGTCCTTACTTTTATTCAAATGATAAACTAAAAAGTCCTTTCAACATTAATCATTGTGCAAATTTGAGTCAACTAGGTAAGAAAGAAAATAAGACTATATACTCATACTTTATATAAATACAATATAAATGTAAGATACGCTTAAGTTTGTCATGAAGGACATGGCTAAATGAATTTAGTTGCATTTGAGATTGTGGATGTGCAGTCCACTCCTTTACTTACACCTGAAAGCAATACATGAACAAATGTAACGTAAAATAAACTAATTCTTAACTTTCATCATGCCATTTAAAAAATAATAACAATAATACCTTTTGAAATGAAACTTTTATCCTACTATTTACCTTGAGGTTCTCGTGTGTTACAGTCAGTTTTCCCGGGTTTCTGACGACAGCTGTGACGGAGTGTCCTTGCTGAAGAGCCTGATTCACCAGCTGCTGTCCGGTTTGACCAGTCGCTCCAAGTACAGCAATCTTCATGTTTAATCAAGACAAAACCTTTTATTCCTGCGAAAAGAAAATTAGTCAAATTACCGCTGCTATAACACAGTAACACACGTTTATACAACACACCAGAGAAGAGCTAAAATATGCATAGGTTATTGCGCAGAAGGTCGCGAAAAGATATTCTGCCTCTGATATAACCATTTGTTTTACAGTCTATGGATATAACCTGCTTACTAAACCACAGTCCAATAATTAAATGTATTATCGCAATTCTCCTCCTCAAGGACAACTATATAACGTTAGCTCTGCGGACACAAAACTGAAAGTGTGTGTTTTAACCGAAGGAAATTAACGTTATTTGTAAATCATCGGAAGAATTCGAGCATTACCAAATACAACACTGTTTAATAGCCTACCTGTCGTCAATGCACAAATGAAACAACTAAATTCAGTGACATAATGTCATATAAGCGCAGTTTAATTGCTGTGATCGGCAGCGTGGGTGTGCAACGAGTGCAGTGTTTGTCGTAGTAGCCTACAACATCGCAAAATAAAGCACATGTCAGTATATTCCTAACAATGACCAAACTCACTCTAAAATCGCTCCTGTTGATGGGGGTGGAAAAGCAACAGTAAACACTTGGACCGACCGCGCTCCCTGCTGTCAAACTGAAGCTGATATAACTTTCACCAGAGCCCGTCTACGGAGAGCCTGTCCACTCCCTATTAAGCCCTATTGTACCGAATTTTGGTTGTAGTACCACCAGAGTTCCACTGGGGGCGCTCGCCATGAGTGCAGAATGAATGGGAGTCAATGGGGCTATACGGCTAAATTTGTCTCTTTCACCCGATTGCCGTTGAGAAATCTCAGATGTGATTGTAGATTTTGCAAGTTCAACATGGGTTTTAGGTCGAAAGTTGAATGAACGAGTACTTATGTCGTTTTGATTTCTTACAGGTTGAGTTGTTGTTGCCCATAACACGCTAGCGTTCTGCTAATGACGTCAGCATTCTGACGTCATTGACATTTTGAAAGACTTTTTTAAAGCAAATAAGTGACTCTAAAAAATCTAACACCCAGCAATGTGTAATTTCTTTGCATCTCCTTTCGAATACAACATTCAAATTACTAGATAAAAAATTATATCCTGAGAAAAGTGGATTTTGAGGGGTATACCGCCATTGACCTCCATTCATTCTGCACTCGTCCTGTGAGCGCCCTCATATGGAATCGGAGTGGAACTGCAACCAGTTCAGAAGCCGGAAGTGTAGTGAGAGTGAAACTTCTCGCCATATTAGACATTCTCTGCTTTCACCCTTGAGGACTTGAGCGCGCATGCGCATTGCGAGTACTCCACGCAAGAGTCCTGGCACATCCAAAAGCATTGCTGAGTCCCAATTCGCCTACTTATACTACGACCTAAAAGTATGTACTTTTTTTGTGATGAAAAAGTACATACTTTTGAGTGTGTAGCAAAAAAGTATGCACGTTCTGGGACATACTTCGATGACGTCATGCAACGTGAACTTGAACGTGGTTGCCTAGTTACGCACACCGCAACTGTTAAAGGTGCTGTATGTAACTTTTTTTATAAAATGAATCCTTTTTTTATTGCCCGTCTGTGAAGGGGTTGTAATCACACATTACAATGATCCACTTTTCGCGTTTTGCTATTACCTCTGAAGGCCAGTATTCCTATTTTTATGTGAAGTCTCCGGGTCGGATTTTCTGCGAAATCCACCGGATGTGACGTGCATGCGCGCTCCCGAGCCTCTCCGTTTTATACATAGATATCATATAAAGGCTAGATGTCTCGTCCGCGCTGCTGGCCAATGGAGCTCGACATCCGCACACGGCGGCCATCTTAAGACAGGATGCTCGTTCACTCACATAGATATAAACACTAGATGTCGCCTTGTATACGGCAGCTCATTGGAACGAATGCGTCAATAGAGCCGCCATCTTGGAACAGGGGAGCCCCTCCTCTTTAATGCATCAGCGTCAATGTAGGCAAAGGTCTAACGGAAATAAAATCACCATAAATCGTCATGAATGCGATTTTCTAGTTTTTATGGTTCGTTCCAACGGTCAGTCATGTATTTATCATTGAGTCCAGAGGAAATTTAAGGTTTTGATATTAAGATAATTACTTCTTTTTCAAAATATAATGCATAGTGCTAGTAGGCCTACGTTTATTAGTCACATTCTTCCACTTGAGTAAACTTAGAATAAACTATTGCTATATAATACATATATAAATGAGCAAAACTTGGCCACTAAATATTTAATATTCAATTATTTTAATGATCACAATTACATTTTTAATTGTATTAAATTGAACAAGCGCAACATTCAGCATTCAATCAAATATTCTAAAAGATGTTTTATTAAGAATAATGTTATTTCAACATAATATCTCGTTATTTCGACATAATATGTGTGCGTGCAACAAGCAAGAAGTGCATTTGTAAATCCGGTGACGCGTGCATTGATTTTTATTAATAAACTTCTGACAGTGTCGACTCGGCTGCAGAGATGAAGTTGACGATCGCCATCTCCGTAGTGAACGCGCCTAGAGAGAGAAATGCACATAATGGATTACATAATCAGAGAGTAGCCTAGCTTTTTTCTTTCGTTTTAAATTCTTTCGTTTAAAGACTATTTAAGCTTTGTGTATTTGATGTATTTCTCTTGTCTGTGTGAGGCATAGGCTGAGTTTCGTTAAGTTAGGATGAGATGTGCTCCAGTTAACGTGCAATAAGTAAGTGACCGCGCGGACGCCTCCATGATTATATCAACAAGCAATTTGTTGATGAATAAAATTTATTAAAATTAAGATACAATTTATACAAAACGAAATTCACTTTAAAGAAAGGATTTAAACAGTTGACATTTTCACAAATTTCAGTGTCCTTCCCTCCTTCCACACATCCATCCCCAGTTTGCAAGGAAAAGAAACAAGCCCTTGAGCCCACTGTCCTTGTGCAAAACGCACACATACATAAGATTTGCGGAATTCTATGTATAATAATCATGGATGTACTGTTTGAAGATTGACAGGGAGAGGACCAGCATACTATTAGGACTGTACTTACAGGTTTTTTTTTTTTTTTTTTTTCATTAAAAGGTTTGAGTACAATCGGTAAAAAATCAAAAGTTAGGAACAACACAGCACATCACAGCCAAAAGTGGGTATTGAGGATCAACTCCTGCATATTGTACATTTTAAACACAAGAGTTATTTCAAATAATATCTAAAGAATATTCACAGTTCATTAGCTGTGCGAGAATCACAGTTCATTTTCTTCCTCCAAGCAGAGAAATGTACACTGAACTTTTTAAAAAACAACTTGACTACTACCATCCACAGAGTAAATCTAATCCCATGCTGTCTGGTTTAGATTTCGTTCGTGTGAACATCCATACGCAGCACAAAAGTCCGGTATCATCCATAAAATTGAAGTATAGGCGGAGATAGCAGCGTTACCTAGCTACTTCCTATGGCAAGACCCCTGTTCAAAGATGGCGGCGGTTTTGACGCATGTTTAGAACCCCAAGGCGACATCTAGTGTTTATATCTATGGTTCACTCATAACATGGTGCATGTACTTTTAAATAACCATAACTTGCTCAATTTTATACCGATTTTCAAACGGTTTGGTTTGTTATAAACGTCAGAGATGTAGCTATTATACTGCATACATATGAATAATTATGTTCAAAATGTTTAAGCATTCAGAATTATAGCCACGTTAATAACGTTTGTAAGAAACCAAACCGTTTGTAAATCCGTCCAGATTTCAGCGAGATAAGAGGATTTGTGTGCGTGCTGCTCACTCACCTTAATTCACAGAGTCCTGTCCTAAGATGGCCGCCGGTGATACCGGAAGTGACTCCGCCTTAAGACATCTAGCCTTTATATGATATTTATGGTTTTATATATACAGTCCACGGCACTGCAGCTAACGACATGGAGTCTGAAAACACCAAAAAAAAAACGACCTGCCTCCAGCACAACACAGACTCCAACACAAACTCCAAAAAAAAAAAAAAAAAAAAAAAAAAAAATGTATCTGCTGAAGCTCTTCAGGCCAAACGTCAATCGGATCGACTCAGGACGAAAACACGGATCAACATTGGCAGAGCGTTTGAATTATGGAGAGACCTCCGCTTTGTTTTAGGTATAAAAACAGACCCTGAGTTGGCTTTCATCCTTTTGGACAGGTAAGCTAACAATACTTCAAAGCATGTAAAATATATTGTGATTTTGTGCTTTAGTTGGCTCAAGTTAGACATCATTAGTTCGCCAGCTAACGCCGACCATTTGCTAACGTTATCTGATGTGAAAGACTACAGTTGTAACTTTATTGCTTTTCACGAGCACGAGCGCTGTTGTTGCAATCTGAAACATCACCGCTAGAGGCCGCTGGATCCTACATACAGCACCTTTAACAAAATATTTAACATTTCATTCATTCTTATATATCCAATATAATTTTATTTACTATTCCCATCTTTTTTTCCACAATACATTTACAATGTGTTTACCAAATTGAGGAGTGAAGCAGGGCGTCGTCGTAGATCAACCAAACGCAGGTCGTTTGTGAGGCGGCTGGTTCTGACGTTCATGTGCAAATGTGTGTAACAAAAGCTAGCGCTAACGTTACTTATTTTCTGAGTTAAATTATTTAAAGTTTATAGTGTAAATATTGTTTAACGTATTTTATACTTAATCTTATACTTATGTATAATACTTAAAAATACCCCGATGAAAATGAACCATGCTATAGTAAAAGTGTAGTAACCATGTTTTTTTTTTTGGTTGGACTGATAAAGTTAACATAATTATGTACAGCCACAGTATTAGCCTACTACAAATAAGTCAGACAGAAACATCAAAAGAAATACATAAAAAAAGACACTTGCATGACACTGTAACTTACTAGAGCCTTTTTATTTATTGTTTTGTAGCCTGCAATGAGGCGCTCGGTATCTTCATCGGACCCAACAAGATAAACACGGTACTTTTTTGGCACAACATAAACCCATTAATATTACGAGACAATAAAATATAACTTTAATTAGGGTTAAACATTTGAATTCTTACACTTAAAAACTGAGGGCGCATCTCCGTTGCTGCATCCGACTGCCAGGTTTACATCACCATCATCAGAGCCCGTCTACGGAGAGCCTACCCACTCCCTATTAAGCTCTATTGTACCGAATTTTGGTTGTAGTACCATCAGAGCTCCACTGGGGGCGATCGCCATGAGTGCAAAATGAATGGGAGTCAATGGGGCTAGATGGCTAAATTTGTCTCTTTCACCCGATTGCCGTTGAGGAATCTCAGATCTGATTGTAGATTTTGCAAGTTCAACATGGGTTTTAGGTCGAAAGTTGAACGAACAAGTACTTATGTCCTTTTGATTTCTTACAGGTTGAGTTGTTGTTGCCCATAACACGCTAGCATTCTGCTAATGAACGCTGATTGGTCAGTGAAGGACTGATTACGACCAGAGATACCGCTTGATGGCATCGTGTCATCCGCAGCGGGACCAGAAACAAACAAAACAAAAACTCTTCTAGCACGTGTATTTACCTGTGTCAGCTGTGTTGTCGATGCCTCGAGTGAAAAGAAAGTGCAGAGCGCGAAAGCACCAAAGTGACTGAAGGATTGCCGTTAAGCAGTATCTCTGGTCGTACATGTGTATGACGTCATTGACACTTTAAAACACTTTTTAAAGCAAATAAGTGACTAAAAAAAATCTAACACCCAGCGATGTGTAATTTATTTGCATCTCCTTTCGAATACAACATTCAAATTACTAGACAAAAAATTATATCCTGAGAAAAGTGGATTTTTATTGGTATAGCGCCATAGACCTCCATTCATTCTGCACTCGTCCTGTGAGCGCCCTCATATGGAATCAGAGAGGAACTGCAACCAGTTCAGAAGCCGGAAGTGTACTGAGAGTGAAACTTCTCGCCATATTAGACATTCTCTGCCATCATCACCGCAAAGCTCCTCCCTCCCGCACGCAATGGGTTGTGGGCAATATTAGCCGTTAGAGTGTGCATTGATCTGCACTTCGAATTCTAACCGGAAATAGTAGACCATCCGGGTATCTTTGGAGTACTCCTTTCAACATGCTAAGATTTGGGACGTACTAATTCTAGTTTCGCATACTATTTAGGACGGATAGTATGCGAATTGGGACTCAGCACATGTTTTCCCAAAAAAAGTAAAATAAATGATGCTGCAGTCATTGTAATATATGGCATTGGCATTGTAATAAAAATGGCTTATTACCCTATCTTTAAAAAAGAAAAGAGAAGAAGAAGAAATACAGAAGCTGTCAAAAAAGATATCATATTATGGTATTAAAAATATATTTATTAATAACAATTAATAATAACCTTACTTATTTATATGGTGGGCAGTTAACCAGCATACGTTTTTTTAAACTGTTTTTGTTGTTGCTCCAAATAAAACTTTGTAAAAACTCTGATTCGCCTCGTGGCTGCTTATTTGGTGTGGTTCATGGCTTCATGGATTGAATATGAATGGGAAAATACTTCTGGGACAAACGCCGCTAATAAAAACGTGAGCGAACAAAATCAGAAGACGAATGGCGTTTCTTTAACGAAAGTTCAACTAATTTGAATTTGAATAAGCGACGTATTTATTCCATAAGAATGCTAACGTTACTCGTTTTGACACCAATGGCGTATCGTTAAAAAAATTACTAATTTGAAACACCTATATTTTTTCTTTTTTTACACATGAGTCAGCATGCAAGAAGCATAAAGTCTTAATAAAGTCATGTGAGTAGAAGTGCTGTTTACCTTACTGGCTAACGTTATATGCCCAGATCGAGCTTTATTGCATGTTTGCACATACGAGAAATTAGTTTTGGTGACAGAAGTTTCCACAGTACAAATAGAATGACAGTGATAGGATAATAAATAATGAAAATAGAATAAGTAAATAGGAAATTTAATATTTAAAAATAATAATAATTTGAATACAAAAATATGGGGTAACTTAGCCTATATAGTCTAGTAGCCAGCCCATAGAGCCCCATTGTGAACCCGGAAATGTTGAGTACACCAAAGTTTTATTGCAGAAATGTGAAGTATGGGTCCCCAGTATACAGAAACTGCCGGATGCTAATTTACATATGTTGAGCAATTTGCATAATTAGCATAATTAGCATTATTAGCTTAATCGTCCATTTTGACCACATAATTTGCACTGTATGGGCAATTTCTACAATGTGTGAGCGGTTTTAGAGGTTTTAGAGGATGCTGATTTCATTTCTGGCACTTTCAGACTTCAAAATGGTAATTCTATAACAAATTTTGATAAATTTAGACATTTTTTATTAATTTCAGCCAAAAATTTTGGTTATTTTCATGGTAAACACAATAATCTCACATTTCAGAATCACAAGAGCTCTTGCTCTTTGATGTGAATGTTGCAAACCTAAATTTGTTTACATTTCTTGAGGTCCACTTATGTTTTTATGCAAATAAGCTGTTGCAGCTAGCTAGTTGTAATAAGTATGTTGTAAAGCAAGGGAGCATAGTCTAGTTTTAAAGTCGAAATTCACCTTGCAAATATTTTTTTTCTTATATCACCTTAATATTCGTAAAAGTCAGTCAAGGGATTTAATGTTGACATTTTAATGTTGATATTACTTATGTTTTCACATTAAGATAAAAGGTGGAGTGACAGTATTGTTCAATACATTGTACATTTCTAGTCAGATCCATTTTGTGGGTGAATCTGGTGTTCTAAAATTAGTTCCCATTATTTAAAAATTTCGGATTCTTCTTTTTTTTTAAATTCAGACTTCTTGTGGTTTGATAAGGAAAGGATTAAAAACAGTCGATATTCAGTGTTATTGCTGCTTTCTCAAGTTGTTGTGGAGGATTATTTAACCATTCAACTCTAGGGTTAAGTACTTTCAAAACAAAGAGAGATGGTTTGATCAGGTCGAAATGTCGGGAAAGAAGTGTCTGTTTGCTCCATGCAGTGGCAAAGTTAGCAACTTTAAAATATCTGGGTCCAAAGGAATCGCTACTATGCTAATTAAGAGCTCGGAGACAGCCATACATGAGACTTTGTGAAACATTATTGCTTCTGATGGTGCTTCATCAGCTTCTGTGCTATGTCACAAATCTTGCTACAGCTCATATACTACTAGCTCTAGAAACGTGAGCAAACGCAAGTCAGACTCATGTCAGAGTCAGCCAGGAAAGCGAATCATTCGTTCTCAACTCTCTGCCTTTGAGTATTCAAAACAGTGCTTGTTCTGTGGTCTTATTTGTGAAGAAAAAGACTCTAAAAATCCTAACAGGTGGAATCCAGTTAAAAAATGTCAGACTTTAGATAGGCCAGGCCTTCCACCCTTGAAAGATGTGATTTTGTCTAAATGTGATGAACGGCTAGCCTAGAAATCTAGATGCACCCTAGCGGCAGCAAAAATTATTTTGCAGCCAGTGTAGTCTAGCAACTCTCCATTGACTTTCGAGCTGGAAAAACCAAACTCTAGTCAGGCCAATCAAATCATGTATAGAGTCGGTGGGCGGGCTTAACAATGATGGCAGAGTTGTGATGGTTCTGCGTGAATTCCCTGCTACTTGGAAAACAAAGAATGGCGGCTGCTGCTGGCGAACAGCGGTCTTTCCAATCGGCTTTGGCCGCGACTCTGGAGGACTTGGAGTTAAGCTTTTCTTTTAGAAAAGAACAAAGTACGACACTTAAGTCATTCTTAAAAAAGGAAGATGTGTTTGTAGTTTTGCCGACCAGATACGGCGGCAAAAGTTTAATCTATCAACTAGCTCCGCTGGTGGGCAAACACTCTGGTTGGTTGTAGCGCTATCCTATTGCGTGAAGAGGGAATTTGAAAGACAACCATTTATCCCGCCCCTCGGATTGAGCCCTGCCAATGGTGAGTTGCCAGACCTAACATCTTGATGTAGGTCTGGCTTTCCAGGCTAATGAACGGCAGGATGATTGGGCAGAAGTTGTGAAGCTACGAGAGAATGGCATCATGGACCTACCTGCAGCTGATGCTCAGTATCACTCCCAAGTGTTACAATGCTTTCAGGAAGGTACCTATTGACTCTAGTTGGTTGGTTGCTAGTAAACCAATTGACAGCTGCCTAGCTTCGGTCATAGACCACATGAGTGCAAACAAGTCAGTGACTTGGACTGTCTCCAAATTACATGATGTTCTTATAGCTAATTCTGGGAGTTTGTGCCGGAAACAAATGCTAGCACACCTGTGTGATTATTATGGTGATGCCGTTATTGTACTGAGAGTTGAAGGATGTCAGACGATTGTTGGCTTTAGGCCGTACATTGCTAAATAACTCAAATTAGTAGGACAAACTGGCCTCTTCAATGATGACGATGATGATGATGTCGACAAGTTTGTCAGAAAAGTGCGGGGAGAGGTCCAGAATATTCCATTGCCTCGTGAATACGACCTTGGCAGCTTTAGGCATGAAAGGGTCATTCAATATACAAGTCCAACTCTCCTAAGACTTGTCTCCAGTCTTGTGTCCAGGGTAGAAACGGTGACCAAACCAGCACTCACACTTGCTCAATGCATCAGCACATCCGTAAAAGCTGGAATCACACAACTTTGGGGCTAGCTGTAAAACTTCATCATAAGGTAGTTCAGAACTGTTTCGGGACCTAAATGAGCATGGTCTTGTCGTAACATATGATGAGGTCCTCCGGGTTCTGGAAATCAGCTGCCAAATACGCCTCAGATGATGCAGATACACTGAAATAAATGATTCGTTGAATTTAATAAAAAATTGTATCGTAAGTGGTTGCATTCAATTTATTTTACCTACATTTAAACAAATGCGTTAAGTTGAACTAAAATTGATTAAGTTCAATGAATATTTTTTTTCAGTGTAAGTACCTGTGGGTATGGACTGAAGAGGTGCATTGGCCCTATTCACAGTTGGGGTGATAACTTTGATCTTGTAGTCTTCACACCCAATGGTTGCCGCACAAGACATGCCATGGCCACTCAGTTTGCGCAAAATCCTGCAGGGATCCTGTTCCCTGGAGTGGCGACTCCAGACGGTGGGATTACGTCACTAAAAGTTCCCCGTCTGACAAAGCTCCAAGCTGAGAAATTCTGTCCGGTAGCTAACAGCAGTCTTGCCATTGAACATTATACAGGCCCTAAGAAGCTGACTCCACCCGCTCTGAAAGAAGTGCCAAGAACAGCTACTGTCCAAGAGAGCATCCAAGAGAGGGTTTCTAGAGCAGGAGGAGGGATGCTGCTTCCATTCTACTCCTCTTCCCCTGGACTGGTCTGCCTACAATGTTGTGCAAGATCGTCACAGTGTATATACAGAATATAAGTGTCTTTGGACCATTGCTCGACTCACCAGGACAGACGAGGATAGTGAAGATGATGAGGCTGCCTTTTGTTAATTAATTGTGAGGCATAGTAGTTTGCCTGAAGGTGGTAGCCAGTGTGTGCTTTGTGTGGTGTGGAGGTGAGGCCCTCTTGGTTAACTTTTGGTGTGGCGGGCTGACCCGGGTTGGCCAGACACAGTTTTAACTCTTGCATCTGGCGGAGTTTTAACTGGGTCCCCATTGGATCTTGCGACTTGTGGACCAACCTGGACAGCCCTTCTGCCATTCGGGAGTTGCCCTAGCGTGTGAATATTTGTACATACATTGCCCTACAGTGAATATTTGTACATAGTTTGTTGATCACACATGGTGATGGGCTTAGGTGATGTCATCTCATTGGGTGTCTTAAAGAGCTACCCCATTAATATGTATCGTACAGTTGCAGGATCCAAGTTATGTCAAATACCCGCATTGCTTTTCCCTCCAGAAATGCATAACATTCAGCCTAACAAAGATTCATCGTTTATCCAAAAAGCAATTTTGAATCTTCAAGTGTCAGGAGGGGATTCAGCCTCACCACACCCTAAACAATGCATCAATATTCACAAGAGCACTCAAGATTCTGAAATGTAAGTTATTTTGTATACCATAAAAATAACCTAAAATTATAACTGAAAGTAATCAGAATTTGCCTAAATAAATCAAAATATGTAATAAAATTAGCTCTTTGAAATCTGAAAATGCCAAAAATGAAATCAGCATCCTCTAAAACCTCTAAAACCACTCACATATTGTAGAAATTGGCCATACAGTGTAAAATATCTGCTAAAAATGGACGATTAAGCTAATAATGCTAATTATGCTAATTATGCAAATTGCTCAACATATGCGAATTAGCATCCGGCAGTTTCTGTATGCTGGGGACCCATACTTCACATTTCTGCAAAAAAACTTTGGTGTACTCAACATTTCCGGGTTCACCTAGTTGGCTACTAGACTAATACGTAACGTAACGTTATACAAATGCCAGGAAATGCATTTCTGAACATCATGTGGACGTTTAGTGCGTAATAAATACTGCGTTTCCTCAATCTGAGACCACAGAAATCTTAGGAAAAAAATAAATCTGTAAATTAATGTGACAGTCAAAAATAAAGCAACGAAGGCCTAACATGATAAGTCTCGCCCGACGTTGATGAGTCCGCGAGTTGACAGTGCGCTGTCAGGACAGGAGGCGGGGGCATGTTCTGTGCGCATGGCCGCGGACCTGGGGCATTGCTATCAGAGTTCTTGAACAGAAACCCCGCGTGACGTCACGCCATTTGGAGCAGCCATCTTGACGGAATAGAAAATGCTAAACCGCTGGTGATAATACAGCTCGTCGCGAAATATTCATCTATTCTTCTATCATGCCCGAGCGATGCTGTGATAACGATAGCCTGCTAAGCTTGTGTTGCTCCGGTGTAGCGTGATGGGAAGTGAATAAGGTAACTTAGCTGTATGTCACCGAACTCAATGTCAGGAAGTTTTTCTACACATTTAATGTCTGTAAAAAATTAACTTGTGGTGCTTCATATGGATCTATGATTTCTAATTCCTTTATCTTCCTCTTGTATATTTCTTTTTGTGATGACATGACGTGAACAGTTAGCTGACGGCCGCTGTGCTAATAATAGATAATGGTCAGTGTTCGTCTAAACCAGTGACCGTGACGCTGAAGTGTGTGAGAACGAACATTTATTTTTTGAATTAAATATTAAATTTTAATCATTCTGTGTCATTTTTCAATGTCAATCTTTTCACTATTTACATGTTTATGCCCAAAATGCTATAATATAGTTGACTGTCATTCTCCTCTACCCTGTGTACATTATTGATTAAATAGCCTAACATAGCCTATTTAACATCGTTACAGGCACGATCGCGCATTCATTCAACTATTTTAAAAGACTGGAATAAACACCAGCACACACAAGCAATCTTTTTTATAGTCAATTTAATTAAAAAATGTAAACCCAACAGGTATGAAATGTCAGAAAGAAGAAAAAAAAAACTGTTAATGGGAAGACGAGCATAGGACTGCTGCAGCTTAGTGGATACATATATTTAGCCTATTTATTATTCAGAATGCACAGTTGGAAAGAAAATATATTTATAGGAACATTACAGCAGGCTCAAGATAATTAATACAGTGACCATTATATACTATTATATTATTTTAATCAATTTGCTGTCATAAAACATGTGATAATCCGCATTCTCATGTATGTAGGTGCGCTGAAGTATTCCGTCAAAATGGCTGACACGCGGCTAGGGGTGACGTGACTGTGAGATCCCTATACTCAAACCAAAGAGCCATTATGATTTCACACAGTGGACACCACCCCCTTGTGGTTAATGTGTTACTGTCACAACAATCTCAGTTAGTGCAGCAGATTAATGGCATATTTCAACAGAATCGTTCAAATTGGTATAAAAGCATGAAATTTGGCACAGATACTCTCTAAGGGTCACTTTTTGGGAAAAAGGCGTTGGCCAGCCAAAAATTCAACATGGCGGCCATTTTTTCAAGATGGCCGCTATTTCTGTCAAATGCTCATTATGTCAATCGTTCAAACAGTGATGTAGGCATAACATTTTGTGAAAATACTCTCTTCAGAATGTTTTTTTGGAAAACGGAGCTTGTCCCTCAAAAATTCAAGATGGCAACCATTTTTCCAGATGGCAGCCATTTTTCTTGAATCCTTACTTTTATTTCAAATGGTGATGCTATCATGAAATTTGGTACAAATATTCTTCAAGGAACATTATAATGGAAAAAGATGTGTGCCACTCAAACATTCAAGATGGCGACCATTTTCAAGATGGCAACCATTTCTGTATATTTGGGTCACAAAAATATTTAAGCATTTATATAATTTTGTATTTATTTATGTCTATTTCAATTTATATTTCAATTTATTTACAGTTTATGTATGTTTTATTTAAACTATAATTATAATGAATTTGCACTGGACAATTGCATTTTCTGAATTCGGAGTGGCAGTTGGGAGTTGAGAGTTGCCATGACGTCTGTGGCATCCTCAAACAACACAGAGAGGACCACTGAAATTACACAGTTTTTGTCTCTCTCACTCGAAAACTAGAATGTACATTTCCTGAAGAAAATGTGAGTGGTGCTTGCAGTGGCAAAATTTGGCACGGTTGCTAGGGTTTCACTAGGCGGTTGCTATGGGTATTCTGGGTGGTTGCTAGGGCGTTGCTAGACAGTTGCTAGGGTATTGTGGGTGGATGCTAGGCAGTTGCTAGGTGTTCTGGGTGGTTGCTAGGCAGTTGCTAGGGTGTTCTGGGAGGCTGCTAGGGTATTTTTGGTGGTTACTAGAGCGTTTCTAGACGTTGCTAGGGTGTTCAGGGTGGTTGCTAAGGTATTTTTGGTAGTTGCTATGATGTTACAAGGTGGTTGGTAGTTGTCAAAGATGGTTACTATGGAGTTTTTATATAGTTCTTAAAATCTTTAATAACGAGTGCCTTCAGTACGGCATTTGGCCTGCGGCCTCATGCCTATGGCTGAATAGGCACAAGCATGGAGCAATATCGCAAGGCTACGAGTGTGATATTGCTTTAAAAAAAAAATTCAAAATGATTTATTGGTTTAGGGTGGTTGCTAGAGAGCTCTTAGTGGTTGCAAGGGTGCTGTAACTGGTTGCTAGGGTGTGGCTAGGAAGATTTTAGGCCATTACTTATTGGTTGCTTGATAATATAAATCCTCTGAGGGAGAGAGGGAGAGATGCAGGACTGTCAGGCCCTTTGGAGTCTGTAGGTGCGTTCCATTTGACCGTAAGTGGACTGCGAAGTGGACTTCACAGGGTATTCCGCCATCTTAAGTGAGATTCCAATCGTTCAGTTCGAAGGGCACTGCGCACGGCATAGGGAATAAGGGAACATCGATACATCACTTCACAGGAAGTGGAGAGCGATGATCACCCAACTGTCATTTCGCGCACCACGTCATCACCAGTCAGAACGGTCATAACTAACGATGGAGGAGTTTACGTATGTGTGCAAGTATTCATACATTTCGCCATTGTTATACAAATGCCAGTATTTTTAACGGTTATTGTTGTGAATATTACATAGGCCTATACTATTTTTGATGATTATAATTTACCTCAGTGAATGCAGCCAGCTTAGCTAGTTTGTGAAGTAAAGTGATTTTATTTTAGGTAGTTGTAAAAATAGTGCAATATAATTGTAAATATATAATATAATAATAAAAATTAAAATATGAATGTAGTCCTATATATATTTATGTTATATCATAATCTGCGCGACCCCGTCGTTGACTTCCTTTGATGACGTTTGCAGGGCGTTTCAAATGAGCGGCTATTGTCAGTGAAGTCCACTTCGATATACCGTGCTCAGGGAGTAGGGGAGCAGTGAACACTGCGTATGGACCCTGTCGAATGGAACGCACCTGTGTGTGTGTGTGAAAAAGGCAGTTGGGATTAACATTTTTTAGAATTCCTCAATGTTAAGTCAATGGGACTTTTTTGGCCGCTTTTTCATCCGCTGTGCGAACATCGTACACCCGATCGCTTAGAAAAGTCATAGCACACTTCTCCTCAATGAGCCGGTCGATTTGACACTTCACTCGGGTCTGTAACAAACGGTGCGGGGCAGGTTACGCGCAACCATAGTTTTCGAGGAAAACAGAACTGTGCAAATGCAAATATGAATAAAAAATGGTGTTCATCTTGAAAATGGTCGCCATCCTGATTTTTTGAGTGGCAAATACCTTTTTCCAAAAGAGTGTTCCTTGAAGTATTTCTGCCTAATTTTATGCTTGAATCACCATTTGAACAATTGAAATAATTCATATTCGACAGGAACGGTGGTCATCTTTAAAAATGGCTGCCATCTTGAATTTTTGAGGGACAAGCATCTTTTTCCATTAACATGTCCTTTAGAGAGTTTTTGTATCAAATTTTATGCTTGGATCACTGTTTGAATAATTGATATAATAAGCATTGAAAAGCATTGAATTTTTGAGTGGCCAACGCCTTTTTCCAAAATAGTGGCCCTTAGAGAGTATCTGTGCCAAATGTCATGCTTTTATACCAAAGTGAACGATTTTTTTAGTAATCTGCTGCACTAAGTTCCTTGTTTTCAAATACAGAAGTTGGGCAGTTTGAAGGACTCTTCGGTTTCGCTTATTCAAATGTCACTATCACAAGGACAGTTAGTGTTCAGCATACACCATGAAGCTTCAGATTTGTCTATTTTTCGGCGTAACATTTTTCTGCGTATCGACAGCTGATTTCTCTCCTCCAGTGGTGAACATCAGTCTGGACGTGCCCGCCAATCAGAGATGGGCTCCTCTGAAGAACCTCTATGACATTAATTTCTTGAGAAAAGCTGCATCTGAAGTGATCGAGTAAGTATCAAATAGTATATGATACCGCACGCTCGAGTCACACACTACGAGAAGTTGCTTTCGATGGTATTCTTGCAATTTTGACAAGGTTTTTGTTAAATTATCTAATTGGCGAAGAGCCAATTAGTGTTTGTGGCAGGAACAAACTGCAGGTACTCTCTAAAGATATTTTGCTATTAGTTAGTGTTTACTTCGTCTAAACCAGAGATACATTTTTACATTTTCATACATAAATCAAAGGTTTTAAATCACTTACGACTGGTCAGTGTGCTTTATTTAACATGTTATATAACATATACCAATATAGCCAAAATTTTAACCCGAACATCCAAGTAGTCATAGTGTATAGCTGTATAAAATCTATTTAAAATGTAAAATCTGTAGGCCTATGTGTACTGTATAAAACCAAGAGAAATTGAATACATCAATGAACATAAAATATGCAACAACAAAAAAAAAAAAACATATAGTAACAATAAACCTACATGCAAAATACAGGTTTAGACAGGATTATATAGTTCAGAAAGTTTTTTATTATTATATAATAGTGTTTTAAAGTAGACTGGAATTGAAAAAATGTAATAAAATATTAAGACAGGGATTAATTTGTTTTATGTTACACATAATGCACAGAAATGTCTAAAATTATAGACTGATAATGATTAGAAATGAACAAAAGTTGCCTTGATAAAAAATTATGGCCTTTCACATTTAATTTCACAATTCATATACAGTATTTTAGAGAAGACAAAAGTGCATGGAGCTTAATGTCATTTCTTTACTCTCCATTTTTACCCCTGTAATTTCATGTTAAATCCAACTTACATCACAAAATGCATTTTCTACAAGGTTTTATGAATTACATTTTCTTGTAATTCTGCCAACCTTTCTTTGGCATTAAGAAACACATTTTAAAATTAAAATAAGCATCATATACAGTGCCCTCCACTAATATTGGCACCCTTGGTAAATATGAGCAAAGGCAGCTGTGAGAATAAATCTGCATTTATCCTTTTGATCTTTCATTCAAAAAATACACAACATTCTAACCTTTCATTGAAGTAAAACAATAGGGGGAAAATCTCATTATGAAATAAATGTTTTTCTCTAGTTCACGTTGAGAATGCAGAGTGCAAACTCATTTGGTGACGATAGCAACAGCTTTCTTCATCCAGGCATTGTTATTGAGTAGAGAGAGCATGAAACGAGCCACATCTCCTCTTGACATTGGCAGACCATTTTCATCAGGGACATAATAACCTTCATGTGTGAGGAACTCATTGGCTTTGAAAAGATTGAGAAAAATGACCACAAATTTAACAAAATACAAAAGTGCAATTTGTGATAATCTAATAGCTTTGCAGTGAAGGCAAATTTGTCAATAAGCATTTTACCAGTGGTGGACAAAGTAAACAAATCAAGTACTTGAATAAAAGTACAGATACTCTAATAAACTATTAATCCTTTTCAATTTGATAAAAGTACTTGATTTTTTATGTACTTAAGTATTAAAAGAACAAGAAGGGCTCCGAACCAGATCATAAAATAGCACAGTCTTCACTCGGACGCACGCTTCAATCCGTTGTGGAGACTCTCTATTCGTTCCGGTGAAATTACAAAACAAAATGCACACAAACGTGTCCTTGCCTGATATACAACCACTGATAAACATAATCGGTTTTGATGAGAAGAAAAAAAAACCTATACGTGTGCGGATTAGAACCCAGAACCTCTGATACGCTTGGCAAAAGTTCTACCACTGGACCACTTATACAAATACACACTTAAAATTGTCGGATCTATTTATTTATGCACGTGAAAATTCAGCGTCATTGGAATGGTTATATGACTTTTTTCAGGTTGAATGGTGGCTGTCTTGCTTCCCCCTAGCGCATGTGAGCTGAAAAACCTCACTTGCAACTTTGGGCCGGCGGGAGAGGGTGAAGGATGGGAGGGGGGAGAGTCGCCAACGTGTTTTTACAACAATGTTGTCAAATATCTATTCCGAAGTTGTAGGGGGAGCTCTATAGAGCATACTGCATAGCGTCGCTTAAATGTAACAACAATCGAAGAAAATGCATACATTTATTATATTTTAATTCATATCATATTTGTTTTATTTATAAATCCCACCTGTTGTTGGTGTATTCTTGAGGCTAGGGGGCCGGACAACAGTCCAGTTGATGTCATCAGTCTGCTTAAGCAAGTTTTCCATTTCATACATGTTGTTCAGAACGCTTCTAATCATGGGAAGCAACATGAAGCGGATGAAGAAGGGAGAACTGGAGCCTGAATTAGCTGTGAAGCGTGTCATAAAACAGTCCAATTACTATACCAGACACCTGATCAGACCAAAAATACTCTGTTAGGTAAAGAATAGGAGTGTAACGATACCCTCATGTCACGATTCGATACATATCACGATACTGAACTCACGATTCAATATTATTGCGATACTCCAAGACATATGGTGAAAGGTTAACGAAAAATGTACTGTTGATTAAAATGCTAAAATTTTGTATTACATTATGGGTGGAAATGAATAGGCTTGGACTTGGTGCTGGTAACCCAATGCACAGGACAATAGCGACACCAGAATAAAAATATTCACGTTTCTGAAGCTGAAAACAGAATTATTTTAGACGAATATGCTTGCTGTGACAATCAGCGGCTGGAGTGCCCGCGTGAGCCACTGGGGGGCACTCCTTCTCTATTTATCATTTGATCTTAGGGCTTTACCTGGACTGATTATGCCTTATGTCATTCACCTGTTTTAGATTATGCTTGTTAGCTTCTCTGATTTAAGCCTTGGTTTTCCTTTGTCTCATTGTGAAGTGTTGTTAGACTGCCACGCTGCAAGTCTGTACTATTTCCTTGTATCCTGTTCTAGTCCGAGTATCCCTGTTTCCTGTACACCTTGCCTGTATCTAGTTTATCTGTTTGCCTTGTCCCTGTATTGTACTTCTGCTGTATTGGACTGCTTACCTGGACTCTGACCCTCTGCCTGAGTATTCGTTGTGTTATCTGGATTATCCTTCATTAAAGCCTGCGTTTGGATCTCCTCTGTCTGTTTCCTCGTGCAGTTTCATGACACTTGCACTCTTTCACTGACTGGAAATATTTAAAATGCAAGTCACTTTTTACTGGTAACATAAGACAGTTGGTATTATTAGAACCCACAAATATTCCCCCATTGCATTATTATACATTTTATTCAACATTAATATATAGTACTTTAATGTAGTACTGACACTAAAACTCTGCCACCATCCACGATACATATTGTTGCATTTTTGTGTTGTGATACATTGTGACACGATATATTGTTACACCCCTAGTAAAGAACCTTCAGATTCATGTACCTACAAATAATAACAGCACTTACGGTCAGTGTACCATGAGGTCATGGTGATGATTCGATTCACTTTGGCATCACGCATAGCATTTAATGCTGCCGTCATAGACTGGGTGTAGCCAGTGATTCCATGAAAAAATGAGACTGGAAAGCCAAGACAGGACAACACAGCATCCTGGCCTTTGAAATGCGGTTTCAGGCTGTCTTCAGAAAAAATGTCTCCCTCGACCACCTATCACATGAGGGCATGCAATTAAACAAGGTTACATGGTTATGAGGTTGCACGCTAGTTGTAACTACAAAGTGGTCACTGAAAATCTTCTCTTGAACACATGAAGTATTATCTACACTGGCGGCTTGGTGTAAATCATATCCTTATTTGCTGTGTCTGGATAACTGTCCGTAAAATACTTTCTGCACAAAAATGTGGGGCAAGCCAATCATGTGATGATATCAACCCATAAATCGATCACATTCATTTTTTATGCCACCCTTGTGATGTTATGCTGAATTGTACATACAAAAGCTCTTGCAAAACAAACATTTGCATGTAGGTTATGCATTAAAAAGTTCACCTTTGCATCTTGGTGACTTAAAAGTCCTTACTTTTATTCAAATTATAAACTAAAAAGTCCTTTCAACATTAATCATTGTGCAAATTTGAGTCAACTAGGTAAGAAAGAAAATAAGACTATATACTCATACTTTATATAAATACAATATAAATGTAAGATACGCTTAAGTTTGTCATGAAGGACATTGCTAAATGAATTTAGTTGCATTTGAGATTGTGGATGTGCAGTCCACTCCTTTACTTACACCTGAGCAATACATGAACAAATGTAACGTAAAATAAACTAATTCTTAATTTTCATCATGCCATTTAAAAAATAATAACAATAATACCTTTTGAAATGAAACTTTGAAATTCTTAAATGTTTATCCTACTATTTACTTTGAGGTTCTTGTGTGTTACAGTCAGTTTTCCCGGGTTTCTGACGACAGCTGTGACGGAGTGTCCTTGCTGAAGAGCCTGATTCACCAGCTGCTGTCCGGTTTGACCAGTCGCTCCAAGTACAGCAATCTTCATGTTTAATCAAGACAAAACCTTTTATTCCTGCGAAAAGAAAATTAGTCAAATTACCGCTGCTATAACACAGTAACACACGTTTATACAACACACCAGAGAAGAGCTAAAATATGCATAGGTTATTGCGCAGAAGGTCGCGAAAAGATATTCTGCCTCTGATATAACCATTTGTTTTACAGTCTATGGATATAACCTGCTTACTAAACTGCAGTCCATAAATTACATTTATTATCGCAATTCTCCTCCTCAAGGACAACTATATAACTGTAACCGAATGAATGACATGATTGACATTAGTGAGCACCTATCAGCAGGTAATCCACCCTATTTAAGAGCTGGTTGGCTGTAGCCTGGCATGCGTCACGTCCGACTCCGCCTCCTGATTCGTTGTTGACAGTGGCTGTAGGTAGGTGGGTTAGCATATAGCAATGGTTATCTTCTCTATGTATGGCACTGACTATTTGTGTTGTGTTTAGCCTGTCTTTTCTCTCTGCCTTGTCCGTGGCATCGTCTTAGTGGGTGCATTCGTGTGCTTGCTTTACAATCAGGTATGTGCAAATTGGGTGTGGAGGGCGAACTGTCTGTTTTGTTTGGGATCGACTGATGTTTTGGGCTGTGTGCAGTGTCTCTGTGCTCCAGCTGAGTGCACAAATTCAGAGCGTCTGTGCAACGAAAGGATAAACCCCATGGGTGGTTAGATCATCTTCTTTTGGTAAGTTTATTGCGCATGTAACTGAGTTGAGTTTAACATTTAGCGTTGAGGCATAACATTTTAGTGGTGTTTTCTTTGTCTTTGGACCAGGATTTTCCCTCTCGTCCGGGCGATCATTTTCTCTACTGATGCTATAAATAGCCATTATAATCTTGTCGATTCCTTGCTGCCATATTACAAGAACATCATATATTTCTGCAAAGAGAAGGGCTTGCCGCTTTCCGGTCACACCAGTGGCGTTTACTCTTGCTGCTGTCTGGTTTGGTTTTATTTATTGAGGGTGTAATATTACCATTTGCAACATGTGGAACTAACACTCATTAGGATCTGTAACCAGTGCACAAAACCGTCTGTGGCTCTATGTGAACCCGTGATGGAAATTGAGTGTGTTGTTGTTTGTTTAGATCTTTGCGTACCAATTGTGAGTGTTTGTTAAATTATTACCATCATTTGTTTGCTTATACTGGGACAATTTCTAATTGTGGTTTGTTGTAATTATTATTATTTTAAAGTTTGTGTATTAATTTTCTTATTTCTTTTCAGGAGCTGGGGTCCCACGGGTAGTGGGTCTCTTATGGTGGTGGTGTTTCTTCGAGTGTTTGCCGTGTGACACTGTTGAAGTGCTTGATGGTGTGACCTGAGTGCACTATGGTGTGTGAGTGTGCTTTGGTAAATTAAACTTAGTGACTGCGTCTCCCGTGGTGTGCCTCAGCCCTGTCAATTTGTGTCTTTTTGGGGGTTTTTTGTCAACTGTATTAATGTTTTGTGTATATGTCGTTTGTTGACCTTGTGTCAGTATATTCTTCTTAGTTCCAGATGTTATTTTATGAAATGGTTGTCTTTTAATGTGATTTGTCTTTTTGCTATAAATTAAATTGTAATAAATCTTTTGTATTGTTGATACCCATGTCTCTGCCTACCTTTAGAGAAAGTGAACCTGAGTGACCTAATGATGATAATCTGAGTGTTGTCCATATTTCCCGGGGCGAAACTCCCCGGGTGGCGTAGTCGTAAATCTTTCTACCTGTAATACCGCTCTATCGCCACATAACGTTAGCTCTGCGGACACAAAACTGAAAGTGTGTGTTTTAACCGAAGTAAATTATTTGTAAATCATCGGAAGAATTCGAGCATTACCAAATACAACACTGTTTAATAGCCTACCTGTCGTCAATGCACAAATGAAACAACTAAATTCAGTGACATAATGTCATATAAGCGCAGTTTAATTGCTGTGATCGGCAGCGTGGGTGTGCAACGAGTGCAGTGTTTGTCGTAGTAGCCTACAACATCGCAAAATAAAGCACATGTCAGTAAATATATTCCTAACAATGACCAAACTCACTCTAAAAATGATGGGGGTGGAAAAGCAACAGTAAACACTTGGACCGACCGCGCTCCCTGCTGTCAAACTGAAGCTGATATAACTTTCACCCTTGAGGACTTGAGCGCGCATGCGCATTGCGAGTACTTCACGCAAGAGTCCTGGCACATCCAAAAGCATGTTTTCCCAAAAAAAGTAAAATAAATTAATAAATTATGCTGCAGTCATTGTAATATATGGCATTGGCATTGTAATACAAATGGCTTATTACCCTATCTTTAAAAAAAGAAAAGAGAAGAAGAAGAAATACAGAAGCTGTCAAAAAAGATATCATATTATGGTATTAAAAATATATTTATTAATAACAATTAATAATAACCTTACTTATTTCTATGGTGGGCAGTTAACCAGCATACGTTTTTTTTAAACTGTTTATGTTGTTGCTCCAAATAAAACTTTGTAAAAACTCTGATTCGCCTCGTGGCTGCTTATTTGGTGTGGTTCATGGCTTCATGGATTGAACATGAATGGGAAAATACTTCTGGACTGGGACAAACGCCGCTAATAAAAACGTGAGCGAACAAAATCAGAAGACGAATGGCGTTTCTTTAACGAAAGTTCAACTAATTTGAATTTGAATAAGTTACGTATTTATTCCATAAGAATGTTAACGTTACTCATTTTGACACCAATGGTGTATCGTTAAAAAAATTACTAATTTGAAACTAATAATTATAGCCTATATAATAAATAAATAATTATATTTTTTCTTTTTTTAAACATGAGTCAGCATGCAAGAAGCATAAAGTCTTAATAAAGTCATGTGAGTAGAAGTGCTGTTTACCTTACTGGCTAACGTTATATGCCCAGATCGAGCTTTATTGCATGTTTGCACATACGAGAAATTAGTTTTGGTGACAGAAGTTTCCACAGTACAAATAGAATGACAGTGACAGGATAATAAATAATGAAAATAGAATAAGTAAATAGGAAATTTAATATTTAAAAATAATAATAATTTGAATACAAAAATATGGGGTAACTTAGCCTATACGTAACGTAACGTTATACAAATGCCAGGAAATGCATTTCTGAACTTCATGTGGACGTTTAGTGCGTAATAAATACTGCGTTTCCTCAATCTGAGACCACAGAAATCTTAGGTAAAAAAATAAATCTGTAAATTAATGTGACAGTCAAAAATAAAGCAACGAAGGCCTACCATGATAATGTCTCGCCTGACGCTCAGGGTTTGATAAAACTCCGGACAGCTAACGTTAATTAAATCACCTAAGTTAACCTCCCAGAGAGAAAGAATACCATCCAAATAGCTTTTTACTCAAAAGTTATTAATTATCAAATACATTTTTACTCAAATCTACGCTAAATGACAATTTGCTAACTTGGTTTGCCACAATCATTTCAGAAATAAAATCATCGGTATGTTGAACGGTAATGTTACAGGCTAAGTAACTGTACAAATAAAGCATATTTTAACTATTCTTACCGTGTTCCGTGCTTGTCGGAAGCACAGTGCGGAGAATGATTCAGTGATGATGGCGACAGTTGAAATCTTTTTACAGTCTGGTTGAAATCATAGACGGTTGAAATAGGCGCGTTTGGTCAGCGGGTCCGCCCAGGTTGATGAGTCCGCGAGTTGACAGTGCGCTGTCAGGACAGGAGGCGGGGACATGTTCAGTGCGCATGGCCGCGGACCTGGGAGCTGGAGTCTATTATTGCTATCAGGGTTCTTGAACAGAAACCATATACTCAAACCAAAGAGCCATTATGATTTCACACAGTGGACACCACCCCCTTGTGGTTAATGTGTTACTGTCACAACAATATCAGTTCCTTGTTTTCAAATACAGAAGTTGGGCAGTTTGAAGGACTCTTCGGTTTCGCTTATTCAAATGTCACTATCACAAGGACAGTTAGTGTTCAACATTCACCATGAAGCTTCAGATTTGTCTATTTCTCGGCGTAACATTTTTCTGCGTATCGACAGCTGATTTCTCTCCTCCAGTGGTGAACATCAGTCTGGACGTGCCCGCCAATCAGAGATGGGCTCCTCTGAAGAACCTCTATGACATTAATTTCTTGAGAAAAGCTGCCTCTGAAGTGATCGAGTAAGTATCAAATAGTACGGTAAAACCCGCACACTCACACACTACGAGAAGTTGCTTTCGATGGTATTCTTGCAATTTTGACAAGGTTTTTGTTAAATTATCTAATAATTTTACCTACCTGACGAGTTGAACAGGTTTAAGCACAAAATTTGTAATCACAGAAACGTTCGCAAAGCATAAAAAATGCATATACACGAATCACGTGGTTAAAGCGCTTCTGAGAAGGCTGACATTCCCCCTCTCGTTTTTTATTCACAATCGTTTTGCAACTTACCTGTCGTTATTTTACCTGTAGGGTAAAGTTTAGTCAGTTTTTGTCATCATCATTCCAGAGCCACAGAATGTCTTATGTGTTTATGTCTTAAAACACCCTCTTCTGCAGCTCGACTGTTCCCAAATGGGTTCATGTTGCCATTAAACCTATAGTTAAAGCTCTGGAGAAATACATCCCACAGCCGTATGCTGGAGAAATACAGGGCATGGCATCATTCTACGGGACTGACATTTCAGATATCGTGCTGCTGAACTTTGCCTATGAAGTATCTGCGTAAGTACTGTATAGCTGTTGACCTTTTCTGATTTTTTTTTTGTACAACACTTCTTTTGAAAGTTGCCAACGTCTTTTCAACATTCATTGTGGTTGCTTTGCTTTTTTTCAGGTTTTGCACCAGTATTGTAACTCAGGATACAAAGGGAAATATATACCATGGAAGAAACCTGGACTATCCCCACGACGTGCTCAGAAATCTAACTCTAGACGTACATTTCATGAAAAATGGAAAGGTAATAAAGTGATTATTATTTGTATATTTTTATTATGTTTTATTAACAGAGTTTGGGAGGAACACGTTCAAAAGATCTATCGGTCACACTTTAGATTAGGCTCCAATTCTCACTAAGAATGAATTATTAACTACGACTTTTGCCTCAGTAAACTCCTAATTACTGCTTATTAATAGCAAGGTAGTTGTTAAGTTTAGGTATTGGGTAGGATTAAGGAATGTAGAATATGGTCATGCAGAATAAGTCATTAATATGTGCTGTAAGAGTACTAATAAACAGCCAATATCCTTGTAATATGCAAGCTGATAAGGAGCTAGTTAATACTGAGAATTGGACCCTAAACTAAAGTGTTACTGATCTTTCCAATCAGCATGAGAGGAGACCTATATATATATATATAAAGCCGACTCACCTACGTTCCTCGACTGTTTTCTGCATCCCTCCGCCACTATTGGCTGGTTCCTATCCTAGCCAGAGATATGAGGGAGTACTCTGGGTTCGGGCCAAAATCCGAGTTTGACACACCAAATACGTGTACTCTTTTACTCTATCTGATTATTTCATGAAAATTATATTCTGAAATTTGTTTCTCCTCAGGTGGCCTACAGAGGAACCACTTTTGCTGGTTATGTCGGGCTGTGGACTGGACAGAGCCCCAACAAGTTTACAGTGTCTGGCAATGAACGCAGTAGGTTTATTTTTATTTTTTTTCAATGAGATCATCTAGTGCAGGGGTGTCAAACTCAGTTCCTAGAGGGCCACAACCCTGCAGAGTTTAGCTTCAACCCTAATTAAACACACCTGATCCAGCTAATCAAGGTCTTTTTTATTATGTCTGTATTTCCACAGATAAGGGACATTGGTGGGAGAACATAATTTCAGCCATTTTATTAAAAAGTTCTCCAGTTAGCTGGCTAGTACGAGAGGTGAGAGAACACATGTATATTACAATTCAGTATTTTACTGACTTTTTGACTATGAAGAGACTTTTTTTTTTTTTTATAAATTTGTTTGATTTTCTTCAGACTCTTGAAGCAGCTGTGGATTTCCAGGATGCAGTAATGAGGCTGGCCAAGGTGCCGATCATCACAGATGTTTATTACATTTTGGGTGGTGTTCATGCTGGTGAGGGTGTGGTCATCACCAGAGACAGGGGAGGATCAGCTGACATCTGGCCCCTGGATGGACTTCATGGAAAGTAAGCACCAGCCATAATTTTTAAATGATATAAAAATGTTATGATGAAAGACAAAAGTGATGACAATGCTACAATAGGCTTCCATTTGACCATTCTGTTATATAGTACTAGTGCTTTCCTGAAAGTGTTTACATTACTAAACCTGTGATTTTGACTGTTGCTTATTTTAGCTGGTATAGAGTTGAAACAAATTATGACCACTGGCTACCCGCCCCTAAACGAGATGACAGAAGGCAAGCTGAAAATTCTTTTTTATCAATGATATGACAGCATAAATGAGGGATTATTTACAAATGTCCTGGTCTTTATTTTTTATAGAGATGTGGCAATGAAAGCATTAAATTCTACTGGTCAAAACCATATTAGTATGGATTCTCTGTATGAGGTATGAACAAATCCATTTTGGCTGCCTATTATTGTCGTAGGTTATGGCATTTAGTTCTGTTCTACAGTACATTGTTAATGTACCATAAAATGTGCTTGTATAAATGTTTTTTAGTATATAAGTAAATGCATTCAATCATAAGCAATTTCTGCTGTTGGATATCGAAAAGATCTTCTTTAATGATATTTGTGTTTTTTGATAGTATGGACTTTCATTAAATAATTTATTGAAAAATGTGTTGATTCAGTGACCATGTCAGTTTCATTTTTACAGGTTTTATCTGTGAATCCTGTATGTAATGGGTAAGGAGGACAGTTATGTATTTTCACCTATCACATGATATTTTATGGTTATGTAATGACCCCAAGTAGAGTGATCATTTCTCGTATGTGGTAACCAGTAGTACAAATATACTATATACTTCCTCATAGAGGTTTTATTATTAGGATTTAACAACGCAATGCAGAATTTTAAGTATTATCCTGAAGAGATCACAGAAACAAGTCATGTGAATCCTCTGCTTTTTCACACAGCTTCACAGACACTCATTGTTTCAGTTTCTCAGCTGGAAATCAGAACAGTCCAAGCATTGATATCTGTTGAACTCTCACCCTCTTTCATGTCTGATGCCCAAACTTAACACTGATTTTAAACTCATCTTGCTCTACTAACTTTATTTATCATTGTTTGTCAGAGTTGTTATTTTGTCATGTGGTACTAGTGGGTTCTTTGTAACAATATGATGATATTCATTTACATTTACATGAATGCATTTAGCAGATGCTTTTATTCAAAGTGACTTACAATTTTTGGGAATTTGTCACAGAGCCAACATTCATAGTATACAATGGCAGGTTTATTAGAAAGCTAAAGGAGGGAGCAAGCTAGAGCAGAGGAGAAATGAGAAGAAAAAGGAGAGGATTTAGTCTATACTAGAAACATAAAACTTTTTCATTCCGCTGACACAACGCAACGTTGTTAGTTATTTGTCCCAGTTTTCTTTCATTCTTTATTTTACCATTCCTCTTTTACAAGAGTGACCTGGCCAAGATAGCAGCTACAAGAACATAGACATACAAATACACATCAAAACACAAAAACACAATCAAGGATCACAACAGCAATTTACCTAAGATTAAAACACATAATCAGTTAAAAGTAACTTAAACTCGTTTAGTAATGGAAGCATAGTCAGCTTTAAGAAGTTTCGTAAATTATTCCAAGCAGAAGCATTACATTTAGAGCCTTTTTTTCCTAGCTCTGTTCGAACTCGAGAAACCTTAAGATATAACAAATCATTAGACCGAAGATTGTAGCAAACATTTGTTTTAGAAACGCAGAGAGACAAATAAGATGGAAGTAGCCCACAAATAGACTTATAAATAAAACAATACCGGTTAAAACTTCTTCGAGTATACAAAGATGGCAACTCAGCTTTATCATATAAAGTGCAATGATGTGCTTGATAACTATAACCAGTAATGAAACGTAAAGCGCTATGATAGACGGTATACATTTTTTAAAAATAATGTACTGGGGCATTCATGTAAAGCAGATCTCCATAATCCAATAGTGGTAAAAAGGTTGCAGATACCAAATATTTCCTTGCACTAAAAGGAAATAAAGTTTCTGAAATAAAAACCCAATTTACGTTTAAGTTTAGAAAGTAGTTTATCAATATGCAGCTTTAAAGTTAATTGGCTGTCAAATAAAATACCCAGGTACTTATAACTCTCAGCATATTTTATTTTTGTTCCTTGGGAAGATATAATTTCAGTAAGATTCCTTGGTAGAGCTTTGGATTTTGAAAAAAAATAATTACTTTGGTTTTATCTATATTTAAAACCAGTTTAAGTTGACATAGACGAGACTGTACAATTTCAAATGCTGATTGTAAATAATGAAGAGCTTGTGAGGCTGATGAAGCACAACAATAAATAGTAGTGTCGTCTGCATAAAGATGGTACATAGCATTGGGAATGTTATCACAAATATTATATAGATATACAAAGAAAATAAAATGACATCATTTCATACATAATGAAAAATTTAAACTAAAATTTACAGATTAGATCCTCATTTTCACCTCAAAAAAGCAGGTCGGAAAATTGTTTATATATTATCACATGAGCAAGAGTACTATTTGTGATATCGATTTTATATATCAACCACTGCAGTGCAAAAATGGATTTTTGATACTGGTTTCATTTGATTGGTAGGAGCCCTATAGCATATTATAATTTCTAATACAGCTTTAATACAGTTGGAACATTGGTGTAAGTGCATTGGTTTAGGGTTGTGGAGTGTTAAGTGCTTGTGTCTTCAGATCACTTTCTGTAATAAGGCTTTTTAATGTGAGTATGTTCTTCCTTCCAGGATCACTGTTTATACAACCGTCATGAGTGCCGCCACACCTGAGAAGTACACAACATTTGTCAGAGATGTAAGAACAAGCCATTACAATACCCAGTTCCACTTTAAAATGTATTTACATAAAACATATTCTGCTCAAGATTCACTTAAGATTTACTTTATTTATGTTACCGTTATTGTCATTTGAGGAAGTCTAGTTGGCTGGTTAAGTAATGTTTTTTTTTTTTTTGGATGAAACAGCATTTCTATTAAAATGTCAGAAGTTACTATAGCTTCTGAAGTCATTTTGACATTAAGGGAATTTTGCAACACTCAGTTGAACAGTCTGTCAGCTTTTGCAAGGAGGATCACAAGATTTTGGGTGAATAACTGGGTTGTGTGTCTTTTCTGTGCTTTTGAAACTTAACTGTCAGCTGACTTTTTAAATACAGTCAATGGTCTTTCTTTTCTGTTCACAGATGTGTGAGTGATGGAATGAGCCATTCTCTTGATCAACTCAGCTTAATTCTGATCTTACCAACAAATCCTGCTTCTCTTCATGCTTTTCACAATGGAAAGAATCTGTAAAGTACAACTTCACGATATTGAAAAAAAAAAAATCTATATATAGCCTATTGCAATTAAATAATTTTCACCAGATGACTTGAATAGCTCTATTTGGAAAGAAGAAATCATTGTAGAATGATTGTGGTATTTTTGTGTAGAAGTGCATCAGCATAGAACATTTCACGAGTTCACATCTACATATAATTAGTACAATAAGTTTATGCGTATTTGGCGTGCTGTCCGGGGAGAGGGCTCCGAGCTCGGAGTTAGGCCCGAACCCAGAGTACTCCCCCCAGTTGGTAAGTGTAGATGGAACTGGAAGTGAGGAGATGGGGTGGTGGAGGAGGGATGCTGACAAACTTTCAATGAACAGAGATAGGTCTGCTGTGAATTTAAACTCTGTCATTGAGTTGATTACTGATTAATCTCCAGCTGTGCATAATTTGGTTAATTATCTGAACCTGCTCCTCCCGAACTTTGTTAATAAAACATCATAAAATGATTGAATAATGAAAAATGACAGGTTACTCTGAAAACATTTTTGAGTGCGAACCATCCTTTTATGGCTGAACAATTTAGTCACAGTTTACTAAAAGAGCTCAAATATCTTTCTACTTGAGTTTTCATAGGCCACATTCCCACTTTGTTTGACTTTGATTTAATAAATGTGATTATAAAATATATAGTAATAAAATGTGTTTTTAACAATAATAATGCATGTTATAATTTTTTATTGTGATTATTATTAAATACAAATATTTAAACTTGCTATACTGTCAAATAAAAAAATTTAATAAAAAAAATATATAAAAAAATGTATAGTACAACTGTAATTATTTACGTCTTAATTTCTTAATTTTTAAATGTCAAACCAACTTCCCAGCAAATAAATAGATGTGCTTGCTGCGAGTTTCAGAGTGAAATGCAGCACTGTGTTCGTTTATGCTACTGTGTTTCAGTGGTCAGAGTGGTTTGAGAGTATCTTTGGTTGAAGAGCATCACTTTCACAGCATTTGTGATGACATTTTTTAGGACACGTAATAGGTCTACTAATAATTATTTATTTTTCCACAACTAATGTTATTGAATGAAAAATGTAATTTGAACAAAAATATTTTGTCGAGATGAAATAAAAAATTTTTTTTGAAATAAAACATCACAGTTGATCAGATATGTAAGGTTGGATTAATCAATGATTTTTCATATTAAATGATGACACAAATAAAACCCTGCAGTTATTGAACAGCTATATAACAAATTATAACATTCAATGAGGTTTTTTTTTTATTTCGTAATGTAAGACTACAGCCTTCTCAGTAGTGTAGTAACTAAAAATAATTTCACACATGAATTTGAGTTTATTGTAATTAAAAAAAATGGTAGTTTTAATAACATTTCAGATTATGTACAATTCTGTAATATTATTGCATGCAATATTGAGGGCCCTATCATACACCCTGCGCAATGTGGCACCAGGCAAGTGTGTTTTGCTAGTTTCAGCCCGACACAGTTATCATTTTAACCTCCTGCGCCACGTTGTTTAAATAGCAAATGCATTTGCGCCCATTTGTACGCCCATGGGTGTGTTGGTTTGAAAACAAGGTGTTTAGGTGCTAACAAAAACCTGGTCTAAAGTCAATGGCGCAATATGTTTGTTGTTATTTAAAGGGTGCGTAGAATGCCTATTATATGTGCCTAAATGCGGGTGAACAACGCGTGTACACTCTACTTATTACACACACAAAGATTAAAAGCAGCAACTAGCCAAATATTAAAAACAAAAGGATTACAATGTAAAAGATTATTATTGTGTAGGCTACATAAAGATATGGCGGAATCCGGCTTGTCCCATAGATGGTCTGCTTGCGCGCTTTAACCTCAAGAACGAGCTGATCCGTTTCCTCGCTAGAGAAGTGTTCGGTCTTTCCGCTTGCAAATTCCGCCATGTAAATATCGAATCCGCCATGGCGCGAGCGCAACTGGCTTTTAAAGGAAATGGGAGATGAGACTTTTATAGCATGTTACGCCCAAAACACACCCATTACTCATTAAGAGAACAGGGACAACACTTTTAGACCATGCGCCGGGTGATAATTTTTACCGTCTAAACTAGCAAAAGTGGATTCGGACACGCCCTAAGTGCACTTTAGGCCATGCGCATAGATCATTAAAATAGGGCCCTGAAAGTTTATAAAATGTTGTTTATACTATAATCATGCATTTGTCAGGAAACACAGACTTGAACAGATTGTAAGTGCAACACAATGGGGTTTTATTGATATAATATTAAGGTTAGATGACAGGTTAAATGCAATAATTGAGAATAAACAACAGCAGTTCACGGTAGAATGAAGGTTTGGATGAAGGATCCTTTGCCACAGGTGAGTACGGCCCCACACACATACTTTATTACACCATGTAGATATTCTAACGACTGATCGTCTTTCTCTCACAGATGTGGATATGGAACTTGGATACGCAGGTGCAACGACGAGGAGGAAACACGGGAGGTAAGAAAGGCAGGTAAGTATCACATGAATCATGCATGTAGTCCTAGTACGTGAGAGTATGGATGGCGTGCTTAAATGTTGTCCTGCTGAGAGGGTGATTGATGGCAGGTGCAGGTGGTGATTGAGTGTGTGCAGGTGGGAGCCAGGAGGGATGCTGGGAAACGTAGTGCTGCAGTGACTGGAGATCATGACAGCATTGTGAATTCTCCCTTATACATGTAAACCACAATTAAGCTTAGATCTGATTTATCCCTTTTACAATATGTGACCCTGGATCACAAAACCAGTCACAAGTAGCACGGGGTATATTTGTGGCAATAGCCAAAAATAAATTGTATGGGTCAAAATTATTGATTTTTCTTAAGTAAAGATGTTCCATGAAGATATTTTGTAAATTTACTACCGTAAATATATAAAACATTTATTTTTGTGAGTGAATGCAGCACTATCGCAAACATAAATGGACAACTTTCAAGGCGATTTTCTCAATGTTTCAATTTTTTTGCACCCTCAGATTCCAGATTTTCAAATAGTTGTATTACGGCCAAATATTGTTATATCCTAACAAACCATACATCAATGGAAAGCTGATGTATAAATCTCAATTTCATAAAATTTGTGGTCAAGGGGCACAATATATTCTAGTAATTGTTCATTATAATTACTGAGGGCTCTCAGATCTCATGCACATAAAATGTCAAAATCAATTCACTGCTTTCTCCTCAAATTATTTATTTTTGTATCTTGCATTATTTTGGATTGATTACATACGAAATACTTTACATCAACATCGTCCAGACTTCTCCATCTGCTTCCTTTAGGAAAGTGCCATTTCCTAGGGAAGTCCAGTCAAGTCGCATCAAGCTATTACCCTTAATCCCTCCGGGGCTTGTTCACTTAATTCAGCTACACAGCAGAAGACTGTTAAGAAGCAGAAAAACAAACACACCTATTTGAAGGTCTCAGGAGCTCGACACAAGGTCTTCTCTCTTTTTTGAAGGAAAATGGTGTCATTTTGCTCAGGACATTGAAGGTCTCAGGGGATATATGGAAGCCTGTGACGATGCTTTATATGTGTCCTCACAAGTTGATTTATTTGCGTTTCTACTATTCGGATTGACTAACTCAAGCAAGCACCAATGGAGTACACCAGGCGGACACATTCCTTTGGGTGACATGTCGTGGAAATAAAGCTTCTGGGACTTAGAAGAGAAAACCACAAGGTGAGTTTTACCCATGTTGGGGTTGTGTACCTTTGATATGTTATCCATTGCTGAAACCTTTAATGGCTTAATTGTTTGCTGACACTCTTTACACAGCCTTTCATATTAATATTCTAATCAAAGAAATACACAGAAAAGGTTCTAAAAGCTACTAAAAACTGATTTAATGGTAATCTATAATGATATAAAATCTTAAACCACTTTTTTTTTTAAATGGCCAATATTTTGTATGGGATAAATTACGTTTTAAATATGTCTACACGTCTTATGCTCTTTGAAGAAAAGTTTCTATAGAACCTTAAAGTCTTCTAGGGGTTTCCATCATGGGACCATTTAGTTTGAATTAATTAAGTTTGAATTCTTTTTTTATTTCGATGATTTTTAATTAAATAGACAGCTTGTAAACATACTTTATCACTAGACAAAATTGAAAAAAATCTGTTAAACATGAAAGTATTACGCAATCATTGAAGACATTTTTCCTTACAGTATATAGAATATTTTTGGCGTAAAGGGTTCTTTAAAATTGAATCAAGAACCTATACAAAACCCCATTGAAAAGAGCTTTTGTCAACATTTAACCTCAAAACTAGCATGTCCGTTTATACACTAAATGATTGTGCTGTCTGGTGAGCTAATGAATAACCTTCTTTACAAACAAGTCTATAAATCCATAGTCCATAATCCCTAGTTATGCAGGATTTCCTTAAAAAATAATACACTTTAAAAAAAAAATCACCTCTGAGTCCTCGTGATTAAAAAAATTAGGGAGATAATTAGCCATATTTTTTTAAACTATTCGAATAAATAACAAGCTGATTTAGATTGAGGCTTTGTTTGACAGTTGTAGGCTTTGACTGAAGCACAGGTGCGTGTTGACGTCGTCTGCTCTATAAGGAGGATTGAGGCCAGTGCAAGAGAGCAATGACCCCAGATTAACTCGCTCTCTGGATCTCATTAATGTCTACAACAACATCACATTTGGTGTAGCCTATATTCATGTTAAAAGCTTGGCAATATTGTACAAGATTTTTTATTCTCATCTCATCTGCAATATGATTTTACTGCACTCAGAAAAAGGGGAGCTGTCACTGGGGCGGTAATCTTTACTAATATGTACACTTTAGGTACTAATATATATTTAAGATCTGAATTTTAGTATTTATATATAATAAATAACATTGTGTATTATTGAATTAAGTGTTGTTTATGGTTTCTTAAGCATTTTAAAAATAAAAACATGCTTTATACTTTTGGGTGTGGTTTGAATTAAATAGGCATAGATCAAATATGATTCATAAAGTCTCATACAGGTGTTAAATGATAAGATGAAAAGTGCTTGTTATACTGACTGTCTTATGTTCTGCATTCAGGAGAAGCCATGGGGTGTGGTGTTGCAAAAAACAGCGAATTCAATAAAAGATACGACAAAGGTAATATGTTTACTAAAAACATGGATATGAATGGCTAGCGTAAATTAAAGAATGATATGTTTGAGTACTGTTTATTCAATGAATATTCAGCTTAAATTTAACTTGACCTCACTGACTTCATCTTCTTAAAACACATGGAAATGTCATGCCAGGTGAGATTTTAGAAGTCCAACAAAGCTTGTGTAAAGCCTTATTTATCTTTCGCGGCTATAGAACACGGCTGTCAGTTGTTTCTGTGCAGTGTCAATATAAGTAACTCATTTACATTCTCAACATGCCTTCTTTTTCATGCATGTCTGCAGGAGCCATAAGTAAGCAAAATTCCTCTTTTATCACCACTATGACATTTGTTTGACTGTTGTTGAGTAGTGCACACTACCCAGAGTTATATTATACGACGTTTATAAATCTGACATTAATCTCTCTCGGATGAACTGAGTGTGATTCTAGAAGCCTGACCTGAAAGTTAATGCATTTATGACAAATTCATTTAATTATTAATTTAAATGAATCTAAGCAACAACAAAAAAAGGTATTCTGATAGTGGTAAAAACCCGTGTCACGTTCTCTTGAAAGCTATGAAAGCAGCGGTGATAATCCAGCGCTGGTACAGACAGTATGCGGCCCGCATGGAAATGAGACGCAGATACACCTGGAACATCTTCCAGTCCATGGAGTACGCAGACCTACAAGATCAGATCAAAGTATGAAATCCACGATAATCTAATCACAATGGATGGATGGAATACTTACTTTATCTCCAAGAAAGCTGTAAACAACATTTATAATGATATGACAAATATTTTTTTCTCACCTCCTCACGCAGTTATACAATTTTCTTGGTTACCTGATGGATAACTTCACTCCATCCAGCAGTGAACGTAAAATAAGCTGTTGCATGTAAACACAAATACCACATATACAGCTTTCCACTGGAATCTATCCATGCTAAAAGCATCCTGTGTGTTCTTCTTCCATGTAGGAAATCTGATCTCACATATCTTCAGAGAAAACGAGGTTTGCCGAGATGCGGAGTGGGAGAGATACTTCAACTACACCAAAATTGATGTGCCAGACATCTACTCTGGCCCACGGCTAACTTTTCCTTTAGATATGGATCAGGCTGCTGATCTTGTAGAGGCCTTCAAAAACAAACAAGTAGGTGCTCAACGAGGATGCATTAAAAATATATTTTAGGTACACTCTCAAAAATAAGGCTTCTTTATTGGGATCTATGGTTTCATAAAGAAAGTTTAACATCCACCCCGGCTAACAGGGAACATTCTCAGAAATTTGGCTTGTATTCTGGCTAGGTTGAGGAAACATTCTTCCAGTAACGTTTATAGAATGTTCGGTCAGAGCAATCTGGTCTTTAATAATCTCAAAACGACAGCACATTATTTATACATTGTACATGGAATGTTTTTTCTGGAAACATTTTAGTTTTAAATGCTACTTGTTTCAGAATGTTCAGAGAACATTCAAAAGTAACGTTGCTATAATGTTTACAAAATGACCAAATAGAATGTTAATAGTTTCCTTAACATTTACATAACCAGGAAAAACATTTTTTAAAAACTAGACGTTTGAACATTAAAAGAACAGTCAGAAATAATGTTTTCAAAACTTAATGCACACTGTATTTAAACATATTTTTATTTGCTGGGATGGAACCTTTCTATTGCAAAATAAGGTTCTTTATAGTGTAAAAAGGATGTTCATTTCAAGCCCTGGCGGCTCTAACATGTAAAGATAACCTGGCCAAGTGACATTCCTGGTCATTTTGACATTATTAAATTTTTTCCCCGTGACAGATTTTGTAACTTTATTTTATACTAAAAGGGACAGGTCTTAAAAGGGACTCTATATATAAACACACAGGGCTCAACGCTAAGGAGTTTACTGGTTATTTGCCCTGCCAAAATTTTCACTGGCCCCGCCTGTCACCGTGACACCTGTCTTGGACTTTGTTTTGCCTTCTGTGTTTGTGCACCATGTGTTTTATTGTTAATCGGTTTCACCTGTTACCTATCATCATCCTTGTCATCAGTTTGCTATGTTTGGTACGTGTCTTGTTTGTAAATAATAGAGTGTAAGCCTGATCCGTCTTCCTGAACGTGCCACACGCAGCCAAAGCGTGACAGAAGAACCGACCACACCAAAAAAGTCGGAAATTATAGACCGACTGAATAAAGGAGAACATGGGCGTTCTCCATACCCTGCTGAATCCCGCAGATCGGCTCGTAACCTGTTTCCAGGATTGCCAACTGCTCGAGGAATATGTCGAGAGGTTTCTCGAGATTTCACACCATGCTGACTGGGCAGATGGCATCCTAAAGACTGTTTTCTGATACGGACTGGACGATCATCTGCACCAGCAAGCTCCAGCAGCAGCGATCCCAGGTACGTTCGCACAATACCTGGATCATGTGCTGCGGCTGAGCCCACGGTGAAGGCTGATGATGACATCACCGCTCAACCACCGTCGCCAGCCATCTTCATCGCTAAGCCTCCTGTCTTCGTCCAGTGCCCAGAGACGTACCCAATCTGCGCCCAGAGTCTCGTCCCGCTGAGACCCCACCTTCCAGAGTCTCGTCCCGTCGAGACCACCCTTCCAGAGCTGCTTCAAGCCATGCCTGTCAAGCCTGAGCTTCACGCCGTACCTATCAAGCCTGAGCTTCACGCCGTGCCTGTCAAGCCTGAGCTTCATGCCGTGCCTGTCAAGCCTGAGCTTCACGCCGTGCCTGTCAAGCCTGAGCTTCATGCCGTGCCTGTCAAGCCTGAGCTTCACGCCGTGCCTGTCAAGCCTGAGCTTCACGCCGTGCCTGTCAAGCCTGAGCCCTCGTCTCTGGCCAAGATGGCTGCCTGTCAAGCCTGAGCCCTCGTCTCTGGCCAAGATGGCCGCCTGTCAAGTCTGAGAATCCGTCTCCGACAAAGATTGCCGTAGCCTCGCCGCCGGAGCCTTCAGCGGAGATGGACGCCGCTACGCCTGAGTTGGTTCCTGAGCCTGAATTCCCAACCTCCCTCTTCCGCCTTTTCTTATCATCCAGCCGCCATCCTCATCTCCTCTCCTGTCAGCCCCATCACTCGCCTTCACGCCAGTGGAATGGTGGGCTCGCTGAGGGGCTTCCAGTCCTCAGCACCATCTTGGACAGTGGATGCCTGGGATCCTACTCCAGCCACCACGTAGGATTCCACATCGGCCTATCAGTCCACTAGCTCACCCTTGGCTCCTACCTCCTTCATCTCCGTCGTGGCCCATCAGTTCACCAGTTCAACCAAGCTCCCTCGTACCCCCCGGATTCACCTTGGTCGCTCATCGACCTTCTATCACCTCTGGACTGCACTTCTCTGGCTTCGCCTCGTCCCTTCGTCCCCTCGGCTCCATTGGACTCCTCACTCCCCTCCTTGGTCCTCAGTCCCTCTGTCTCCACCGCGCCCTTCTGTGTCCCCGTCTACACCTCAGTCGCCCAAGCCAGCGGCTTCCCCGTGTCCCTCTGAACCCTCTGCTCCACCATGGCCCAGTGAACTTCCGTCTCCTCCCTGTCATCCTCCCCCCATCGTTTCCACCTCAGTCCGTCATCGCCCTAGAATCTTCTGCCCTTCAACCTCCATGGCTATTCCCTCCATCGGCTCCACCATGGGTCATGAGTCTTCCCGCTGAATACACCTCCCTTCTGCCTGGACCTTCTTCTCCCTGTAATCTGCCTGCCTTCTCCAGCCTTTCGCACACTCCTGTTGCAGTTATCCAGAAGTTATTCAGTTAAAGAGCAGATTTGAGCAGAGTTTGAGTGGCCGAAATGCCAATCTCCCTCAAAATCTTGAGCTGAATTGAACATGGCCTGGTTTAGATATTCTTCACACCAAGAAGAATCTTCACGTTCTTTTAAGAAATATACAGTGAGAACCCAAGTTTTTGAGAACCCAAAAAAGGATCCACTGTGCCATTGCTGCTAAAACTCCCTTTTGGAACCTTTATTTTATAGAGCAGGGATGGGGAACTTCCGTCCTGGAGAGCCACTGTCCTGCAGAGTTTAGCTCCATCCCTAATTAAACACACCTGGAAAAGATACGTTAATCAATGTCTTCATGATTACTAGAAATCTACAGGCAGGTGAGTTTTTGTCAGGGATGGAGCTGAACTCTGCAGGACAGTGGCCTATCCCTGTCATAGATATGTGACAGTCAGATAACACTAATGTTATTAACCATGTACACTTCTGGTTTCTCCAAGCAGCAGCTTCACTCTCGTTACGTTCTTCAGCTTCTTCTGGAAACGTGGAAGTTACTCAGAGGGTTGCCAAATATCAACCGAGTCTCTACATGCCATAGCAAAGAAATAACTGTTTGTGGTAAGAATACCCGACACAACCTTTTAACTTTTTTATTGTTACATTATTCAACGCCTCTTCGAAAATCAAGTCACAAACTTTATTACAGGTGATTTACATGGACAATTAGAGGACTTGCTACTAATATTTTACAAGGTAGGTTTCAAATCTGTCCACACCTAACTACGAGATTGCCTTTAAGTACAATGTATCTATTCCTATGAATTTGTGGTCTATTTCTTTTCCCAGAATGGAATGCCGTCAATGGAGAAACCCTACGTTTTCAATGGAGACTATGTGGACCGAGGCAAAGACTCCATAGAGATTCTGCTCATATTGTTTGCTTTCCTGCTTGTGTATCCTGGAGATGTTTATCTTAATCGAGGAAACCATGAAGACCACATTATTAATTTGAGGTAATGGAAGAACACATGCATTCAGTGACACAATATTTATATAATAATTATACGTGCTATATATTGTTAAAACTTTGCTCACCACAAGCATTTTGGAGTACCTCAACCAAGTAAATATAATGTTACCAACACTAAACGTAAGAGCTAATAACTTACATTTTTATAATTAAGGGTCCAAGCATCAAGCATCATTATTTTTCTAACTCCTCTCTTACCAATTCATATGTGTTTTTTTTCAGACTCCCTTGACAAAAAAACGTTATCAAAACAATTCTGAATCATTAAATTGGTTCATAGGTATATGAGCATATTAATCAGTGTCTAGATCAGTGGTTGTCAACCACTAGAGGGCCTCAGCAAACTGATTTATTTTTTATTACAGCACATATTGGAGTCAAAACGTTTATGAACCACTGGTCTAGATGAGGTGGTGTACAATTTTTTTGTGAGAATCAGCCACAAGATGACGCTATAATGTGATCATTTTACATGTTACATTTACAATATAGCACATACAAGGCCGCATTAATGCACGGGCTTACCTGGGCTGAAGTCCAGGGGCCTCCCAAGTTGAGGGGCCTCCCATGTTCAGGTTCATGATGAGCTGAAAAGGTCATATTGTTTTGTAACTTGTCAGGTTTTCTGTCAATCACTCTAATCGCACGTTACATGTCTGCTGATTGAGTGACCCACGTGGCTCCATAAGCCCAGTCACACAGCCAGCGATTTTGTCGCTGTATGTCGCTAGTAGTCTCTATACTGTGAAGTCGCTTGTGGGCGTTGATAGTGCTGTCGCTCTAATGTTATTGGTAGACTGCTCGTCTGGCCACATCTATACAAAACACCATCACAAGTAATACAACTAGGCTATATTATTTTAATTTGACTAGGAATTAGGCTAAAAAAAACAGTATGCTGTTGAGGGAGTGTTTTTATATTACCACACAGCAGTGGATTAAATAATTTACTAGATTAACGATCGATCAATCTACAAATTAAACTCACTCATACTGTCATAAATTACTAAAACGTCATCCGAATTTGACAAATAACAAATGTTCTTGTCCCTAATAGTCAACGTAATGCAGGTGAAACTGTAAAATCAACTGCAGCAGTGCTAAACTTGCATCATAAAACTACAACACTCGAACTATACATGTATGAATTAAACTCACTGAGACTGTCGACAGTTTCTTTTCCATGCATCATTTTATTATATCCATGTATGTGGTTAGTTACAGTCAAATCATGTAAAACAGTGAAATCGCCCTCGAACTCTTCTGTTTTGCCCTGCACTGCACTCGAGACGGTGACGACGGGAGCTGAGCTCCACTGAAAGGCTTCTTTCCTATTGGTAGTCGCTCGCGAAAATCGCTTCTCATTTGCATAAAATTGACATTTCTCAACTGTGATGTAGATTACCTAGATATTACACTTTTTTTTTTAAATGAGACTATAAATCGAGGGGATGGGGCCTACAAAACCTCTCAGCCCCGGGGCCTAACATTAGGTTAGGGCGGCTCTGAGCACATAACCATAAGGGCAAGAATAAAGATTCTGTTTTTATCTTAATCTTTCAGTGTTCACAAATCAGATGGTCAGATTGATGTCCCTTTTTCTGCAAGAAAAAAATCTTCTGCCACTTTGAATTTTACTTTATTTAAAGGAGTCATAATGTTGTGTTACCTTGGATACCCAAATGCTCTATTATAGTATTTTAGGCACTTCTAAAAAAGAAAAGTGGAAAAAAAATCAACACGGAGCCCCTCAGACCCTTATTTCTAAAGGCATTATTGTCTCGCGAGATCTGATGCGATGTTTTGGCTGTCGTGGACGGTCATTATAATAATGCAAATGAGGGGCGCGTTGATTCGTTGCAGGAATGTATTTTACTACTTCCAAGCAGTACAAAAACATAGACAAAATACTGCAATAGCTCAATAAATGTGACGGTACTTATTGTTAGTGAAATTGTAATCACAACCAAAGAAAAAAGAAAAAATACACCATTGCCATATACATTCTTACAGAAGCCCCACTAACTGAAAGCTATTTTCAAACTGCATGTTTTGCATGAGTTTGGCTAATAATGTTTAGTGGTATATTGTTTTCATACTTGCATTTAAACAGTTTTAGCCACTGAGCATGGACTCCTGTACCGTCACTACTGTAGCTGCTAGTGTAAAACAAAGTGGAAAGATGTGGCTAGCATTCGTAGAGTCCATTCCCCGTGTTTACCTCGAAGGTAACGTTACATACAATAGCCGCATTAGCAGTTAGCTGCTATTTGTTAACCACAGTAGAGCAATAAAAACACAGTCTTACCTTTTCAATTTCTGGCAAGTCCCTGATGGTTGGGATGGCACCTTTTCCCAACCGGAGCTTCGAGGCCAAGTTCGCCTGATACTGCCCCAAATTTGTAAAAGATTCCGGTGTAAAATGTTTAGCACACACACCTAACGATACGCCACTTGAAAGAATTGTTGGGACAGCGTCATTAAAAATGAATTTCATCCACTGTTCCCTGATAGTTTCGTCCGTTTTTGGTAGATAAAACACATTTGCATGTTGTTTGTGGCAGTCACCCACAGAGCATCTCAGGTGTGCACTCGATTTCTCCATCTTTCTCGAGTCAACTAAACTGAATCTGAGGGGGAGAGGGGGAGAGGGGCGGGCTTCCCGCGGCATAGGTTTGCGGTGTCCATATTTGGTATATCCTCCCCCGTCTTGACGTCAAGAAGGGGAAGAAATCAAAATCTCGTTTTTTCGTGCGCGTGCACGTGGCCTATTTTACAAACCCCGCGGTAAACAAACGCTTCACTTTTAAATATCGGCTTCCCGGCCAGTGTATAATCATTATGCAATCATAACATACATTGATTCTCGTGGAAAAGTGAAATTTCTACATTATGACTCCTTTAATTTTCTTGGTGATAACATTTCATTTTCTGTTCAAAGGTATGGCTTCACCAAAGAAGTGCTGGGAAAATACAAGGTAGGTCATTAATTACATCTAATGTCTGTGTTCTACAATTCCTCAAGTTCCTAACTCTCGGCGTTTTCAAGCGTTTTCCAAAAGTTTCTTGTCCTCACTGAAGCGTCGGAAAGTGCTTAATTTACCTTACTGCATTTCATTTAGCCCTAAATAGTATTTTTTTTAATTCTGCAACATTAAATTGTTTAAAAATAACTTATTTTATAAAAATGTGTGTCCATGAATGCGTCAATTCTGTTACTGTACCATACTTTGCCTTTAAAGGCACACTATGCAAGATTTGTACCTTGATATAACAGCTTCAAAATCATTTCGATGGTAAACGAACTCGTAGTAGGGCGAATCATCCCGAAAGCAAAGCGGGGGGGGGGGGGGGGGGGGGGGGGACGCAAGTTTGAGAGGTGGCGCCCCGACAAATCTCGCGAGAATCACGACTTGCTTTACGGCACGACGTCACATACATCAACAACATATGAAGCAGCCTCTATGGAAGACACTAGCATGCATTTCAGACGCGAATCATGGCAGAGTCGACGAAAAAAACTAAGAAAGCGCGGTCAGAGTGCAGAGACGGCTCTGCGTGAGTGATATTTACGACAGTAACGTTAAATACAAGTACTCCACAGCGACTCTAGGGGTTTATTAGCATTTATGCTAGCCAGTGGGGTTTTGGCTAAAGTTTAAAATGGTCAATTCGGTTTACCGTCAAATTCTGTTGCCAAGTTAGAGTAACAATGCTGACAGTATGTAGCAGAATTTGACTATAAGGAAATGTTTTGTTGTTTTTTTTATGAAAAAAAAAGGAAGTAACTTGTGTTTGGCAAGCATTGAGTTATTAAAATTAATGTTTACAATAAGATCCTGGAAAGAATTTTTGTTAGTGAACAGTTTTTCCCCTTAACTTTTAAGAAAATGCTAAATGTATCTCCAATTATAGAGTCACTCACATGTGTAAAACCTCATAAAAGCTCACTGAGATGATACAGACATCATAATAAAAATGATCCTGCCAGAAAAATTGCATGATAACTTTTAGCAAAAGATCTCTCCATTCACTGATGCGTTCAGGTCACACTCACTCACAATTATATGTTTGGTCTAAAACGCAGCTGCTCTCATGTTTTGCCACAAATGCAAATGGATTTCCTGTCATCTTTGCAGGACTGTGATATGAAGCGTGTGCAAAGTAACATTTTAGCAACTATGTGAAAGTGAATTGCACATAACAGACACAATAGCGGTATAAAAAAACATTATCTATCGGTTCAATATGTGTCCCATGACGTGCTTCATTGTTTTCAAATACCTCAGTTTTTACAGTGCACACTACAACACGAAAACTGCGTTTTATCCACTCTAGAGAGCGGTTTCAAAAAGCTTTGTTTTCGTTGATAAAAACGCTGTCTCATGTGAATGGAAGTCCAAAACAGAGAGAAAAAGATGCGTTAGAGTTTGTTTACCATACGCCCTTAGCTGTTTATCTCCATTATGAAACAGTAAGGGATATCCCAACACTTTCTTTCCAAGAATGCCACCTCTTAACTGCTAGTAGCCTGCTTAGAGTTTAAAAGGGGAAACTCTGGTCAATTCTCCTGCAGTTATTTTCACTGTGAATGTTGGCCAGTCCTTGGTAAGAGGATTACAACGTAAAGTCTTAAACATTCTTGCACTCTGTCACTGGTATGGATTAACTAGCTGCTAAATCAACTAACTGTTGACATGCCGCCTTAGGAAATTGAATAAACGGTAATGTGTAATTCTTTTTACATTGGAAGATACTACATTTATTCAAGTATTTTGAAGTACTGGTGGCAGTTAACTAGTTGTTAAATGAACAAACATTTGACTGCATATATGACAACTTAGTAGAGAATTAAATATATTTAGTCATGAGTCATTTTTGGAAATATACTTATTTTTACTAGTTTTTTAAAGGACTGGTGGCTGTTAACTAGTTGGTAACAAACATTTATCTGCATATGACACCTTAAATGACAGTCATTTTTTAACATTGAAAATATACTATATTTATGATAGTATTTTAAAGAACATCACAGGTTAAAGGGATACTTCACCAATTAGCATTAAGCTTTGTATCAGTAGAAACCTGGTAGTATTTTCGAATGACCGTGCTTCCCTCCCTCATGTCCCCCTGAGACGAGAGATTTCTGTATTGTGTGTCTCAAAAATCTCAGATTGGGCATATATACACTCACCTAAAGGATTATTAGGAACACCATACTAATACTGTGTTTGACCCCCTTTCACCTTCAGAACTGCCTTAATTCTACGTGGCATTGATTCAACAAGGTGCTGAAAGCATTCTTTAGAAATGTTGGCCATATTGATAGGATAGCATCTTGCAGTTGATGGAGATTTGTGGGATGCACATCCAGGGCACGAAGCTCCCGTTCCACCACATCCCAAAGATGCTCTATTGGGTTGAGATCTGGTGACTGTGGGGGCCATTTTAGTACAGTTAACTCATTGTCATGTTCAAGAAACCAATTTGAAATGATTCGAGCTTTGTGACATGGTGCATTATCCTGCTGGAAGTAGCCATCAGAGGATGGGTACATGGTGGTCTTAAAGGGATGGACATGGTCAGAAACAATGCTCAGGTAGGCCGTGGCATTTAAACGATGCCCAATTGGCACTAAGGGGCCTAAAGTGTGCCAAGAAAACATCCCCCACACCATTACACCACCACCACCAGCCTGCACAGTGGTAACAAGGCATGATGGATCCATGTTCTCATTCTGTTTACGCCAAATTCTGACTCTACCATCTGAATGTCTCAACAGAAATCGAGACTCATCAGACCAGGCAACATTTTTCCAGTCTTCAACTGTCCAATTTTGGTGAGCTTGTGCAAATTGCAGCCTCTTTTTCCTAATTGTAGTGGAGATGAGTGGTACCCGGTGGGGTCTTCTGCTGTTGTAACCCATCCACCTCAAGGTGGTGCGTGTTGTGGCTTCACAAATGCTTTGCTGCATACCTCGGTTGTAACGAGTGGTTATTTCAGTCAAAGTTGCTCTTCTATCAGCTTGAATCAGTCGGCCCATTCTCCTCTGACCTCTAGCATCAACAAGGCATTTTCGCCCACAGGACTGCCGCATACTGGATGTTTTTCCCTTTTCACACCATTCTTTGTAAACCCTAGAAATGGTTGTGCGTGAAAATCCCAGTAACTGAGCAGATTGTGAAATACTCAGACCGGCCCGTCTGGCACCAACAACCATGCCACGCTCAAAATTGCTTAAATCACCTTTCTTTCCCATTCTGACATTCAGTTTGGAGTTCAGGAGATTGTCTTGACCAGGACCACACCCCTAAATGCATTGAAGCAACTGCCATGTGATTGGTTGATTAGATAATTGCATTAATGAGAAATTGAACAGGTGTTCCTAATAATCCTTTAGGTGAGTGTATATATGTGTGTGTTTATTTTTTTTGCATCTTCGGAGGCTTTTTTGGCCAGAGGCTAGAGACTATAGCCAGTAGTAGGAGCTAGTTCAGCATGTCTTCAACCCGCCCATAGGGGGTGGGATCTCACGATAAAACGGTGTCTTTTCAGTTTCGCATCAACTAGTAGCCTAGTTGTATCATTTCATCCGATACTGCCCTCTGTAACTGGTAGGTGTGGCTTGGGAATGGCCTCGTAGGGGAGCGAAGCAAGTGCATTCTGGGAGTTGTTGTCTTTCATCCACGTGAGCCAAATATATATATATATATATTTTTGGCTTTTGTCAGTCTAGAAGGCACCAACTTCTAAAATAATTTCACATTTCTACTACATAAATGACCCAATTTAAATACACATTCATCTTTCCAACGGTGAAATATCCCTTTAAGCAGATGGGCAATAGAATGATCTTTGTCAAGTGTTGTTTTTTGGGCAGATTTAGGGTCAATGGCAAACATCTTTGGCAAAATATCTATTGATGGTGCTAACTGAAATTAACTGAGGTTATGTTCAGTTAATGTTTGTAAGTAATAAAGTATTTTTATGGTTTTAGTTAACGACAATAACTCTGCTGAGGAATAACTCATTAACATCGTCAGTAATGTGTTTCAAGCTCTGCTCTGTTCCTGCTCTGAGCTTCACATTATGGTGAAATGAATCTGAGGAGCTTCTCTTATCTGTTCAATTCCTTTAAGTTGCATGGAAAGCGTATCCTCAAGTTGCTCCAGAAGATCTTCAGCTGGTTGCCCTTAGTGACGGTAATCGACCACCGGGTGCTGATAGTCCATGGAGGAATCTCAGATACCACAGAACTCGCTCTGATAGCTCGAGTGGACAGACACAAAGTGAGTCAAACAAACGGTTACATGTTGTTAAATCCTGAACATCTCCTCTTTTAACTGATGAATATGACCTGTCTTTCTATAGTATGTGTCTGCTATGAAGCCCCCGAAGAAGAAGACTCCATCCCGCAGTAGTTTACATACAGATTCAGAGCGTTATAATGAGATGATCATCTGTAAGAACAGAACAGGCTCGATGACCTTTCCCAAACAGTTTGCTGCTCGGGACAGTTTCCAGAGACGCTCCCTTCAAGACTTCTCAAGGACTGTGGCTCGGACGGTTGAGGAGGAGCTCGAGGTCCGCCGTAGGCAAGCGCAGTTTACCATGTCCAGCTTCAGCCAGTCTCACCACATTCTGGGCTCTGCCCCGTCCTGTGTGTCTGAATCAGACTCATCTGAGGTCTTCGACACCAGCGATGATGATTGGAAACAGGTAGGCTTCATTGACGGTATCTGCTTTGGTACATGTTTGTGATTTGTTTAGTACTTAATACTAAAGTACTAGTTTTAAGTTTAGTACTAAAACAGTTAGGTAACACTTTATTTTTAAGGTGACGTAGTTACACGTTACTACATATAGTGTACATATAGTATACTATAGTAATAACAGTAAATTATGCATAATTATAAGTAACTAACCCTATAATCGTAACTCCATAGCAAGTACATTAATAGTAGTTAATTAATATTACTCAGTACTTATTTGAGGAAGTACAATATAACTAGGTGACCTTAAACATCAGCACCGCTCTACAGTAATTTGAAAGTGATTGCAGTACCAGTTTTGGCCACAATCTTACATACGGCTCCTTTAAATTACTTAAAATCATACTTTCATAGGAGGTGAAATAAGATAAGAAATATGATGTTTTTAGTTGGTCTTAGTTGGATTTTATTTTGGTCTTATTTTGATGCTTGTTTTGTCTTTATTTAAAATTATGTATGTCATTTTGAGGCCTCCTAGTGGGCTCTGGTTGACTGGTTGAGATCCACTGTACTAATTTGATACGTGTAGTTTTGAACCATTCATTTCAACTCATTCCTCAGTGTATAAAAAACACAAATTGCATTTGGTGTATTGTACTTATAGTACAATGGAAGTCTTTTGGATAAGACGTTGCACAAAAATAAACATTAAAGGGACACAATGTAACTTTTGGCCCTCTAAAGGTTAAAAAGCAAAACTGCATGCATTTTGTGGAGGAACATTGTTTTGGTTGTGCCTCGGCTGTGGTTATGCTGCTGCTTATACAAAATTCACTACTAGGCTTAAGAGATATAACCAGTTTAGATGGAAAGGATCTCAAGCTGACTAACTGAAGACGTTAAAGTAAGACATAGTACTTCCAGCCCAGCACTACAACAACCATAATGAAATGATCCTTCACAATAGATAATGCTTTACATTGAACTGTGTTAGAGAGCTACACATGGCAATTTATCTGTTCAATAAAATACCACATGCACGGGCGAGTGACAAATGTATGCAATTTCCTGCGAAAACCATCCCAACAGGTCTAAGGGTATGTTTACACGACAACGATATGCTTAAAAAGGAGAAGTTTTTCCTTTGAGTTTTCCGCGTAAAGACGACACCTTTTTCAAAACGATCCCTATTCACACGTATCCGTGAAAACGACTAAAAACACTGTATTCTGCTGCCAGGCCACTAGATGGCGATGAAACGGTATAGACTGAACATGTAATACGCATGTGCATGACGTCATCGTCTTCAGAGATTCGCGTTTTTGTTGTTTACACGGATATCGTTTTCAAAAACTTGCACTTTGAAACCCGTTTTCAAATTTTTCCATTTTCAGGCACCCAAAACACAGGTGTCGTGTAAATTAACGGCCAAAACCGTTTAGTTGAAAACGGTGTTGTGTAAAGCCCCTAAAATACAAACAATTCTAATAGGCTTACCATAGTGAATCAGGGTAAGACAAAAACACACAAGGATTGATGATGTATTGACTTATTTATTTTAATGTAGTAAATTTTGGGGGGAAAAAAGTTACATGGTGTACCTTTTTAAAATACACAAAAAGTGTAATAAAGTATAAAAGATTTCAAAAGTATATCTATGCTAATATGAGACTAGTGTGATCAATTTGTTTATAATCTGGACCATTACTCTTAAAAACATAGGTAATTATGCCAACAGTTAAATAGTTTTACAATCTCTCCTTGCAATTACATTTATACTTTGGTGTCATCAGATTTTGGACCTGCTGTGGAGTGACCCCATGTCCCAGGACGGTTGCGTTCCCAATGAGGTCCGTGGCGGAGGTTGTTACTGGGGTCCTGATGTCACCGAGGACTTTCTGAACAGACACAATCTCCAGCTCATTATCCGCTCACACGAGTGCAAGCAGGATGGTTACGAGTTTTGCCACAATCGTAAGGTCAGCAATGCAATGTTCTGAGGACTTGTACAGTCGTTTGAGAAGGAAATAATAATGACTTTGTCATTTCGGCTAAGGCAGGGACTGAATTTAGATTAACAAACTCATTTTAAAAGGTGATCAATTGTCTTATTTACATTTACATTCATGTACTTATGATGGCTCATGTTAATTTAGAGTGCTTTTTAGGACACTTTGTCCTGTGAGTAATATAGTAATTCTCTAGATGAGCTCGGAGGAAAATTATTCTTCAGACATTTTGCCCTTTCATAGTTAAAGAAACGCAAGTTCTCAGTTACTGTATACACTCACCTAAAGGATTATTAGGAACACCATACTAATACTGTGTTTGACCCCCTTTCGCCTTCAGAACTGCCTTAATTCTACGTGGCATTGATTCAACAAGGTGCTGAAAGCATTCTTTAGAAATGTTGGCCCATATTGATAGGATAGCATCTTGCAGTTGATGGAGATTTGTGGGATGCACATCCAGGGCACGAAGCTCCCGTTCCACCACATCCCAAAGATGCTCTATTGGGTTGAGATCTGGTGACTGTGGGGGCCATTTTAGTACAGTGAACTCATTGTCATGTTCAAGAAACCAATTTGAAATGATTCGAGCTTTGTTACATGGTGCATTATCCTGCTGGAAGTAGCCATCAGAGGATGGGTACATGGTGGTCATAAAGGGATGGACATGGTCAGAAACCGTGGCTCAGGTAGGCCGTGGCATTTAAACGATGCCCAATTGGCACTAAGGGGCCTAAAGTGTGCCAAGAAAACATCCCCCACACCATTACACCACCACCACCAGCCTGCACAGTGGTAACAAGGCATGATGGATCCATGTTCTCATTCTGTTTACGCCAAATTCTGACTCTACCATCTGAATGTCTCAACAGAAATCGAGACTCATCAGACCAGGCAACATTTTTCCAGTCTTCAACTGTCCAATTTTGGTGAGCTCGTGCAAATTGTAGCCTCTTTTTCCTATTTGTAGTGGAGATGAGTGGTACCTGGTGGGGTCTTCTGCTGTTGTAGCCCATCCGCCTCAAGGTTGTGCGTGTTGTGGCTTCACAAATGCTTTGCTGCATACCTCGGTTGTAACGAGTGGTTATTTCAGTCAAAGTTGCTCTTCTATCAGCTTGAATCAGTCAGCCCATTCTCCTCTGACCTCTAGCATCAACAAGGCATTTTCGCCCACAGGACTGCTGCATACTGGATGTTTTTCCCTTTTCACACCATTCTTTGTAAACCCTAGAAATGGTTGTGCGTGAAAATCCCAGTAACTGAGCAGATTGTGAAATACTCAGACCGGCCCGTCCGGCACCAACAACCATGCCACGCTCAAAATTGCTTAAATCACCTTTCTTTCCCATTCTGACATTCAGTTTGGAGTTCAGGAGATTGTCTTGACCAGGACCACACCCCTAAATGCATTGAAGCAACTACCATGTGATTGATTGATTAGATAATTGCATTAATGAGAAATTGAACAGGTGTTCCTAATAATCCTTTAGGTGAGTGTATTTCATTAGCAGTGTGTGCAGTCCTACTTAATGTTTTAGTTGTCCAGATTGACATGCATCAATCTTTAAGTGCAGTTTTTTCATCTTAAATGTCTAAATATTTTTGGGGCCAGTGTATGTTTGTAGAAAAGTTCTTGACAGTTTTTAAAGTTGATTTGATTCATGTATTTTGATTTTCAGGTCCTGACCCTTTTTTCAGCCTCTAACTACTATGAGATTGGCAGTAACAGAGGAGCCTTTGTCAGACTGGGTCCAGATCTCGTGCCTTACTTTGTTCAGTATCAGGCCACCAGTATGATCCGAGGACTGAGCTTTCCACAAATGTAATCAACACACATACCATCATCAGCCATTTGACAGTGATTCTCAACCTTTTTAACTCCAAGGCCTCTCATTGTCCACAACAATATACAAAGGCCCAATGACCAAATACCAGTTTTTCATGATTAATTGAATAAGCATTTAGGATAAAGATTTGTTTAAACATATTTTACTCACTTATACCTGCTAAAATAATTTAGAGCTTGGCATAACTAGACATTTTTTTTATTTGTTATAAAAATGCCCATGGAGTTATAAGATTTGGTTAATTTACATGTCTATATGCCAGCAGCCATATCACCCTGTAGCCCAAGACTGGTTGCCCACTGAAGCCAAGCAGGGTTGAGCCTGGTTAGTTCCTGGATGGGAGACCTCCTGAGAAAAAACAGGTTGCTGCTGGAAGAGGTGTTACTGAGGCCAGTAGGGGGTGCTCACCCTGTGGTCTGTGTGGGTCCTAATGCCCCAGTATAGTGATGGGGACACTATACTGTCAAAGAGCACCGTCCTTCGGATGAGACGTTAAACCGAGGTCCTGACTCTCTGTGGTCATTAAAAATCCCAGGATGTCCTTCGAAAAAGAGTAGAGGTGTAACCCCGGCATCCTGGCCAAATTTGCCCCTTGTCCTCTGTCCATCATGGCCTCCTAATCATCCCCATATACTGATTGGCTTCATCACTGTCTCCTCTCCACCAGTAAGCTGGTGTGTGGTGGGCGTTCTGGCGCAATATGGCTGCCGTCGCATCATCCAGGTGGATGCTGCACATTGGTGGTGGTTGAGGAGATTCCCCCTTCCATATGTAAAGCACTCTGAATACCCAGAAAAGCGCTATATAAATGTAAAAAATTATTATTATTATAAATCACACTTTCAAAATTAGGTTTGCTGTTGGCGCCGATAGCCTTGTGGGCAGCGCGCCAACATATAGCGCCGTTGCGCTTCGGGCGTCCCGAGTTCGAGTCCCGGCTCGTGGACCTTTCCCGATCCCGTCCCCTTCTCTCTCTCCCACCTTCCTTCATGCCCACTCTATACTATCCTATCATAAAAAAGGATAGTATAGTATAGTATAATAACCAAAATAAATATAAAAAAAAACTACCTTATGTACATATCCTGATTCTTCAAAGAAAAAAATGAAATTGAATTAAAATAAGAAATATCTTGATTTGTAGTTGTTGAATGCTTGTTTTGTCTTATTTTGAGTCATCTTTTATCCTGAGGCCCCTAGTGGCCCCGGTGAACCACTGAACTAGGGGAATGATTTTCATTCACAATTTCAAATATGTTATTTGGTATGACTTAAGTTTTGTTGGAAAATCTACAGCAGATGTTGTGTTCCAGTCATTCTGGATAGTTTATAGTCTTACAGGTTCATTGTCAAGTTTCCAGCTCATTTCTCGATGTTCTTTCAGTGTAAAACGCACAGAGCACACTGCTCTCAAGGTCCTACGAGAGCAACTGTTCGTGCACAAGTCAGATCTTCTCAGTGCCTTTCAAGAGCTTGATAAGGAGAACACAGGTACAGACAACTGTCTGATATAAAATGCATATTTTAATACAGTACTGCAGTATTTTGCTACCTAGTGGTGTGATGATATCACTTCCACTAATAGCTAAGGAATAAAAATGGAGTTCAGACTGTTTAATATTTAAAATCACTGCGTTTCTAGTTACTTAATGGCTAGTTTTGCAGTTGTTCAAATGTCAAAGCAATGTCAATGCCATCACAGGACTGATCTGTTTGTCCGACTGGGCCAGTGCAATCGAGCGAGTTCTTCACCTGGATCTGCCCTGGAGAGTTCTTCAACCTCAGCTAGTGTCCAGCACCCCTGACGGGATGCTGGACTACCACGGCTGGTTCCGGGATCTCGCCCTAAAAAATCACAGCTCTGAGGTAAAGCAGAACCCTTGATTTGAACATTTCCAGAAATGCATCTCTCTGTCTGCTGTGTTAGTATCGCAAAATTCTGTAGATACTTTTGCAGAAAGCGCTCTCTTCTGTTCTCACTATACAGCACATTGAGCAGAGTATGCTGCAGACACTGTATAAACATCGCTCCACCCTGGAGACCATTTTCAGAATAGTGGACACAGATAATTCAGGTATGAAAAAATATTTGCAGGTAGTAATAATAATACTGATAAAATACTTATTAAATGTAAAGAATGTTTGACCTCGTAATGCTTAATCAACATGTCATAACTGGATCTTCCAGTGAAAACAACATGGTTTGCTATTTCTGTGATTGTCCCACCCTCACGCCAGTAAACACGTCATCAGAGAAGAGAAATTTTTGCGAGGGGGAAGTTATTTTGATGAAAGATTATGAGCCCACATTACGGATGATCGTTTGCACCTTCGAACCCATTTCAGGGAGTGCGTTCTCGAGACGTGTACGGATAAATCATTTATAATAAACACTGTATTATTTGGATTTTTTTTTTAAGAATTGTCCATTTGGATTTCATTGCAGCTTTAACATTTCCCTGTTGATGACGATTCCTTCAGAGAATAGACTAAATGTAGTTTGATGGCTTTCCATAGCACCTTCCTATGGCCTATGTTTCTGTTTTTCTCAGGTCTCATCTCTTTTGAGGATTTCCGTCAGACGTTGAAACTGCTCAGTGCCTATCTGAAAATGGAAATCTCCGATGAGGTCATCAATGAGCTGGTCATCAGCACAGACACAAATAACGACGGTAGCATTGACATTGATGAATTCATGGAGGCTTTTCGGCTGGTGGACAAAAGCAGACTTGAGAGAGGTAAAAGTCCATTACAGTTCAAGCAGGAATATCAGCGTCTTCCTCAGGAGGAAGAAACCTCACAAACTGCAGACTCTACAGGCCCACAGATTTCACAAGGTCCACCTTCACAAACTGCAGGTTCGCTTGGTACACACACTGAAGATTGTTCATCTTCACAGACTGAAGATCTCTGTGACATTTCTGTTGTTGTTCCACCACAATAACTATTGGCTGTTGAAAAAAATAAACTGTTGTAAACTGTAGTCTTCCTCTTGGTATTGTACCTTCCGGATGAACCTTTATATGCTTTTTTTAGACTTTGAATCTTCCTCTCTAAACCAAATATACGTCTGTGTTAGCTTCAGGTTCAGGTTTACAATGCACCTGGAAGTTCTGTGATCAATCATGAATGTTCTCCATGTTTCCTCAATGTACTAAATTGTATTGCAAGCTGCTGATCTCTCAAGGATTCCTACATTTGTTCTTATCTCCCTGCAAACTTGATCTGTCAAGATCATGAGGCTTTTCGAGTTTGTCTTCATTGCCTCTGACAAATTTGTTTGCATATTTTGTATGAAAATGAGCCATCGGTATCTTGAACAATACACCATGACATAACTGTTCCGTAACATAGACTACATGTTGTTCATTATGGATTTGATGTCTGCATAAGCATGCAAGTAAAAGGCTAGATAGAGTTTTAAAACTCTTTGCCTGCAACTTGTGTTTCAAGAGCTATTTTTAATAAGAGGCATGTTGACGTTAAGCTCTGTGCTATTGCTGGAAATAAAAGATATTGTCCTAGAAAACATACTAGCCAAAAAGATGACTGATGTTTTCCTCTCTACCTACACGCTGACTGAGGGAAATGGTTTAGAGGGAGTATACAGTATGGGTGGTATACTTGGAAGTAGTAGTGATGCAGGGAAGAATATTTTTATTGGCTAAAACACAGAAACGAGTTAGCATTTTTGAAATTCAGATTCTATCGCCATGAAAACAATAGGTTTTTTGAAGGAGATTATGATTAAATGCCTGAAATAAGGTTTGTGGTTAACAGAAGCTTAAGATATTTGCACATTTTATTCCACGACAAAATACATAATAACCCTTTGTGAAAAAAAAAAAAAAATTGTTTTACTTTTCTTGGGAAAAGGTGGTTGCTAACGCTGCTAAATGGCTAATGCTGCGTTCCATTTACCTTGAGGAGCTGGGAATGACGGCACACCCAGCACATCCAGGTAAACATTTGTTGTGGGAATACACAAATAAAAAGGCTGTAATGCCAAAATTTAAAATCCATAAAATGGGTTGGATAGTACTGTGTGGACCACTGAGTTAACTGAGACACAGACAAACAGAAGGGCTAATAAACAATATTTTACTGTTTAACTACGGTTGATGCGCTGAGAGCAGCCATTTTGCATTCTAAAGTCAGGGTTGTTGCCTTTCTTATACTGTCTATGGTTGTTGCGCTGTACAGTGTGAGCGATTCTAAAGCAAATAGAGTCATCTGCTCTTAATCGCTATTATGGTCATTTAACGTCATACACCGATCGTTATGCGCAGTGCCGCTTCAAGTCGAACACTCCTCTTGTCTTTAGGCGATTGTATTTAGGCTTCAAAATAAAAGTTGTTCATTTGTGAAGATTATCATTTTCAACAAAACTTGTAAGAATCATAAACTTTCGTGGGTCATATTTTCTGCAATGATCCAAAAGCCAATTAAAAAATCCTATTTTATCGAGGGAACCAAGGTTATTCTAACCTCTGGTTTGGCCTTCAAAAATACGCCATTACCGCAGAACTCCGTACCATTGACATCTGACCTGGATGAAGTATTTAGCAACTGTTTTCTCTCTGCAGATGATTCTTGATAACCGTGAGTCACCACTAGGGGGCGTTACTGCAATATATCTGTGTAAGGACTGCAGTCACACTCAACATATCGCTGTCTGCTGGTTAACCAACGATTCTTTTGTTAACATGGGACTGTGTGGGTGAAAGGCCTGCATAAGTACAGATATCAAAGAGCACTAGTCTTCACATGTCTGCTGTGAGTCACTGCACATCATGAAAATATATATTTTTTAAGGCTTTGTCAGATCGCCCACTCCAAACCTCAGTTTCACAGCAGAGGTTATCGCTACACTGGTGGTTTCAAAACATTCCTATAGTTGTAGCCAAATGCGTTTGTCAAGTTAACAGCCAAGACTTTTTTACAACTAGGTTGTTCAAGTGAGTGACGCAGGACAAGTTGTTGCTTCATTTAAAGGAAGGGTAGGCAATATCAGAGCGGCTTGCAATAGCAAGCTAGCTTTGAAAGCATAAGATCCCACCCTCCCTTCAGAGTGTCTCCACAGCCACGCATCCTCCAAAACACATGAACTCACACAGCAGAGTTTGCAAAGTGTCACTAGACGAAAGACGGTGTGAAATTACCTCATGTCTCAAAGCACATAATAGTACAATAGGCCTATGTCACGAAAAAATTGAAGACCGGAAGTACGTCTTTTAGTAGGGATACGGCTCTTCCGGTTAGCTCTTTACAATGGCGGAGTCCGATAGATACCGCTGGACCAAATATCTCCGCAACCTGCCTGAAGTCACATATGACGATGTGGTTTGGATGGTAAATGAAAACTCTCAAGTGGAAAAGCGTGAAAGCTGAGGAATGGCTGTCTACGTCCTGACGCAGAGCAACCCGGTGCACTACAACAACAGCGGCGGGCTGTCCGTCAGTAAGGTAAACGTTTCTATGGTAACAGGGAGTTGGACCAATCAGCAGACGTTGCTGCTACGCTTAGGATTGTGGGTAGTGTAGTTTTTTTTCATAAGATCGCGGATAAAACATGTTTTTTCTTAAAACAGGGTTGATTTCATACGAACTTATAGCTTCTACAGGAGCAAAAACATTCGTTTCACAACCTCATAGCTCGTGGTCAGTCTACCTCGGATGGTTTAGACATTATTGCTGATAATCTAAATCCTTATGGAGAAATACTGTTGACCGGAAGTTCTGAATCCCTTCTCCGCGTTCCGGAAGCAGGAAGTGTGACATAGGCCTATATAGCTGCAAGCAGCGATACGGGGCAGCAACAGCAGTGCAGAGCCAGAAGAGCAAGAAACTAAGCCATTTTTTATATCTCATGACCTGTAGGTGGTGCTGTTCCCAAATTTGTCATGGGCCCTCAGATCATGATTTCGATGATTGATCAAAGTTTTGAGCCTCTGAATCAATTTTGGGTCAGCATCGTTAAGATCATGACATCATAACTTTTGAACAAAAATTAATAAAACAATTCTGTTTAGCCATGTCTGTGCGGCACGGTCCAAAGATCATCGGAGCCAATTTTTGTAAGAATTTAGCAATTTTGAAGGAGGAGTACCGAAAAAATGCACTACTGTACTTTTAAAAATGGCAACTACTGTAATAGGCGGAGTCTTAATGTAAGATGTTGAATGTGATCAGCATGATGAGCGGAATCAGGTGTTCTAAGTTTAATTTTTCTAGATAAAAGGGTTCAAAAGTTATAATTGTTTCAAATGTGAATATTTAAACTAGTGATGGCGCTATAGAGTTGGTCAGATTACTATTCATTACCATCACTACAAGTGTGCCAGTTTTCATAATTCCTCTATGTTCTGTTCATAGGGCTGCCATAGGCTTCCATTGGGGAGGAATAATAATAAAGATTAAGAAGAATACTAACAGATACAATAGGGGCAACACAAAAGCGAATCAAATTCACAAATAAATAGATTAAGATCCACAAATAAATATACATTTATAAAATTCACAAATAATTAAGATGAGATTTGCAAATAAAAAAAATATTTACAAATGTGTTTCAAATGGGATAAAAATAAATAATATGTATCATGTATACATATTACATGTATATGTAATAGTATCATGGGTTATTACGCATATAATGGAGCACAACTGTTTTCGACATTGATAATAAATGTTTACTACCAAATCAGCATTTTTATTCAGTAGGAATATATATATATATATATATATATATATATATATATATTAAAGGGTAGTGTGTATAAAACATGTTTCCCCTGTGGTGAAAATCAAGCTATAAATGTTGTATATGTCTATGTGGTGTTTTTAATATGCTTTAAGACAAACCATCATTAAAACTGCAGTGAACCATTTCATGACATTACAAATTATACTAATATGAAACTGTTTTTGTGAAGTGTAAGAATCCAACATTTGTAGATTGGGGGAATCCCTTGGTTTATAATCGCAGAAATCTGTTCTTTCACACAACGTCAGAGAGGAAAGCAGAAATGTGACAAAATAATTAGCAAGAATTTCAACATTTTTTTTATTTTTTGCAAATAACACTAAAAATGTTTACAAAAGCATTGTAGAAAGATTTTGTGCAGTGTAAATTATCAAAACTAAAAATGAATATTACTTGAAATGATTTTGCACCTAACATGACATAAGGATTGTCATTATCAGCAGCAAAAAAAATGCAATGCATCTCAGGAGGACGTGATGAAGTGTTCAGTGTTTTTAAGACCACCCTCAAAGATGTTGTGAGGAATTTACCAGCCCTGAAATAAAGGCAGAGGGGGGAAAAACAACAACAACAACAACAACAACTGATACACGTGTTGCTACTTAGTGAAATAAACAAGGATGGTATGGCACTAAAAGCTCATCCCTGAAGGAGGGCGTCATTCATCTAAGAAAAAAAAAAAAAGGTTAGACTGCAAATGGAAACTTCCCTTGTACCCAACATGGCAATCTTCCTTAGTGGAACTCAAAGACACTCAGCCTTCCCTTTGTTATTCCAGTTGGACAAACAGTTGACAGCTTGAGAGAGTTGTATAACAGGAGATCATTACACACAATAGGCTCACACCCCACATATACAACACAAGCCTTCCTCCATCAAAGTTAACAGTTTTTTTTACAACCACATAGACCGTTCAGTCTTGAATTTAGGACAATATTCACTTGGTAGCTACTACTCCAGAAATGTAGAGAAAAAAGAAAAAATTATTAAGAAAACAGAAGTGTGCTTGATGACCCCACTGGTAATATTACAAAATAATTAAAAATATATAGAAATGAACAAGACCAAAGAAAAGACCTTACAAATTCAGATAATGTACATACCATTGAACATAGGAATACATAAATATTTGTTTGTCTGATTACAAAACCTTTTACTTCATTATAAAATTTGCTTTTTACATGTTGTATTGCTGTGTCAATACATAATACTGAGAGTTTCTTTGCACGCTGTGGCAACACTTTACATCTTAAGTTCTTTGCTGTATTAAACACATTATAAACTCACATCGTATGCCCTGGAAAATATTGTGTTACTTTTTTTTTTTCTTCTTTGCCTTTGTAGACAATGAGGTTCTAATGCTCTTGCAAATGGGAAGTCGATAGCGATAAAGCTATCTGTGTGGAAAGCAAACAAACCAGTTTTCTAATCTTTGGTCAAGCATATAGGGGCAAAAGTCACCGAGAGGAATCTGGAAACTGTAGAGAAATGGCTCAGGTTCATAGATCTTTCATACTCAAGTCACATTTTACGTGCCACCACTGTTCCAGCGGGGTCCTTGCTCAGCCTAGTGTGTTAAGAGAGACTGTCAAAGACCGTTTTAAAGTAAATTTACATACTATTTGCACTGACGACAAAACGTTACTCTCCGAGAGCCCACTGTAATGTAATTACACTTAAGCTTGAATGACTTTCCCTCAGTTTTCTGTTCATATTCAGCTGCATAACACACTGCAAATACAGTGTTTCCAGTTTAAACCTTTAAGATAAGCTAAATCCATGGCACAGGCAAAGACGCACCAATATGCACTGCAATCCACGCAAACCGTGGTCGCAATAGGTAACAGATGGTTTACGTCAAGTAAAAGTAACGAACACCAATCATTCCAGCAAGTGTCTCCAAAATGGGAATGATTTACAGATACGCAAGTCTTTAAAACAACCGAGTGTTACTACACACAAGGGTTATGGCAACTTCAGGCAGATAACTGAAAGCAATCGATAATCGAGGACAGAAAAAGCGAAATGAAAATTAAACTCAACAGACACAAGCAATGATTCAAGTGCTAGAGTCTTTCACCACAGAGGGTTACATAAACCGTGCACAAAACAAATGTGCAAACCTCACCGATAACCTGCTAACCTTTAACCCCATCTGCTCTGATTAGACTGTGGGTTGTGCTCTCGCTATGACAGAACAGACGCGTTTCGCCGTGAAAAGTTCCCAGTCCGACACTGATTCACAGAAGTTTGTCTGACGTTTCGCCTAGTTCCACCGTATACCTGCCATTACCACGCAGCAGAATCACATTGTGTTCGTAAGTATTTGTAAGGCAGAAAATATTCAAGTCTCACTTGTGAGTGTTCTACGTCTGTTGTTCGTTTTCTTACAAAATGCTAAAAGCTAGTACGACTTCTGTAATACGACGCCTTAAAGGAGAATGTCTGACCTCTTTTTAACAGCCGTCATCACTGAAATATTTCTGGCTCTGATACTGTGAAATAGAGAGGACCGCTCAAATCACTAGTTTCCACTTGTCGTCACACTGCATCGTGCAAAACGGAGGACGGTGATCCACCAGAGCAGTTCACTACAGTGTGACAAAAACATGCAAGCATTGACATGCCTGCAGACACACACACACACACATATAATTACACACACACACTGGTATGTACAATCACACAAACTTAAGTTCTGGATAAGACCCAGATTTTGTTAGCATATTAGACCTTTCAGCTCTCTAATACTCTTAGAGGAGGTAAATTAATAGTTTGCATTTATCTGCTCATTATCAAAGGGTTTGACATATGAAGAGCTGTGTTAGTTGAAGGTCTGCCTGTGTAGACCTGAATACAGTAGTGTGGGACGAGATCTGAAACACTTTAAGAGCACAGGCCGTCCTAAGACATGAGTGTTCCGGATGGGTGAAACCCCTCACGCTCTCTCACGCCTTCAGGAACTATGGACTCTGTCAGCATGCAATGCATATATGCGTTTTTAAAGGCAAAAGAGTGTGTTTCAGGCCTCTCAGGACTAGGCAACAGGAGCCTCTGGAAGCCCAGAGACGGTTGTTCAAAATTGACTTGGAGCTTTTGAATTTACATAGGTTTTGTTTGAAGATATGGCAGTTTTGAGAAGGCCATGCTCAAAGAAAGAAAAGTCACGAGTCAAAATAAGTGACCCTCGGCATACGGTGGTGAGCGTGCGGGGACTGGCCCACGAAGACGAATCGCACAGTGAAAACATAAAAAAGGGTGAGGATGCACTACTGGTAGACGTCATGTCCTTCATCAACACTTTTGTGCCTCCACTGGTGACATGGCAATATAAGATCCGTTCCTCAAAGGCTGATTGTTGCGGTTCTCCGGCGAATCCTCCGCTTGGTTGCTCACTTGGGTATAAGCCGTTTCGTCTTTCGTCGTCTGTACAGAACATACAAGAAGGTTAGTGTGTACATTGTTAAAACCACGTATAGATGACAGATGATGTCAAACGTGAAATCACGTACCACTAACAAATGGAGCTAAACATCTAATCTAACGCTGTGAAAGTACATTACGATCACCATGCAGGAAAAGCAATTAAAATGATTGGTATTTCTATGAAAATGCTCAAAATGACCAAATCCAATAATGATATAACAGGCAAATTTGAACAAAATGAAAGCAAATTGTGTGTGTAAGGGAAAAAAGAAGACTTACAGCAAAAGAATGAAAAGCTTCAGTAAAATCAATACGTTTTACTTCATTCTGAATTGGAACAAACAAACAAAACAAAAACAAAGGGAGGAAAAATGTTACTGGAAATCAAAACATAACAGCATTATACATTTCAGGTCATAAAGTAAATGCTATAAAACAGTGGTTCTCAACTCCAGTCCTCGGGACCCGCTGCTCTGCACATTTTGTATGTCTCTTATCTGACACACTCAGTTCAGTTCATGGAGTCTCTCCTAACGAGCTGATGATCTGATTCAGGTGTGTTAAATAAGGGAGACATACAAAATGTGCAGAGCAGCGGGTCCCGAGGACTGGAGTTGAGAACCACTGCTATAAAAGACCATCTGATAATTAGTATATAAATGTGCAAAACAAATATGAATCTCCCACTGAACCATTATTTCATAAATAAATGTATTTTAGTTCATAACAACAGATGACCAACACAATTAAGCTGACTGTAAACTGCAAAAAAACATCAACTATATAATAAAAGAACTCATTTCATAAAGTAATACGTGCACTAGAGCACATGCATTCCCTCATGCGTGTGCATGCATGGGTTTTAAAGCTAGGGTTAGCGCGTTCAAAAGCGAGTGACACGTGTAATTGACTTTCAAGCCAAGGGTGTACAAGGTTGATGGAATTTTAAAGGCTTTTAGTCTTTTCCATACTGGCATTTCTGGAGAATATTAACTGTTACTCTATTATTCTTGTTCTACGAAAAGGTATTGTCGACATACAAATGACATTTTTAGTATTACGTAACTAGCCAATGTATAAGACGGAAGGTCAAAACATCTTATCGCTGATTTTTACCTTTCTCTGGCGGTTCCTGCAGATGAGGAAGATCAGGACCATAAGTAAAATGACCCCCATCCCCACAATGATGACTGGGAAGTTGGACACCACCGTTACAATCAACAGAAGCGTCCTCATCTGCGCTGCGGATTCATCGTCGATAGTTGCAGTCTGAAAATTCCACAGTACAAAATGAAATTCAATGGAAAACAAACGAAATCGATAATCTGAAGCAGGGATGCGCCCGAAGCCTAAATCCGAATTCAGAAAGGCACGGAAAATGAATAATTAATACATTCTATGGAGCCTCTAAAGGGACATGGTTTGGCTTGCTGTGGTAGTCTGTTAAATCACACTACATCATGATTTCACTTATCACGTGAAGATAGTTAGGATAGAATGATCCTGAGCATCATTGACAAACATCTTTTCTTGTAAAATGTGTGTGGTCAGGTACGCGTGGTGGTTGCAAATTGGAAAGTGAAAGTGAAAAGCGAGCGTGCATTCAAAAGCGATATTTATAGCGGCTCCCAGATGCCTGCAAATTATACACAATATGATTACCCAACTTTATTTATTGCTTTTTATTTATTTAAGCATTGGAATATATTTTTTCCATCACCATGTCTCTTTAGGGGGTTCGTAGAATGCGTCATTTCCTTTCTGAAAATAGTATTCGACTTCGGGTACATCCCTAATCTGAAGAAAGTGAACTTACCTCGTTGACATACATAATGGGGAAAATTGTCTCATTCAGGTTTTTTGTGTCGCTGAAAAAAAAAAGAAAGAAGGAAGCCTCATTAGCCATTTTGTCATTCCAAATCACAATTTAATGGTTTTTGTGAGGTGTTTTACTCACACGAAGCCACTGACTCTCTTCAGTATGACATTGAGCTGAGCTCTCTTACAGGCACGAATGGGGACCCCTGTGGTCTGCAGAAAAAAAGCAAAGGGACAATTTACTATAAATTTTTTTTTTTTTTTTTTTATCACCCAATATTCACCACATCACACACAGTCTTTGATCAGTTCCACCAGAACAGCATCGATCACACATCAACTCAATGAGTACAGTTTCCATCACGACATGTTACAGTATTTCTCACTGGGATTCTAGGGGATGTTAGGCAGGTCACAGGTGTGGTTTCACATTCACTGTGGTTGCCAGTGTGAATCACCTTGTTTTTTCCTGCCATATAAGGACGGGTCTATACTACTTTCAGATTACAAACCACAAGAGCGCTAACTGATCAGTGCTGTAGCTGTAAAAGTGAAAATCGCAAAGCGTCAAAACTGCGTACCGGGTTGATGTCGAGGTATGTTTCGTGTTCCTCTTCATTAGGGTTCATTCCTTCAATGGCATTGATGTACTTCTCATCGGCTTGGTAGAAATGAGGGAATGATACAACAATGGGTGCACCTGTGCAGTGAAGGGGAAATAGGAACACGTGGCATTAGTTGCTGTTCCTTTATTCAGATTAGTTGACAATCTGGTATATATAGCACCTATCTAGGAAAGCTCTATATGCTAAATGCAATAATAATCACTTCTTTATCAGCTATTGCATTTATAATGGCTGGTCATAAAGATAATCAAGATGATTAAAGTCATATCAAGCCTCATGTTTGTTTTTTTATGTTTTACCAAAACAACACAACATTGAAATGTGTCAAAAAAAATTATTTATATTTTTGATTTACAACAAATATGTTATTATTGTTGTTAAACTTTACAGCTATAACAGAACACTATGACATAAATTCATATACTTCAAAGTTGTAACATACAATGCAATTTAAAAACCCATTCTAGATGCAAACTTTCCACCAACAAATGTTCATAAAAATACAAGTAATTATGAAAGTACGGAAGTCAATGAAAGAAAAAAAAAATCAATGAATGCAAAGAATTTAATGCATCACAATGGGGCATGTGACAGTTCAGACTGCAAATGTGCAGTTTTTAGATGTTACTTCTCTTGTTATGACATTTTCCATTATCTTAAGTAATAACCCCGAGGCATTTTCTAGGACTTTTTGTTCTTTTATGCACACTAACAGAAAATGAAACTTCCTCTTTTGGAGGGACATACTCAATGACAGGATGGCAAGTACCTAAACACCCAAAAAAAAAAAAAAAAAAAAAAAATCATACACTCTGATAGGTGCCTAGTTTATCGTTAGCCAAGAATAATATGTACCAAATCCCATCTCTCAATCCTTAATAACACCCTCCCTAAATATAACCATAATAGAACTGTCATGAACCCTTCTAGGAATGATGACTAATCAAAGCATGTGCAGATTTCCACAGCTGTTTCATATCAGGAGCACTCACATGACAAAAGCGAGAGTTTACCATTGTTCAATAATAATATTAGCCTACTAGTTTATGGCGGAAGCAATAGAGGCCAAGATAGAGTAATCTGTCGGAGGACACCTACAGCGAATCAAGTGCTTGAGTCATAAAACTGTACTAAAAGTTATTCATTAAGCGCTGAACCCTGATTTCCCTTTCATAGTCCAAGAGTGGGCAAACAAAAGCAGACCGATTTAACTTGAACTTCAGTTACGAAGCCACAGATCAGTAATGGGAAACCCAGAAATTCAATACTATTTACACATGCTTGGTTTGCTTTAGGTTAAATGCCAGTCTGGACCAGCTATTTAGGGCACAAAAAAACCTTTAGTGCACTTAGATTGCTGTACTTTGTTAAACAAATTACCGTATTTAAAACGTTACTCCATTTTCCCCATGTAATGATTCTTCTGAAAACATCCCACGTCTTTCCCACTGTAAATTCCTGCTCTGAAAGCACACTGTTGGCCCTGAAGCGGAGTTGTGGCGTGTCCCAGAACAGGCTTACCTTGCCGACAGATGCTGACTTTAAGGACTCCTTTTCCAAGACAGTCTCCAGCGGGCACGCAGAAGCCAGCGTTATTGGGGTTCTCATCTGGGGGAGCCAGTACATCTGAAGGAGGGGCGAAGCGGAAAGCAGGGATACCCTTCACCTCTGTGTCTCTCACGTAACCCAAATGAATGGATCTGCAAGTGATAAAGAGCATAAGTAACCACGTACAAACAACCAAGCACCTTGTTTGTGTTAAAACACGCTGCTTACCGGCACAGATCAGCAGCAAAGATGTACAGGAGTTCTTTCCTGGAAAGGAAGGTGTGGAAGACACTGCCATCGGTCCCATTGATCATGTTGCTCTGGTTAGACGACCACCAGTTCATCTGACTGTGAGTGAGAAAATGAATAGATGGTGATTGTTTTTGTCACGGGTTCTAATGAAAAAGGAAGGTTTATTATGCGTTTTTCTCCAAAATCGACATGCAGAATATTCTTAATCTGCGAAGTCGATTGGAATTTTATTTACTGGAATATCCATTTAATCAGGTTATGGGGTCCAGTTGCACAGTAGGTCTTTTCTTGTACTTTATCCTTTGATATTGACTTATCTAGCATGCTGTGTGTTTAACCCAATTTCTCAAGGCAGGAGAGCAGATGAGTGTGCAAGAATTCTCTCTATGTCAGTAAGGCAACGCAGATTAGGCAAGGACTGACGTGTACCTGATGCCGTTCCACGTGTCAATCTTGCCGTAGTCCATATAGTTCTTCTCTCCGGTGTGGAAGACAAATTCACCCTCATGAGTTCCATTTTTCTGTAGTCAGTAAAAAAAAAAAAATATTTAATATAACGCTAGAACAATAAAAAGAACTGTCTCACATAAGGGTAAAAATGACTAGAAAGTCATAGGAAGTAGGAAAGTAGGTTGTTTAGATGCCATGATGTGAATACAGAGTGAAAGACTGAATGTTTTATTAATGCAAACCATTCAAACTAGCTGTTTCAAGGCACTCGCATGAGACCTACGATTGCACAACAAACCACTGACATTTAATATCTGTCCTAATACATATATAATCCCTAAATATATTCTAAAACCCGTTTCAGTAAACCAGGCCAAACATGGTAGACTGGTCAACATCTGCAGGATCACGATAATAACGTCATTTGCTTATCCTGTTCGGATCGTATATATATGTGCTTTAGAGGTTGCGTGTGCTACTTTGTATTGGTTGCATAAATATATGACCCATTTAGACTGCATTTTATCTCTCTTTTCAGACTGACTAAAGCATTAAATATGATGAAACTGCAGATTCTCACATTGTACATAAGGCCGAAATACTCTTCCACTTCTGGTCTCATGGCGTGGAGTTTGGACAGCAGCGGGTCTTTGAAACCCCACAGGACCTCATGGACTGTGCGATCCATAAACACGCCGATGCCCATGGATCCCATCCACATGGACACAGCAGTCCTCAGAAAGAAGGAGTAGGAGTTCAATTCGTTCATCACGGCCTGAAACAAGAGGGAAACAATTCAGAGCAAAATCTTTGCACTTGGATCAAAGATAATCCGTTAAGCAAATGACTAAAAAAATGCTACGAGCAGACTCATTTTATATGCAAAATGATTAGCTGCCAGTGCAAAAACAAGAAAACAAAACCCTTCTTACAATGAATGGAATGTTAACGGTTGTCACACGGTCAACCTCAGGATCTCCCACTGACATGTTGCGAAGAAACACAAAGCTCTTGGGATTTGTGGCAAAGATTTTTGTCCCATTCTCAAGGAAAGTGACATTTTCCCTTGGTCGATATTCCCTGATAAAAGAGAGTAGCATAATGTTAATATCAAAATTGGCACCTGTCAGGTGTAGATTTTTAAATCTAATACACACAACACTACCATTCAAAAGGTTTTGAAAGAAGTCTCTTATGCTCATTAAGGCTGCATTTTTTTGATCAAAAATACAATAAAATTGTGAAATATTATTCAATTGAAAAGAACGGTTTTCTATTTTAATATATTTTGTAATATAATTTACTCCAGTCTAAAGTGTCACATGATCCTTCAGAAATCATTCTAATATGCTGATTTGGAGCTCAAGAAACATTTCTTATTATTATCAATGTTGAAAACAGTAAGTAGTTAGGGTAAATGTTTCCTGTTTTCAATCTTCTAAAAGCATGAGTCATTTCTTGACTATGGTGCCAAACTTGTTGTCACTGACAACAGACAGTACAGTTTAGTAAACAAATAGCTCAGAATGAAGACAATGAACATGAACATCTCAATTTGAGACTTTTGTAAATCACCTGTAGGTATATGGCCCTATTTGAGTGACTTTGGCCTTTTCCTTTCCAGCCAAGAACTCATTTGGATTGGTGACATTGAAGAAGAAATACTGCATGTAAACAGGAGGCGGTGGATTTATCCAGCCCTCCAATACTCTGCTGTTTTTACCCAGTGTGATCTCCTGTGAATCAAACACAATCAAAAGGTCAAGAGAGAGCACCAAAAGACCATTTCTGTAGCTCTTCTGTCTGTTTAAAGAGAACTCAATGTTTAAGCGGAGTTTCAATATAATTTAGGGAAGAAAGAAAACAAAAAGCTGAGCGGCTTCCTTTTGAGTGATGACGGTTTCTGGTGAAATGTCAGTGACCTGTTATGACACAAATACAGCAGACGTGAGGTAAAGCGAGTGCTGGGATGACGGAAAAAGAGGACAGAGCTCAGCAGACAGTTGAGCTGATTCAGAGTTAGAGAAGAGGAAGGAAAACATCAGGGCTGCATGACGAACGAGAGCAACGAAAACAAACATGTTTCTCAGGTTTTTGAATTTTTCCATCAGAAATAAGGTTCAGCAGTAACACTTCTCACTTCTTGAGTGTCTTGAGCCAAACTCGGAAGGAGAAACAAATGTTTCTTTTAAAACGACAAACTTTTACATCACAGAACAACGGTATTCGTGACTACACGTGACAGTAGTACTGAAAAAAAAAACTCCAAAGCTCCAAAGGCTGACTTTTGTGATAAACTTGTAACAACCAGGAGGTTTTACTCAAGAATGCTGCCTTGAAATGCAGATAACGCTATCTAGAATCAAAAACCATGACTTCAGCAGAGTAGCAGAGCGCCCGCTCCAAAACAACAAACATCACGGCCCCCTTCACTGGACCTTCAGCTTCTGAAAGGGCATTTCAGAAAAATCCAGATTTGCTGGAATCACTGGTCCTTTAAGTTGAAAAACGTAGTTTGTATGTTTCAAAATCATTCATTCCAACATCTAATCTTTGTCAAATGACCACTTCCATTTACACTATACTATGACCCAGGGAATAACATAAAGGTGTCTTTGTTCAAATCTATTTAAGAGGACACTTGTCTTATAAAATGAGGAATTTTTCACATGTAAGCTCTGAATGGGATCTCTGTCATTAGGAGCTTTACCATGAGTAAAGTAACTGGTATTGAGCACTACAGAAAATGTGCAGCTATTCAACTTGTTCAACCATGCGCTGTGAAATCAGACTAAAGCTTTTCTTTAAAGTAAGATTATGTTACATCACACTCATTGACTCTCTTTTCCAATCTTTCAGGGTTTCTCAGGAGGTTTGTCTTGGCGTTTTCTTTAAACCGCACTGCCAGCAGTTCTTAATTACACCTGGTAAAAAAAAAAAAAAAAAGGATGATTTTGTTTTTAAAAGAAGCGGTGCATTTTAGCTTAAAGACGCCAATTAAAGTTTTATCGACTAAAAGCACCAGACCACACCTTAACATGCACGCGTACACTAAATGTTTGGGTTCGGTCTCTTATGCTCACTATTATTTGATCAAAAACAGTAATCTTGTGAATTATTATTACAATTTAAAATAACTTAATTAAAATCTTTTTCTTTTTTTTACTGTGATGGAATTTTCAGCATCATTACTCCAGTCTTCAGGGTCACATGATGCTTCAGAAATCATTCTAATATGCCGAATTGATGCTGCTAAATATTTCTGTGGAAAGAGATTCTCTGATAAAGTAAAAAAAAAAAAAAAAAAAAAAAGCATTTACTTGAAATAGAGATTTAATTTTTTTTTACAGATGTCTTTACTGTCACTTTTGATCAATTTAATGTATCCTTGCTAGATTAAAAAAAAAGATTTTTCACACACAAAAAAATCGTGTACATGAAACATCCTGTATAACTCATTAGCCTGCTTACAACTGTTCAATGGGATATGATATGAATACTAATTATTTAAAAAATAAATAATACAGATAAACCTCAGGAATTTGATTTTGTGTTCTGCTGTGCTCATCAACCTTGAGAAGAGAAGTTTTTGAAGGTCCCAATGGACATTAAACCATGTCAGAAGAACATTTTCAAAGCCTTGCTCGAGCAAATACAGCCAAGGTAAGAAAAACAATAAATGTTTGCATTTTGATAGGAAGGTCATTTTTTTTACGCAAGTGGTTAACATTACAAAAGGCCAGTGAAGCAGATACCAGAGCATAATGATGGTACCAGCAACTGGAAATGGATATTTTCATAGATAACAACCCATGTTTTACCAAAGTCCTTACACTGCTAGGAGATGCAGTTTTAAATGTAGACATTAATTCCCAGCAAGGAATGAATACATTCGCAAGCTTACATCAAAGGGATCTCAACTTCAGCTAAAAAAGGATGTTTTAACCGTCAAACACTTTGAAGATAAACTGCCTCAGAGCAACATACCTGCGTCACTTATACAAACTCCACTTCACACCCTACACTCAACAAAAACACACATCACCTAAGGGCTTGAAAAAGTTGCATTGTCTAGAGAACTTAAGCCTACCGGCTCAGTGTCACATGTTTCAGTGACAGAGAAGACATAACGATTATGAAAAGTAAAAGTAAATCATGAAGGTCAATTATATGGCTTTAAATCAACTGTCAATAAATGACAAACCACTGCATAACACCTCCAGCAAAGTTAGCTTCACTGACAGACCACCACAAACACCCACCCTTGAATTCCAGGTCAAGGGAATCACATTGAACAGTGAATACTACACTTGGTTAAAAATACTGAGGGTAGAGGCCACAATTCCAAGTATTTTTCCAAGGAGAACATGCGGAGAGACCCTCCCCCACAGCCACACATATAGCACACACCTCCCCCTGCCATTTATATATATGCACTATGTGAATGAACAACCTTTCCCGTAACATTAAAATAAGAGTGATTCATTCCCGGTGATGTTGCAATGAAAAGCATTTAATAATCAGACAGAACCGCTGAGGTGGATTAGAGAGAGACGGGGTGGAAAGAAGTATTTTCCGCAATATGATAAGCTTCGTGGTCACAGACCAGCCCACTTTAATCAGGGTTACTAACAAACCCACATTTACATCACGGTAATTTCATACCATATGTTTTGACCACCTAACACGTAAAAGAGGGGGCATATACGGCTGAAATACAGGTTTTTTTTAGTGTACATAACATGAGATTGTGTAGCCTGGGTCTCACCGCGAGTAAGAATGGGAACTTTGATATAGCAATTCCAAGGACCATCATATGACTGAATAGGTTGATGTGACAATATTTAGACTAGCCTGTTGTATGATTTCGCAAGGCTTACGTTAACGTTACATCCGTGTGATGCTCAACACAGAGGAGGAAGCCTAGTGTAGGACAACAGCAGCACTGAATCACTTTAAAAGCCGGTTTCATAACACAAGAAGTTTAAATAAACACTTTTCTCCATAAAAGACTTACCTTTTTTAACCGCTCCTGAATCATTGTTTGGAAGACTTGAGCCACCAGAAGGGCGATTCCCAAAATGAGCAAATGAGCGCACACGATCCCGGTGGCGTAAATGGCACACGATCTTCTAGTCATTCTTGATGGTTTCAAATGGGCTGATCTGTAGGGGGAAAAAATAACACTATTCTTTCTCTCTCCTTTTCTCTTGTTCCGAACTTCTAACGTTACTCGAGAACCTCCCGGTATGTCTCCGTTCTTCTCGAAGCTAGAATCGTTTCCCTTCTTTTATCAGTGGGATATTCAGCAAACACGATCCCAGTGATGTGCGATTAGCGGATGTGTTTCTCGGATGCTGACATATAAGAGACTATATAAACTCTGGCTCTAAAGCAGCCAGAGGTCTTCTCCACCTCCCTCACCAGATTCAAATGAGCCAGTCATGCATGAGAAACACACTTTTTGGAGAGAGGGGCGTGTTAATCCACCCTCAGAGCTGAGGTCACGATTTAAAGGAGTTTTCAGGGCAGATATATGTGTGTAAATGTCAGACCATCAAAATAAATATATAGCCTACTTTTACTGTCTTGACGCAATTTATAGGCTAAGAAACAGATAAATACGTATTATAATAGCCCAACTTTGAGTTACATTCATTTCTAGCCAAATCCGAACAACTCTGGCTACACATTTAATGTATTCATATATTACATGAAGTTTCACATTTGGATATATGTGCTGTTAAACTATACAGACTAGTCTAAAAACAATACAATAGCGCTTACGAACCCACTGGAACAGACGTTACAGCTCAGCGGGGCGTTTTTGTGTTTTTAAAAGACTTGAGCCGTGAGACCGTTAGGTCTTAATTTGTGTTCCGCTATCTACTGTCGTGTCTCCTTAAATAACTAGTGAATGAACATGAATAATGGGCGGCTCACAAGGTAAGCTATGATTGTCGCATCTCTTTTGTCCGAGGAGCACGCGATTCTATTGGATGACGTCTTCCCGGACCACCGTCTTAAGACCACCCCCGAACGAACGTGATTGGTCGACGGCTCAGAAGTGTGATGCAGAATTTGATCGACTGATTTCGGGGCGGGGCTTATTTAAAGGGAGAACTAAGCGCTCTAGCACGGTGGAAAGGAAATCTCATGTTGGTCTCATCCGGAAAGTACGCTTGATTAAGATGGTAGTGGGTTTTTTCCACTACCACAGGAATGATGCTCTGTGAGATTGTGAAGCAGTTTAGCATTAATCATAATTAATTATCCTTTTTTTTTCTTTTTTTAGACAAATCTGTTAATATTTTACATACTAGGCTACCCCTAAATGCTAACTATAACCTCAAAGGCTAGTTTGGCCTTGATTTGACATTTACATTATTATTATTATTATTTTATGTTATTGTTCAAAAGTAAAATATAACTATTTGGATATTTCGCAGAATAGATAAGGCTTACTTGCACTTTATGAGTAAGCATGAATTATGTGCAGTTTCCAAATGTGCTGATTTTAATAGGCTACATGCAGCATTGGAGTAGTTTATGACTAGGAGAAAACAACATAGTAACCCGGGAAACTGCATTACCAAAATTCTTACCTATTTGAACCCACAAAAGTGCTGGAATAACAGAGAGTTACTTTATTACTGTTCTTTATTATAACATGTAATGATAAAACTCGAGGTCATTGGCCTTCTCACGCCAAACTGCCATACTGCTGATAAAGATGGTCAGTTGATGTCAGGGTTGTAATTGTAACGTGACACCCCTTTTTCAATATTTTTCTCAGAAATCGGGCCCACTCACTTACTGTCCTTCCTAGCCTCAAATGCCAGCATCCCCCACAGGGAAAGCTTTTAAACAAAGCTTTATTTTACAAATGCGACAAAATGCCCCTGTAGGGCACATTTAAGCTTTTGAGCGCTTAGTATTATCATGTTAACAAAATTCTTTAGTTTTCTTCTGTTCTTCTATAGTTAACCGGTCAATAAATGCACTTCTCAGAAAGATGAATTCATTGTAGGGCCTATTGACAGATAAAGCCACATCAAACTGCCTATAAGGGACTGTGTCTGTGATAGTAAAATCATAAAGCTTTATGACTTCACCTTAATTGTACCTACACTTGAACTGTTGTGAACTTGCTGATAAAGGACAAAGTTAATTGCAGTTAAATCGAATGCAATGACAGTTATGCAAAACCTGATTTGCTTACTTGAATGTACTTTTAGCAGGTTACTGTGACTTTAATCAAAGCTCTCTTGGGGGGTTAAATACTCAGGCCTAAAAGCATCTGTGCAAATAAGAGATGTGAAAACAAACCATTAAGCACCAGGAGGTAAAGGAGAAACAGTGCTCTACTTGACTATATCAAAAGCATAGTTTTTCATTTATCTTTTATGAATGGACCATGTCAAAACAACTGTAATCAATGTACATTCATTCAGTTTCTTATTATCCATAATGACAATTCAAATTCATAAAATGTATTTATTTGACTACTATTTCCTAGTGGGATCATGCACTGTGAAAAAGTACAATCAACTTGGATATTTAAGTCATTTTTAACTTAAATCACATTAAACTGACTTTTAAACTGAGCAATGTAAAAAACATATGTTGTCTAACTCTAACTTATTGATCACGTAATATTTTACAGTGTGGAAATAGCCAGACTTGGTCAAAAGAATGAACTATTTTAAACTAAACTAAAGAAACAATAGTTTAACCCTTTGCTGCTCATTGGTCATTTTTGACCCAAAAAATATTATGTTTCTGTGTCTGAATACGCATGTTGTGTGTGTGTCAATGATGACGCAAACTGCATTCAGCTGCATCCTGTTGAGTTCAAGGAAAGGAAGGGTTTGAGAGGGTTATGCAAACATTTCCTAATTAACCATCTTAAACATGTCTTATTTATTTGTTTAGTGGTGTTTCGCTCTACATGTTCAAAAATGAACACACATAAAGAATAACAAATACATCACAAAAGCACAACATGCCTCACGAGCTGAATGGAAGTTTCCTTTTACATTCGAAAGAATGAAAAGTCTTTTGTTAGTCAGTATTCCTTGCATGTTGACTAGACAAAACCTTTATCTAAAACCTCTTTTATAAAAGATATCCTGCTGAGCAGTAGCAAGCAAAGCCTTTTCATATCTTAACTGTTTAACTGGAACGGATAAGTCACTAAATATGTGCAAATTTGCATTATGATGTTGTAAAAATTGAACAGTGACACAGTGCAACCACATTTCTTTACTTCATAAACCTGATTTGAAAAGAGGATAGTGAATTATATATCTGTCCACCTTTTTCCCTCTGCCATATATTGCACAATTTCTTTGATATTTGTTGCAATGTAGTAACTACACATCATTTTAAAACTGCTCTTTTGCTAAACCCACTGGCAGGAGAAGCTCAAAGCGTTTTCCCCACCGACCTGAAATGAGCAAATGTGAATAATACAACTATTCAGAAAATACAAAGGTCTTTTATGTGAAGGTTTGAGTATGTTATGGATTATGGCAAAACATCATTTTCTGTATATCCCCTTTGATGAAGATACAGAACTTGTGATTGTTGGTCTCTGGCACAACAGTGAAGCAGCGTTTCAGACGTCACGTTCTCTGGTTGCCCCTCCCTTCACAAATATGCATTTATTCAGTATATTAGTGCTGCAATTCGAAAGGCAGGACAAGTTTGAACAACAGGGAGAGAACAGCAATTTAATATGTGTAATTATTCATAAACCGGATTTTAAAGCAGGATGCGTGTAGTCAACCTTAGTTTTTTTAAAAGTTTTTTAAAAAGCTATTGCTTCACTTTAGGGGGGCGGGGTATTGACACAAATCTCATGATTCTAATTTTTCTCAAGGAAACAAAATCTTTCTGAACTAGTGTTATAAACTATAGTTATTATTAAAGGTTATTATTAAAGGTTCACTGTAATAAATAAAAAAAGCTTGCTGTCTTACATTTTTAAGTAGGCCTATAGCCTACAATCAACTTGGCTGTGCAAGTCATTTCAACTTAAATTACATTAAACTGACTTTTAGAAAGAACTGAAAGAAAAAAGTTTAAAATTACTTAACCTATATGTTTTAAAAACATATGTCATGACTTATTGTGTAACCCATTTTTACAGTGTTATTAATAACTGATTTGTACGCAATTGCATATAAGGCAGTTTTTATTATAGTAGCAAAATTATAATAACTTTGGTATTAGAGTAAAAAATATAATGAATAGGCCTATGTAATATAGTGCCTTTTTTCTTCTTCAAAATGCTCATCTTTAGAAAAACATTTTCCCCACTAACTATACAGTTTGAATGGCTTTTCTGAGGTAAATGTAGGCTACATAACTTTATGTGACATATTGTTTACAAGCGTATGTTTTCAACATACCATCTGATGTCCATTTATGTTTATTTTGTACTGTAAGTAAGAGGAAGAGATGATCGGTTCACGTGCCGTATTAAGAGCGCCAAAACTGTATTGTTTGAATTTCGTAATAAAACTTACAAAATTTGATATCTGAGACTTTGTTTCATATCAAAAGTAAACTAATGTTTATATTTAAACATATCATATTTATTTATATCGTGTTTATATTTTAGACATTGGGATGGAAATGGCAAAATACGTCACTCGCCCGTGCGTGTCTCGTCATATCCAAAAGTAGAGAAAAAGTTGGTTGCTCCAATTGACGCGTGTATGGTGTGGGAGAGGCATAGGTTCGATAGGTTGACATGGAGCGGCTACATCTAGACAACTGAACCAATTGCTTTGCAAAACGATTCACCGTTTTGAAGCTTTTTGAAACGTCACACTGCTGGTCAGAACAGTGGAAATGCAACAAAAACTCAAGCCTAACATGAATAAAAACACCTTTTACTAACCTGCTGCACAATGTTTTATTGAAAGTAAAATCTATCAAATGCAATTAACTAATCATCTAATAAGATTAAATATCAAGTATATGCGCAATGTGTTCTTTTATCAATTTCCAGGGCTTGTTTTGTTTGTTCCATGGATTGCTAAACAGGCCAATAAGAGACTATTAACTACTATTATTCCTATTAATTATACTAATATCCAATTAAAACATGTACAAACTGATCAGAGATCAGGTAAAACCCAGACACTTGTTCAATGGTTCGCCACCGTATAGGGCGACCTAAGTGAATCCGCATGATTCATGGAGATCATGGCCCACCAGCGGTAAACCATTGAAATTTCGAAACGTTTCGAAACAGTAATGATGTAGCGAAGCCTCGTTTACTGAAATCCCATGACTTTGACACAAAAGATTGGTAAAGGTGTTTCGAAATAGCCCATCACTAGCTAAATCTCGAACCTCCGGGGAATCACCCGTTTTTTGTGTGTGTGTGGGGGGGGGTTAAACGCCAAACAGAGAAGAGTCTGCTGGCAAAAAGAGAACGTGACAGAGCTCGTAATAAAACAAGAATCAACATTGGCTTGGCTTTTTCAGAGCGAGAAATTAGGGATTTGAAATGTAAAAGCAATGATGAGATGCCGTTTTTATCACTCAACAGAAGGTATTTTATTGAACAGATAAATTGCAATGTGTAGATCTCTAACAGAGTTCATTAAAGCGTTATCTATTTTGAAGGGCCATATTCAATCACGCAGAGCCGTAACACAACCAAAACAATGCTCATCTGCAAAATGCTAATCCTAACCATGAACAAAAACAGACAACACAATCTCATGGCATTTCTTAATTACTTTACGTTTCTTTGACGAATTGGTGGCTGGTTGAAATGTCTTTGTATGATCTTCTTACACCCCAGTGAGGTCAAAAGTTAAGGGGTAGAGTTAGAGGATGACCTTCATGTTTCACAACGTACAAATTCATTCAAAACAGCCACTTTGTAAAATAGTCATGCTTTCCATGCAGTGAAATCGGGTTGAAACATTCTTTCAAATATCTTCTTCAGACTAAAGATTCAGATTTGGAATGAAATGAAGGTGAGTACTTTTTTTTCCCTCAACTATCCCTTTAACCTGCACAGTAATCCCTGCGTAATGGGACTGATTTATCTTACAGTCTGGCTTGTTTGTGTTAAAAAAGGATGTACTTTGTATAATCCCATATTAATTATGCATGAAGGGTGGAAAATTGCATGCAAATGAGAAAGTGGGCATCTGACAGCTGGACAGAGTAAGTGTCGGGAAAACAAATATAAAAGCTGTGGTTCAACCAGTTCCTTAACTCAAATCATTTGGTTTGTAAATAATAAGGAAACCTAGTATCATGCAAACGTGTAATTCAATCTACCATAAAACACTATTATCCTTACCTGTGTCGTTCATATATTATCTTTCTCATTGTGTTATCAGTGTTTAAAAGTCCAATTGGTTTTCTACAAACAAATACACCACATAAAACACTATTTGAAGTCTCATCAATCACTTGATGCATGAGTTTGCATTGGGAGTCAGTGTGGATATGCAGCTCAGGATGGTACAATGTGTTTGTTTCAACTCCCAAAAGCCTCTTGGCACCGATGGGCAGTTGCAGATCACGGTTAAGGAATGACTGTGGGAGTATAGTGAGAAGAGCCAGACCTTTTCAGGAGATGTGATTGATGTTGCCTCAGACCATTAAGTACAATGGGAAGAAAAGAATGGTGAATTTATATTTGTGAGATTCCACAGCTCACAGAGGACACAAACGCCCCTTTTAAGAACACCGTTTAATTGCGGGTCATTTAAGCTTGTCACACAAAAGATGAGAAATATGAGGGAACGAGATGGCTAAAAACAGAAAACATAAACTCATTTCAGAGAGAAACTATTTCACTAAGTGTTGTGATTAATTATTCCATAATACATCAATAAAATGGGCTTTAAAACATATGGGTTTTTTTCTCCCCTAGTGTTGTGTTGTTCTTTGTTTAAGGTATAAGTCAATCTCTCATGGCTGAGAGAGAAGTTACACAACTACAACAAACCATTGTTTAAATATAAGGAGTGACAGGATTTGGAAGAAGGAGTGAATATGTACTTTCCAAAGATCAGCACTGAAAAAAATGCACGTAAAAAAAAGTGGTGTAGAAACAATCTTTCAGTCAAAATTGCTAGTAAATTAATTCCACAAAGAAAGTTAACATGAGACAAAACAATAAAGTTATATGAGATTCAACTCTTTTTTTTCCCAGTGTAATGTAATTTAAGTTGAAATGACACAGACAAGGTGATTTTACTTAAAAAATTGAATGCAGATTTTTTTTTTTTTTTTTTTTTTTTACAGTGTACTGATTTTATGAGGAAAGTTTTTGAATCCTCCCAAGAGGAGAGGTGCATGTTTTGGGAAGCTGAAAATGTTCTTACAGTAATTCCGCTACCTTGAATGTCTGGAAGATTTACAAGTACATTTCTGGGAGGACCTTTTGTTTTTTTACTATAGAAAAAAAAGGATTTTGTTTGTTCCAAACTTTAATGTTTCCTTTCTTTGTCATTGTCGACTGCCAACCTAAGCTCCCCTGATGATTAGCGTTATCCTGTTACTCTGTCCTTCAAGTCTGTTTGCTAGAGTGTTTTTAATTTAAGCCAAAGTGTAGTCAAATCTAAACTAATAATAATAATAAATGTTTCTTGAGCACCAAATCAGCATATTAGATGATTTCTGAAGGATCATGTGACACTGAAGACTGGAGTAATGATGCTGAAAATACAGTTTTACCCTCACAGGAATAAATTACACAAGATATAAAAACTGTTATTTTAAATTGTAATGATATTACAGTTTTTACTGTATTTTTGGTCAAATAAATGCCACCTCGGCGAGCATAAGGCTTTTTGCAAGTGAAATTCTCTACATATTCTATTGCCGTTTGGCATTTATTCTATATTTGCTGTCCATTTCACGGACAGACCATCAAAGGGAGCATTCCTTTTGTCTCAAAACTTACATAAGGCATTTGTCCTTTGTGGGAAACTGGACCTCCCCAGATTCTGGCACATCACATGCTCTGATAAATACTTCTCATAGGGTTTGGCTCTGAGGAAATTCCATTGCCCCTATGGGGCGGCCCACTTCCACCTGTCTCAGCAGCAGCACTGAACCCTGGGGAAAACACTCTGTAAACAATTACCTGCTCTCTTCTTTGTTTTCTGTTTGGATCATTTCTCCTGAGTCTGTGCTAATGAAGGAAACTTCCCACTCAGGAGAAAATTCTCACATACAGTCAAATTCCTGCTCTTGCTGCTCCAGCATCTCTTTTCTTTTTTTTAAAGGCGTTTTACACAATTTTACTAATTTGACCTTGTAACGAAAGGGTCAAGGCTGCATTTATTTGTTCGGTAAAAAACAGTAATATTTTGGAAATATTACTGCAATTCTGTTTTCTATTTTAATATATTTAAAAATGCAATTTATTCCTGTGACGGCAAAGCAAATTTTCAGCATCGTTACTCTAGTCTTCAGTGGCACATGATCCTTCAGAAATCATTCTAATATGATGATTTGATTTGATTTGTTTTGGCAGCAATGCCATAGAGGAACCATTTTTGGTTCTCAAAAAGAACTTTTTGGGGAAAAGTTAAAAGAATCAGTATCTTTTTCTTAGTGCGAAGAATATGTATACCTTTTCCCACTATAAAGAAACTTTTGTGCAATGGAAAGGATTCTTGTGGATTGTGGAGTACATAAATTATCTCATGTGAAACAAACAGCAAAATGATTAAGGAATTAGTTGACAGGTTGAAGGCGTGCATGAAAAAACAGAAGCATAAACCATGAAGTCAAAGGGATCTAATGTTCAACTCCTTGCTGGCTGTGTAGGAGTCACCGGGCTACACCCTCAAAACACACACGGATTCCTGGGAGCAGTCACGCCACCATGTTAATTCTAAACAGTCTGTGAAGTTTGTTCTACTGTAAATGTGTGCAGAACAAATACGCTGCATTTAAATTCACTTTGTTAACTCTTACAAATGTTTGAAAGAGCTCTCTGCAGGAAGCAATACATGCATGGAATTAGTCATCCTTATTCATTTTGGTTGGGAAGGGAAAGGGAGTTTTATTGAACCTATTACTTCCTTATCAGTTACTGGAAGCTTGTTTTTCATATTGCATTTGCAGGTTGAAGGAAAGTTCAGCCCAAACTGATTATTTACCAGTCATTACTTACGTTCCAAACCTGACTTACTTTGTTCTGGTGAATACAAGAGAAGATCCAAAAACAACAAAATCTAAAAGACACAAAATATCTTCTTTTGAACGTAATTTCTGAAATATTTTTACATTTAGCGGGATATGAGAAGTTCTACACTCTTAAAAATGAATCGAAATGGTCTTTTTGCAGCAGTAGCAGCAGCAGCAGTGAACAATTTTGGGTTCCCCAAAGAAACCTCTCTGTGACAGTTCTTACAAGAACAGTTTTCCACTTATAAGGAACCTTTTATGCAATGGAAAGGTTCCTGGATGTTCTTCATTAAACTATAGATGCCAACAAAGAAAGAGTGTGAAGTTTCACATGTGAGAAGATCCTGTGATACAGGCACAAATAACACAGTAGGAATAAAGACTAATGACAATTCTGCTTAAGGGCTCTGGGTTTGAGCCAGCTTTGAATCAGGTTATTCATTCATAGTAATTTTTCTCCACTCCCTGATCACTAACTCATTATGATTCCCATTTCAAAGTATCAGCTGTCCCACTGCCAGAATGTAATGAGGATTTCTAATAGTAGTGCTGTACTTCTTCCTTGGATCCAATGTAAAAACAAAACAAACAAAAAACAAAACTTCCAAAGCTGATTAGATGAGAAAGTTTTAATCAGGATATTCTCTAAAAGGGCGTTCTCCATGGAAAGTTCAAATCACCTAATCAGAGGACATTATTGTATTGTTTGGAATAGCCCAACAGTATTTTTTCCCCAGCTTTTCCATAAACAACATTGAATTGAACTTCCTGAAGAACAGAACATCTGCTGCGCCTTCCCCTGTCATTAACCGTCTCTTCGGATTAATTTGACCTCAGACCATTATCATGTGGCCAATTTGAACACAGTTACTGTGAATTATTATTAACTACAATTTTGTCCGGCTCGACTGAAATGATGGATCACTGGTTTAATGACATCTGGAAAGTTGGAACAACAAAACAGAAAGTTCTGTTCCACATCCTGTCAAGAGTAAATCATTCATGCAGGATACAAGTCAAGCAAACCACAAAGGCAAAACAATTCACGGTCTTCTCTTCCTGTTCTTTGCACGGGGCTTTGTTTTTAGGGATGTGTTATAAAAGACTGATACTATTAATGATAACTAATAAATAAGTACATTGCTATAAACTCCCCAATGCTCTCAATAGGATGAGCATTCAAAACTACATAAAAAACACAGAGTAAAAACAAGAAATTCAGTGATAATTAATAGATTGAAAATATAGCCACGGACGGGGGTGTTTTTTTAAGAACAGACTCAGCAATTAAAATGTGTATTCTATTAATAAACGTTTGGTCATATAGAGCTCCTATCAGCGATACATATTGCATATGCTCTATTATCACAAAGCTCCCTCTTGTGGTTTAAACACGCCCCTCTTCATCAGTAGAGAAGAACTACAAGTACCAGAGCGCCAGTCTGCTGTGCGGCCATAGCAACCAAACCAACGCACCTCACTCGAGTGTCCAAATTGTACATGGTAATCATTTAATAACGTTGTGTTTGTAAACTAGAAGACACATTTGGTAGAAAACGAATCGTTTTAAATATAATATAGAAGCACCGAGACGAGCGAAATGTCTTTCAAAACTGGACAAGTGGAAAACAACGTTAAGTTTCCCTGGTAAGTTGCACACTTTGCGACAGTGACAGCTTACGTTACTATTACTACTGTGACTAAAATAAATAAAAATACTAAAAATGAACTTTTTAAATGAAATACTAACTTCTAACATGACAAACTGGCAGTGTATTAAGATATATTCCAGCAAGTGTTCTTCTTTTTTCCCTTTTTAGACAATTCAAAACTTCTCTCCTGAATATTCTAGGGGTGTCACAGTAACGTTAAATCGTAAAACAAATTGTAACAATATAGTGGATAGTGACAATCTGTACTGCGTATAGTTCATCCAAAATGAAAATTACTGTGAGAAGTTTACAGAGTTTTAGTGTCAGTAGCCTACTACATTCAACTACTATTTGTAATGTTGAATACAGTATAATGTAAAATAATGCAATGGGGGAATATTTGTGGGTCCTGATAATGGCAAATGTTTTATGTTACCAGTAAAAAGTGGGCTACATTTTAAAATAATTCTGTATTTTCAGCTTCAGAATCATGAATATTTGTATTCTGGTGTCACCATTGTCCTGTGCACTGGGTTATCAGCTCCAAGCCTGTTCATTTCCACCCCCCAATGCAATACCAAATTTACCATTTTAATCAACTGTAAATTTTTTGCTAACCTTTTACTATATGGAGTATCGCAATAATATCGTATCGTGAGTTCAGTATTGAATCGTGAGATGAGGGTATCGTTACACCCCTAGAATATTCACTTTATAACTTAAAGTAAAGCTCTAAGCTCATTGAGGAACAGCTCTTTATTTCCAACCTGCTAGGTTCAGTCCTTTCTTGCCATTTTTCCATCAAGTTGTAATTAGTACCTAAGCTTGATGAGAAAGTATTCCGTACCCTTTTATAAATACATCCTCAAATTTCAACATAAGATTTTTTTAGAGCTCATCTGGTACTGCATAACAGGAATGACCACAACTCTTGTCTTTGTCTTCAGGTTTAAGGAACGGCTAAAGACTAAATATCTCAGGGATCTTAGGCAAAAGCAACAGTTATCAGGGGCATTAGATAGTCGCAAATGGCGTTTTTTGTCCCCGGGCCTGGATGATTTTAGAGATGGTTACCCGACAGTCAATAAAGAGCTCTTCACGCAGTGTAAGAGTGGACCCTCCCCTGTGGTCTTTGGGATGCCGAACCACCACGCTTGTTCAACGAAGTTCCCGCAGAAGAGACTGAGTAAAACTCAAGAGTGTTACTCAAAGCAGAACCCCCAGAGTCAAGCTCAGTGTGAGTTCATTGATGCTGTCGAGCACAAACTCAAACAACACCCACTGGCCCTGTATCCACATCTGGAGAGCGGTCTGACACCAGAGGTAATACCACTTTTAAAATGTTGTCGACATGACTGGACAACATGTAAATAGGCTACACTTCAAGTCATGTTAAAGTTGCTGTTAGCTATTTTTTTATGTAATGAACATTTACCCTCATACACAAACCACAAAAAAAAAAAAAAAAGTTAACACTGTATCAATGAGGTTTCTAGTAAGCTTCTTCTGTTTTGTTAGCAAAAAATTTGTTACAGTCTCCCATTCACCAGGATAGTTAATAACCCAACGATGATGACGACTTAGGCTACAATTTAGAGAAATATGGAAATGAAAAAAGGGTCCACTGGAAGCTGTGGGAAACCTGTTTGAAAACAGTTTTGTGATTCCATTTGGTGCTGCTTGTGGCACTGAAATATCTAACAGCAGCTTTAAATATGAAAGATGATGAAGTAAAAACTTAATACATTGAGGAATATTAATTGCAATGTATAATATACAATGCCTCCAAACACCAACTTTTTCAACAGTTATTTGATCAGGTGTTGTCAGTCCTGGATCCTGATATGTGCGTGAAGGAAGAATTGTCCGTAACATCTCCAACAAAGAAAATGGAACATCTAGAAGAAAACAGAGCACAATGTGAATTCTCAACTCCGGAGACAATAAAACCATCAATCAGCATCAAGTGATTTTAATTTCCTCTTTTGTGCACGTTTCTGGTTTTGGTTCTGATCCCATTTCATTAGAATGGAACCAGTCACAATGTTAGGATAAAAACAGTATTCCTATTTTAATTTGAATTCTTTCCCGGTGGGAGACATTGCAGAAGTATGTTACATATATCATAATACCATACCCTTCTTAAATTTCCCAAGGCCTCAAAAGGAGAAATGTACAGACGCCAGACCAAGAAATCCCTATAAATGGCAGAGACTCAAAGGAACTCTGGGTGTCAAAGACGATCAGATGGCGAGTGTTCAACTCTTGCACTCCGTATCACAAGATGACAAGCAGATGATTACCAAGCTCTTCTGTGAATGGATTACTTCACTGGTAAGTAATATCTCATCATGTACACATTATGCAATAGATATTAAGCCTAAATGTTATTCCTTCTTTAAATGTTTTCTCAGGGTGGAGAGACCAGTGATCTGACAGAGTCAACCATCTTGGACCTGTTTAAGAGCGACTATGAGAAGAAACCCTCCTTGACCTTACCTATTAACAAGACCTATCCTAATCAAACTATAGCAAAACTCCAGAGCTCTGTAGAGGAACATCATAAAGGCCAGAGTGTTAAGGAGTTGACTCAGGTTGGAGACATTGTTTTTGTTCTTAAGACATAATTTTTGTGATTGGATTAACAAGTCTCTTCTATGTCTGTACAACAGGCCTATAAACCCAACATACCCCAGGCTGCCAATGATCCTCAAGCCCTGGCAGAGATCACAGGGAGTCTGGACTTTGAGGAACAGCTGAGTGAGCAGGTGACTTTTATAGCATCTACTAGGTATAAAAAGAGCAAATAATGTGACAGCTGATGATGAGGCAAACCAGCCTGATCTCTATTTAGTTGCTGGAGTTCCATTCATATTTTCCTGTCATCTAGGATAAGGAGCTGAAGCAGATTCACGGCATTCTGGCATTCAGAGAGTTCATTATAAAAAAGGGAGTGAGAATGCCAAGGGTAATAACAACTGAATAAATATTTTATGAGTTTAAATTCAAATAATATTTCATATACTTTGACAAATTAATTATTTAATAATCAAGTATTTTATTCATGTCCTTGTGTAGTTTCTCAGTGCTATATTCTCTGAGGATGAACAGAAGAACAGGATCAGAGGCTCCACATCATCATCTACAGGGAGAGCTGTGCATTAAACTCTTTAAATATTCCCTTATGTTGTTTTATTGAACATTACTTCACACATTCATGCATTAGCTGCGAAATGCAGTTCTCCCAACTACAATTTTTTTTAAGATTAAAAGGAACATTTTATCCCCAAGCCAGATTTCTGTATACTGTAAATTCATGAAAAAAAAAACAAAAAAAAACAATCAACTAGGGCGTATTTGGCATGGCTCTCTCTTCCTCTAGTTTTCTTTATTCATTCATAAAACCTTCACTGAAAAACAAATACTGTGTTCTCAGTTTCCCGGTGGGACTTACAAGGGCTTTCTAAGTAATTTCTGCTCTCATGCATTCTGCCATGCTAAACAGTTGCTAAGGTAGAATTGGTAAGTAATATTTTGAAGGCTGGTCTAGCAAAGGGTCAATTGTTATTAGGCGTGTTCGACCTCATGCACAGACCAAAGCAGTGCATGGCGGTAAGAAACGGCTAGACCGAGAGAGCAGTCATCTGGCTCAGTCGGCTTAGTTTCTCAAGAGTGGCTGTGTGAGCTCTGATGACAACACAGCTATTTCACAATAGGCTAGATTCACTGATAACAACAATGACGTGCGCTTCGTGTTTATTCTGACACCTTCAGTTCCACTAATGCTAACAAATCTTGTTTTTACAACAGTAAAAATTTAATCTTAATGTTATTGTGTGTCATGTTAATTAAAATGAAAGTGATTTAAATATTACAGACCTCACTTTATTGGTATTTTAATAATATAGGCTTATCTTGAATTTTTTTTTTTTACATACAGGTGCTGTATTAAAGGGTTAGTTCACCCAAAAATGTCGTGTCTCATGTCATTCCAAACGATAAGACTTTCGTTCATCTTCGAACACAAATGAAGATCTTTTTAATGAAATCTGAGACTTTTCTGACCCTCCATTGACAGCTACGCAACTGACATTTTAAAAAGTTCATAAAGTGATAGTAAAACTAATCTATATGAATTGAGTGGTTTAGTCCAAGTTTTCTAAAAAGACACAATCACTTTATATGATGAACAGATTTAATTTAGGCTTTTATTCACATAGAAACATTCATCAACTCACACATCAGTTGTGGTAAACGGAAGCTCAAGCATGTTCGCTGGACGTGCGAGGACCAATGAGGTTCATTCTCTTGTTACACAGCACGTTTGAGCTTCTGCAAGAACCAATCATGTTCATTCTCGTGGTCAAGCAGGTTCGGTTGAGCTTCTGTTTATGTTCGCTAATCAATGTTTATATGTGAATAGAAGCCTAAATTCAATCTGTCTATCATATAAAGCGATCGAGTCGCTTCAGAAAACTTTTTACGATCACTTACGATTAACTTTTTGAAGCGTCAAAGTGTCAATTGTGTTGCTGTCAATGGAGGGACAGAAAGCTCTCAGATTTCATCAAAAAGATCTTCATTTGTGTTCCAAAGATAAATGAAAGTCTTATGGGTTTGGAATGACATTAGGGTGAGTAATTAATGACAGAATTTAAATTTTTGGGAGAACTATCCCTTTAAGCAGCACATAACCTACCAAATTAAAAGTGTTTCCGTTTCCTTCATTTAAAATTCAAACATCTGTTTATCTGACAAATATCTAATCCACTTTATTTGCGATAAAGCACACAGTGTAAGCATCACTTTGGGAAGCTGAAAGTATCTGACTTGATAGTTGAGTTTTCAACTACTCCCCCAACTTTAAGCAGCAAATCTCACTGATCAGTAAGGCCAGCCACAGTCAAAGTCAAGCACACAAGACTATAAAACAAAAAACAAAAAGTGTCATTCTGACCATCACCCTTCAGTTGAAGATCCTTCAGTAAGTTCTACGGTCTGTTCAGATCTTTTTTCTGCGATCCCTGTCCTTTGAGCTCATCTTGATTGTTGGCAGCTGATAAAAGACCAATAAACTTCCAGTTTAATAACCAAATAATCACTCACTGTGATTTACAACATACAGTAAAATAATTAAATCATTGGCACTGTTAAATAAATCCTGTGTCGGGTAACACTTATCTGTTTAGGTTTCATAAAACGGCTCTAATTGTGTTTGACGTGTAGCTTACATATCTGATTAGCGTTGGAAGGGGGCCAATAGTTTCTGACAGCGGGAAGGTCAGAAGTGAGGAGAAGGTGCACAGGAGACCTGCATCCTGCCGCACGAGCAGAGCGGGAATGGCACATCTGGCCCGCTCTAGAGCGTACTGCATTATCTGTCAAACAAGAGACATTTGATTATATTTATGTATTTTTCCAAATGAGCAAAGATCATTAATCAGTTTTTTCATCATTGATCGAAGAAGTGGCACAAAGACTCACTGTCAGCTAATAAAGGGCTGTTGCAATCCTGCTTATAAGGTTCAGCACTTCTGAGCTCACTGCAAAGTACACATGCAACACAAGTAGCACATGCATTAAATGTGTCTCAGAGAGAGTGGAGAACAAGCATAAATCACTGCAGAGAAGCACTTAAATGTTACGAAACATCTTAACCGAGGAAAAGGCACTTTATTGGGCATCAAGCATCTGTGCATGTGTGGTTAGAAGGCATGAAACTACTTGTAGTTAACATGTGTGTGTACTTTCCTCATACCTATAACTGGTTATTCTCTCAAATGGCCCTGTGGTACATCCAGCATCTTTAGTTTCTGTTGGTCTGCAATGAAAATGATAAATAAGACTTGAGTGAATCACAAAACTCTACTTGTATGCAATTTCCTCAACTCATCCATTCCCTGATGCCGTGGTCTTCCCTTAGGTGTTTTCCTCTATAATGGCCTTTTATGAATGAGACTCACTGTCTAGATGTGTGGTCTTCTTCGGGTATCCTCCTGAAGCTCGTACTAGTGTGTGGTCCTTGCTCTTCAACAATCCCGCCACGCAGAGCTCTTACAGCTCTCTTCAGCTCAACAATGGGGTCACACACTCTCACCTGGAAAGATTCCAAAGGCAAATCTGTTCCAGCACATCCTGTCAGTTCAGATATTTGAGTGTGTGTGTAGTTAGCAAGACTCTTTCATACCTCCATTAGGCCATTAACGTTCTGCTGAGCGAGGGGAAGATGGGTACGACTGCTGACTGGAGATCTGGGGACGTTACGCCAGTTCTGGCTTTGCAATTCCTGACCAAAAACATACACATAGAAATAGCATAACAGCAAAAGAATAGTAACGTTTGACCAGAAGAAGAAATCAAATAATTACTACTACAGTAAATTTGTCAATGTTTTACCTTTAAATCTAAAGCATGATGCAGTTTCAGCCTCATAAGCTCCTGTTCCTGCTTCTGAATAAAGTCTTGACATTCAGCCAAACTGTTAGACATCTGTAGAATATACATTATGTTTCAACGGTTTACAATGTCAGTCATCTGCTCTATTATCTGACAGTCATACTTTTGTATTTGGAATAAGCCTGTTTAACAAGAAGACTGTCAGACACCTTGAATAAAGCTGCTTCCAGTCTCTCTGCTTTGCCTTTGAGTTCTCGCTCTTGTGAGCACAGAGTCTCCACTTCTGACTCCAGTCTTCTCCTGCTCTCCCTCTCAGACACTAGCTCTTGAGTCTGTCTCTTAACCAGCAATGCCTGACGATGCTTCTCCTATGACACACAAACACTCATTAATATGTACATATGCACAAAAGGAAAACATACAGTACATAAACAGAAAAAAGTTGCTCTTTGGACTATGCAAAAATACTTTGTAAAAGAGATTATCTAAGTTAATATTTGTTCTTGCATTCAAGAAAAGTGCTGCAATAGTCATCTACTAAACCCCAAAAGGATTTTTGCAAAGTTTATGGCTGGAAAACATATCAGTCTTACATTGTAGTTATACAATTTTAACTTATTTCACAATACTGTGCAATCTGCGATTCTAAGTAGCGTAACTAGTAACCAACTCCCAATGAGGAGTGAAACAATGTCCTAAATGCAACAAAGAACATTCTAATATTTCCAACTTAGTTTCAGCCGTATAATCCTGCAATTCAACATACAACTGAAGTCATAATTTTACAAACAATTTGCAGAATCTGAAAGTGTTAATAGTAAAAAAAGAGGAAATAAAACAAGTTACATCCCGTTCAAAAAGCTTATATCCCCAGCTCTTACTTCATCATGATTCCTTGAGCACCATTTAGTGTTTGCAGCTTTTGTAATATTTGTTTATGAGTTCCTCAATTGTCCTCAGTGTGAAAATATGGATTTCAAAATCATAGTCACAGCTGGAAATGGTTCAAAGATGCAGAAGATGTAGGAAAACCAGGACCTTGAGGATTTGTGTGTTTACAGTTTAACTCAGGATAAATAAGAGACTCATGAACAACTATCACAAGACAAAAAAACAGTTAAGAATCATCCAGGTATTAAGAATTAAACTTATGACCTGGGTTATTTGTGTCAATTCAGTGTCTTAGGGACTATATGTAAACATCAGTTATGTGATACAGCTTATGTAAGTCAGTACTACATACAAAAATGAAAATAAATTGTATGATCCCTCTTAGTTATTATTTTTACTTAAGTATTTGCTGACTCTGCAAAGTGTATGTAAACTTATGACTACACCTGTAGAACAAATACAAAAAAAGCGATTAGCCTGGAAACGGTCTCTCTGAGATGATTCCGTATAATTTCAAACAAGCATACCAGAGCAAGTTACACCGACATTCAGGCCATATTTCCCACTGTCTTTCTGATTATCCTTCTCCTATAAATATTTCATGCATATTAGTGGTGGGAAAGGGGTATCCCTGACAGTGCTTTGTGAAAACAGAAAAGTGCTCGACAGTCAATAAAAATGATTTCCCCTGTTTCAAGCTTAAGGAGAATGTTTCAGTTTCATTTTTGAAACAAGATAAATAATAAAGTACCATTTTTAGAATGCAGACACCATGAGGTTGAAACCCCCACTTAATTTACAGTGTTTTGACACATCTGAGGCCATACCTTCCCTCCAAGTGTTGTTAATTATTTGGAAAATACATAAATATACACTATATATTTTTGGTCTGAAAATGATCAAATCATGAATTATGATAAAATTATTACCTACCTATATACTTACTTAGATCATAGGTCTTAAACCCTGCTCCTGGAGGCCTACTGTCTAGCAAAGTTTCTCACCAACCCTAATAAAACACACCTGAATCAGCTAAAGCTCTTGAAAATCACAAGCTGAAGCAGGGCAGTGGGACTTCGGGAGCAGGGCTGAAAACCTCTGACTTAGATATACTTAGTTACCAACAGTTTGGGCCTGGACACCTTCTATTTTAACATTACAAATACACACTAATTAGTAACAGGGAGTTACTGTGAGAAACAGAAAGTTCTTGTTAGTGATGCATTTCACCATCTTGAGCTTCTCGATGGTCTCTTCCAGCAGCTGAATTCGGCTTTGCAGAAAATCAATCTGCTCTCTTTTAGCAGTGATCCGTTTCTGCATCCCGAGAGCAACCCTGAGACCTGAAATACATATAAAACGCATTCCAATCAGTTCAACCACAGTAAATACCAAGAATGAAACTCTGAAAAAGAATTCACTGTCCTGTCTGAAAGAGGAATATCATGTACGATGCATTATTGAGGTATCGCCCTATTTGAGAATTGTTTCTCAGGTTATGTCAGCTGTATCACGTTCACAAGAGAATAACTTGGACTATATTGTTAATGTATTGTCTTCATTTCAAAAGACACTTTGTCCAGTGAACCAATGAACAGAAACTTACGTCATATGAGACCATTTTCCCATTCTGTCTCTCTCACAATTGAATGGGACAAAATGAAACAATGGAGGGTTACAGAGGTCAGACCTAAGAAATCATAGCTACATTATGTAACAGCCCCCACAACCACTGCACACAGAGAGAACACAAATGTTCTTTAACAATGTCTCAATACACGGACGCCAAACAGCTGAAAACATTGTAAAAATGTTAAAATGCATACTTTGTGCGGATTAAGGGATGGAAAAGAACATAGTGGAATAACAGCAGGAGTGCACGGAGTAGATCTATAATCTCAGTATGCCGTCTTCCTACCATTATCCAAAATGCAAAACAACAAAACCATGGCCACACACTGGCTCTCTGTAAAGAATGTAAATGAATCCAGTAACGCAGGGTTTGGTCTTCCGCCTTTTATTTTATATACACTTGACCTCGGTCTGGTTTTTCCTGAGGTAACACTGTGAAAACATCCTCACTTTAAATATCAGCAGTGCTATGAATTGGTACGGATGCCTATATTTGTATGAGTGCATTAGGATTTTTTTTCTCAAAGCTTTGATCTGTGAAAAACTCAGGGGCCAGTCCTGTGAGGTTACTGAGGGCGAATTGTGGATCATTGTTCATTTGTTCACATGTTTTTTTTTTTTCATACCTGTAGCCTTAAAAATTATTTATTAAAACAAACAAACAAAAAGTATTTTGTGTGTGTATGTACCATGACAATCAGCTCCCTCCAAGGTTCTCAACCAACTGTTGGCCTGGGTCAGTTCTGCCCGCACGGCCTTCAGCTGAGTCCTGAGTTTAAGGCTCTGTTGCTCCAGCTCACTGGTCTCCCTGCCAAATAGCTCTATAAAAGTTTCCTGCCCCTCTGATTAATAGGGAACAATGTAAAAAAAAAAAAAAAAAAAAAAGTTATACAACTGTGATATCATAATGAAACCACAAATCTAATTAAAAGAAAGAAATGCTTCAAATGAAATGTTAAAGGACATGGCCATAATTTTTTATTACCATTTCTAAGAACATTTTAATTACAATTCATAAGCTTGCGTGGCCGGTTTCTCGGTGGAAAAGTCTCTTAAGCTCACCCGGCTACATTTATTTCACTATTAAATACAATAAAACAGTAATATTGTGAAATATTATTATAATTTAAACCTAATATTTTTTTATTTAATATTTTAAAATGTAATTTATCCATTTGATGCCAAAGCTGAATTTTCAGCATCATTACTCAAGTCTTCAGTGCTTCAGAAATCATTTTAATATGCTGATTTGATGCTCAAGAAACATTTATTATTGTTGTTATAAATGTTTAAAACAGTTGTGCTGCCTAATATTTTTTGGAAAATTTGTTTTTCCAGGATATATTTTTCTTTGATGAAAAGAAAGTTCCAAAGAACAGAATTATCCTTGCTGAATTAAATAAATAAAAATTCTTTTTAAAAATCATACTTACCCAAACTTTTAAACAGTATTATATATATATAACAAAACTGTTTTACTGCACATTAATATCTGGAAAAACTGTTGACTGGCAAATTATGTATTTCAAACAGACAAAAACAAACCAAGAAATGACATCATACAGGGGTCAATATCTCTTAAAATATCAGATAATTTGAGCTTTTTAAATAAGGCAAGGTTCAGGTTTTAAAACATACTCCCCAAAAACCTTTATGAATATTTTATGATATTTGTAAAAAAAAAAAAATAATAATTACCTCTGTAAATATATTTAAAAACCTGGAAATAATAATTGAGATGTGTACACTCATGTATTCAAGGTGTAGTTATGTTCTTAATTTAGATTTGATTGTTACACATCATGACAATTATAGAGTTATTAAATTTAGACTTTTCTTAAAATCATTTAACTTTTCTTTTTCGTGAATAATATGAATCCTACTATATGTCATTGACCCAGATGTCACTTGGTTTGAATTTTTGCTTCTGCCAAACCAATGCATGCAATAACAATACAATACAATAAAGCAAGAATTAAGGATTCAAATAGTTTATAGGGACAATGTACTTTGAACAGTGTTTATAGTCGGTCTGCAGTTTGTGATAGCATTCAGATGAATCTGTGTCTGTACCTTTCAGCTGGGTAAGCTGCATACGCTGCACTTCCAGCTCGTCGGTCATCTGCTGTTTCTCGAAAGTAAGCTGATCAACACTGCAGGTCTTTTCTGAGAGCGCAGCCTGCTGACAGGCCTTCTCTCCCGCCATTGTGCTGAGTCTGAGCTCTGCCTGTCTCAATGCAGCCTGTTAAAACCAACCGCTATATGAATGTCAAGCAAGGGCTAATTATGAGAAGAAGTGCAATACAAAAGAATTGCATAGCTCTTCCTGTTCTAGCCATTCATTATCAATAATGCCCATGAATGGGGTCATTTAATCTATAACCGGTTTATCCTCTGAACAAAAACAACCTAATAGCTAAGGCATCCTAAATTGTGTATTAGTTGAATTCTACTATTAAAAAGATTCTACCCCAAATGATCCCACCTTCAGTTGTTGGTTCTCTCCTCTGAGCTGCTCGATCTGGTTAGTTAAATATCGTTGCATGTCCACAGTGCAGCTGTGCTCCGAGATAAACTGCATGGCACTTTCCAGCCCTGCACTCGTCATCCGGTCATCTGCCTCTGTCCTCATGACCTTCAGCAGACCCTGAACCTCTTCCAGCGGGACATGGACCTGCTGCGGATACCACTGCTTCAACAACACCGACAGATGCCTCCTCTCCAACTGAATCACATAACACAACACTGAGACATAAGCACTGGAAAAGCCTCAAAACTGCCTGCATTCTCTGAAGAACATATGGTTCTCGACCGGTGGGTCGCAGCAGGCCTGTTTTGAAAGGCTTTCAGACATCAGGAAAAAGACTATTTAAGTTTTAAAAGGGAGGAGAAACACTTCCCACATCTTTTGTCAAAGGCTTGTGTGTCCTATCAGACTATTTCTGTGCAAATTCATGTTTATGTAAATTTCGCGGTAAAATTAACAAATTTGTTTTATTTTAAGGAGCTTTTTGTCAACTTTGGTACTGTGTTTGGTTGGCACAGTGCTGTAAACAATATGAGTATAGATGATGTCGCCTTGTGTCAGCAGTCATTTGTCAAGGTTGTTGCTTAAAAATGTAGACAAAGGAGATGTAGAGTAAATGGGACTGTGAGCCCTCTTTGCATCATTTTGAACTCAATGCATGTGGGTACATCCTTTAATATAAGATGCAATTGCAGTTATTCCTGTTGGAGTCTGAGGCTGGTACAGGCTGTGCCGAACTGCAGTCGATCTGCCTCTCTCTTGGCTTGCTAAAGCTGCTTTCTAATCAATTCTGTCTCACTGCGCAGACCTGGCAGCTCGACCAGACTCATGCTGTTCTGTCTCTGCCAACAACTCAAGTGTCATAAACACAGCTTGAAAAAGCAATTCTTTAAAATGAGTTAGTTTAAATAATCTTAAATGTCCAGCAAGTTCTTTTTCTGTTGAAAACAGAAACCGAGAGAGAGGGAGAAAAAATAATAATGCCATTGTATTCTAAAATATGAGTTTTTGAAAGAAGTCTCTTATGCTCACTAAGGCTGCATTTATTTTATCATAACTACAGTAATATTCTGAAATAATTTATAACAACTGTTTTGGATTTTATATATATATATATATATATACACACTCCAGTCTTCAGTGTCACATGATCCTTCAGAAATCATTCTAATATGCTGATTTGCTGCAATTTGTGGAAACCATGGTAGTTATTTTTTTCAGGATTTTTCTTTTCTTTACTTTTTTTCATAAATAGAAAGTTCAAAGAACAGAATTTATTTGAAATTGAAACCTTTTGTAATATTATAATTGTCTTTACTGCCACTTTTGATCAATTAAATGCATACTTGCTGATAAGTTTAATTTACCCCAAACATTTGAACAGTAATGTACACTTTTCAACAGGCGATTTCTACAAAGCCAGTTTTCAATGAAAGCTTTTGCTTTGGTGTGACTAAATACCTCTGATCAAGACCACTGAATTGCACCTTTAGCTGTTGATGAGACATTTCTTAAAGCTGAGAGTGTGTCATTTTTGGCCCTATAGTGTTGCAAAAATAAACACTGGCTGCTTCAGAAATCACATACTTCCCTATATAAAGTAGCCTATGTGATAAAAGTAGCATGTCCGAATACACAGTACTCATAAGAGAGTAGGCAAAAAGTACCTGGATTACCTACTTCTTCTAAAGTGTGCTTACGATGGACACTTTACTATCCCATGAGGCCATGGGAGAGGATTTGTGAACGGCACTGACATGACGCAACTGGTCGGTCACGTGATAAGGGCAACATAGGGAATGTAGTACATCCAGATTATATTCATACTATATAGAACATACCTTTTTAGTGGTCGGAAGTAGTTAGTTATTCAAAATAAGTACCTACTCAAGAGAGTATGCGATTTCGGAAGCAGCCAATGTTTCCAAACAAGTTTCTTGAACACTCCCCAGCTGCCATTGGTCAGGCAAACAGATAGCCCTGCCCCAAATCTCACGCCATTGGTTAAACCAATGTTGTGGCATTTGGGCTAGCCAGGACGCTCAAACAAACAGATTAATGATTTGATAGTGGCACAAATACACAGCATTTACAAACTTCAGGTCAGTATGTATCTGTCTGTCAGTTGTTATTAAAAACCTTAAAAAACTGCAAACAAAAAACAAACATCTTGAGCTGCCTACACTACTGTTTATTACTAAAAGTTGGCCGAGTTGTGTATGTAATTGGGCTGAGAGGTCTCTCACGGCCTTCCCGGCCTGGGACTGGGATTGAGCCAACTGCTCCTCCACTGGACTGACCAGCAGCCAATGCGATTACGTTCCAACAAACCCTTCTCTCATTGTAGATTACAGCCAAATCCAGCATATGAAGGCTATAAAGCATAGTCAGGATGCATCAGTCAGACAGTGCTAATGTGAAAACATCCCACATCCCAGTGTTCTGCAGTTTTGGTGTAAACACAAAAAGGGCTTGGGACACTCGTCTCATTACCTTAGTTTCATACATCCGTTGTTTCTCCGACTCCAGCTCACTTTTCTTGCTCTGTTGTAAACAGGCTTGACTTGCAGCTTATTCTAACTTTTCTAGCAAAGAACAAAACCATTTTAATCAAAAAGTGACAGAAGGAAAAGCAGCTGGAAGGATATGTGTATGATGAGATCGAGAACTTGCTGTAATAACTCCACCAGAAGCTGCACTCTTCTCAGTTTCTCAGTCAATATCGCCACCCTCTGGTCAGGACTGGTAACGCGTTGCTCTTGTCTGTAACAGAATAACATGTATTGATGGATCACATACAGCATTACCTTAGATGAACCTTAAACTCAATTGAACATAGAGAGTCAAACGCACAGGGCCTTAACGAATTAAAAATAATATGTTTAAACAATAACAGTATGAATGAATACAGAGTAAAAAATAAATACACATTCGACAAAGCCAATTCACACTTTTGGTTACGATTTTAGTTAACATTCTAACTCAGTTACACAACGGAAGTAATGTTGCCTTCACGTGCCATCGGAATGATCGTAAATATACCAGTTTCCTAGTTAAAAATTTGGACAGGAACGCTCTCTCAAGTCGAAATTTGAATGCGATAAGCTCGTAATCACGACTTCAGAAGTGGGAACTGGGAAGTAAGACATTTCCGATAACACGTGAAAGCGGCATAAGTGTACAATCCATCTAACGTTATATCGACATTATCACTATCATCATCATTTCACTGCAGCACTTTTTTGAAGCATCCCGTCTAAGTGTGCAGTATAACAATTTCTGTAGTTTTGTTGTGTTTTATCACAACCACGTTAAAACAAGTTTTATGACCACATGTTTTTTATAAAGTAGAATAAACGCATGTTAGCTAAATATAAAAACAAAAAACCCCGTGGCGTTGTATTCTCTGCGCTTATTATTTTAGCTGACCGTCATTACTTAAATTTGATTTACTTAAAATATTTATTTAAACCGTTATTTACACAAAAAGAAAGCAGTAACGTTACATACTACTCACATAACGTTGTACGACCATATTAACCTGGTCAAACTCACTCAGTATGGAAGAAGTTTGTTCTGGAGAAATGACACGCCGAAACGCTTCCGGTGGTGGACAGGTGCTTTAGTCATGTTTATCAGCTTTATTTTTGATAGCTAGAAAACATCCTGTATAACTGCGATATTCTCTTTCTCTACAAATAAATTGGGAGTAAAACAAGTTTAAGGTAAATTTATTTTCTTTTTACTTTGTTTGCATGTGCACCGAGATTTAACGAAAGCTACCTAACTTGCTAGCTAGTTTTCAAACAGGCGCAATGAGGCCCATAGATGAAGCCATCGTCGTCACCATAGCAACTATAGCGCTTGTAACAAGTTAACCAATTAGCTCGTAAAACGTCACGTATGGGCTTTCCATTCACACAGGCCGTTGCATGACTGCAACATGTCGCTGATCAGTGTTCACTGTCAGCATCAGAAAACTTTATGCATTTCACAATAATCAACACGATGTAAAAATGTCAGAAAGAAACCTGTTAATGTGGTTAAACTGCCTTGCCATGGACTGTATACAAAGTAGTAGAATAGCCTAATAAACATCACATGTAGGATAATTAAAAAAATGCAAATGTTGTTAACATATTTCTTTTTAAATATAAAAAGAAATCCACTTAGGTATAATTTACGATGAAAATAGCCTATTATCTTTAAGGCAACTAGTAAAATGTTACGTTAAAAATATATAGGCTACCAAATATGACATCGTTTAATATCTCAAATGGATTGGTTTTAATAGTTGATGTTAAATGTGCAATAGAAATGTGATTTTGGATAGTGATAGAAATAAATTATTTTTATTTCTCTGTAAAAAAAAAAAAAAAAAGGGATTCTAAATGTAATTTCTTTATTTTCCCATGAATATGTGTTTGACACAATTGTTATCTACAACCAAAGATTTCTCATTTTGCAGTTTGTTTTATAGGTTATATATTATATTTGAATTGCTAATTATGTCGTTTTTTTTTTTTTTTATGTGCCAGTGTGTTGGTGTTCAATTGTTTATTTCGTAATAAAGATATGGATTTCCCCCTTAATAAATTATAGAGAGCCAAAAATGTGGTACATTTTCCATTACAGACAATATGATGCTTCATGTTCACCACAAAAGATGACATTATAATTTCACCCTCTTGATATGGTCTTTCTTCTCACTCGCCGAACAGTGTGTGTGTGTGTATGTTTTTCCATCCTGGTGGTGTGGACTGACCCATGACTGACTCATGGGGACTCGTGTCACTGTGGGGACCTAAATTGAGGCCCCCATGAGGAAACAAGTTTATAAATTATACTAAATGGAGTTTTTTTTTTTATATAAAAATGCATAAAGTTTTCTGTGATGGGTAGGTTTAGTGTAAAGGAGAAGTTCACTTTTAAAATGAAAATTCTGTCATCATATACTCACCCTCATGTTGTTTCAAACCTGTATGAATTTCTTTCTTCTGCTGAACACAAAGGAAGATATTTAGAAGAATGTCAGTAACCAGACAGTTTTTGGGTCCCAATGACTTCCATAGTAGGAAAAAAATATACTATGGAAGTCATTGGGACCCAAAAACTGTCTGGTTATATATGATGTATGAGTATGAGTATATGATGACAGAATTTTCATTTTAAAAGTGAACTTCTCCTTTAAGGGGATAGAATATACAGTTTGTACAGTATAAAAAGTCCCCACAAAGATAGTGAACTAGATATGTGTGAGTGTGTGTGTGTGTGTCGTCTCTTCCCACGAACCCTCCCCCGCCTCTCCGCTCGCACTGCCCAAAAAATGTGAAACCAAATCCGAGCAGCAGGTCACAGAGCCTAGTTATTTTAAAACCAATACTCAGCTACCTCGACAGGACCATGGAAGTAACGCGGAACGGGCAGTTTAAAGAAACAATCGTCGCCTTGAGAGATACAGAGTAAAATGAGTGAGCGCCACTACGCTGGTTTAATGTGTATTGTTGTTTGGCTGCTCGTGCGTCTCCAATGTCTCTGCCCGTAGTTCTGCCTGGATCTTGTTGTCGTTTATCAGGGGCTGCTCTGGCCCATCAGTTCGCTAACGCCTCTTACAGAAGTCGCAGCCGCTGTGTGTCCGCTCTCCCGGCCCGTATGTCTGGATCGCAGACGCGGATCACCCCGGCGCTGCTGCCCGCTCGCCCTCTGCTGTCCCTCGGCTTGCTGCAGCTGGTTCTCGGCTGCTCCATGGTGGCGCTCTCTTTCGGGGCTCTGTCCCTTAGCAACTCGCCCCCTATTAGAAACTCCTGTCCGTTTTGGGCCGGCTCTTCTGTGAGTATTAGATTACTGGCCATAATCAGAGGTGCTAATGTTTTTATTTTACACCACATAAGCATGCTACAGTACAGATATTAAAATGTTTGCTTGGTAATGTCACTGTGTTTGTCTACAGCTTTTAATTGATTCATTACAAACGAACAGGTATAAGGAAGTTTTATTGCGGTCTAATGTGTTTCCAATGTAGTCTGATACAGAAACGTGGTGCTACACTTTTAGTTCAGCCTATTTTCTATATGCTATATAGTTTACCAATAATTCACTATGATGAAAGATATCTGTTAATGTTGTAAATTAGTTATTAGTTAGACTTAACTAAGTTGGCCACTTATGTGCAGTTGTTGCTTCAAGGAAATATTTCTACCTGATCTGTCCATTTCTTTTATTGGTGTAACCCTATGTTGTTAGGCTGATTCAGAAATAATAATTTAAATCCAATCAAATTAAATAAATTAGTAATATATTATATTAAATAATAAATCATTTAACTGGAATTTCTTAAGTTGTCAAATCTTTAGAAACTAGTGCCAAGTTTTTCCCTCAAAAGTGCAAATTACAATATTATTTCCCATATTTAAGTATGGTTTACATTTGTGGTCATTGGCAGGAGCTGAGTGAACTCGTCAGTGAATTCATGGTTGAGTGTGAATCTCTTTTACTGCTTAACACTCTATAGTGAGATACTGTTTTTAAGTAAAGCTGCCATATTATGCATACCACACACTTAAAAAAAACTTCTTTTGGCATGCAAACAAAAGTTAAATAACAAGATCTAATGTTTGCTTATTAATGCGTTTGAATTTGAAATTCATTATTGATGAAGAAAATCAAGAAATGTTAACTCTAAAACCTCAAGTAAAAAATCTGAAATAATTGTGTCATTTACCAACGATGTAAATAAAGATATTATAACAATGCTGAAATCACTGTCAAGTTGATTGTCTTATTAAATAATATATTTATTAATATTGATTGATTGATTAATTAATTATTAAATACATTTTTTATAAGTTACCTGACAAAACATTTTACACTTTTTTAATATGTATGAAAAGAAATGAGCTAAACACAGGATCTGCTCAGCTGAAATGGCAGTCCCACATCATTCAGTGTAATCGACAGGAAGTGGCAGGGTTAGAGGAAACGCAAGAGAGCCGAGAATGGACAATAGTATTTGAGTGAGGCTGCTGGCTAACACCACACTGAATGAGATGAGTCATTGAAAGTGCTGAAGGCCCTTTTGAGAGTGTACATCATGTGATAATGGGTTCATTATCAGTTAACCTGTCTGTGAGTGTTTGCCTCTTCACTGAAAGTACTGTTTGTTTTCTGCAGGTCATCCTCTCTGGGCTTATAGGACTAACCACATGGAAACGGCCAATGCTACTATTGGTGTGTGTGTTTTGCCAATCTAAGACTGATGGTATTTAAGGCGGCAGTTTTTGTGTTCCCTTTTGAATAAGCAGATCCCACTTGAAAGTGGTTATATGATGTTTACTACACAGAATGAATCCTGTATTGATCTGAACATATGTTTTCAGGGTTAATCTTCTGTATGCACATGTCCTTATGTTAAAGGCAGTTGTTAGGCCCTTAAATGACTCCTTAAAGAGGATCTGTGCACTCCAGACATTCAGTTAAGACATTCAGTTAATTAAGTCTCAAGCCGACCATCAGCTTCTTCTTGTTGCCATTCATACACACTACTATTCAAAAGTTTAGGGTCAGTAAGATTCTTGGATGCATTAAATGCTGTTCTTTTGAACGTTCTATTCATATAATAAGAAATGTTTGGTGGAGCAGCAGATCAGCATATTAGAATGATTTCTGAAGGATCATGTGACACTAAAGACTGGAGTAATGATGGTGAAAAGCATATTTGCCATCACAGGAACACTTTACATTTTAAAATACAATATATTCAAATAGTAAACAGTTATTTTAAATTATAATAATATTTTACAAGTGTTTCGATCAATTAAATGCAGCCATGGTGAGCATGAGACTTCTTTCAAATACATTAAAAAAAATCTCACTGACCCCAAACTTGTGAACACTAGTGCAAGTATCATTTGCTAAATCCAGATTTGGGCAGTAATATTATAATTGTCAAATAAAATGACCGACTGGTATTAATCTTTTTCTGTCTCTCACACAGGTAAATCTGTTTGTATTGCTGTCAGTGGTCTGTATCCTGCTAAACCTGGCTGGGTTCATCCTCTGCTGTCAGGGGGCTCAGCTGGTCTCCAGTACCATTAACTGCCAGCTGGTGAGGAATCTGTGCACTTGGAAATGTGCTGTGTTTGAGATAATAACATTACAATGTCAAATGACTCATGTATTGATGATTGTGTTCAAGAACCTAGATGCAAAATATAAATAGAATCACAAATTGAAGTGGGGTAACACTTAAGATACATATTAGGGCAACACAGAGCTACACAAACTATACTACATAAACTAATAAATAACATTCGTTGGGTAACACTTTATTTTACAGTGGCATTGTTACATAATTATGTTACATGTTTACTATAGTAATAACTATAAATTTTGCATAATTACATGCAACTAAACCTGAACCAAACCCTAATCCTAATTCTAACCCTGTAGTAAGTGCATGTAGTTACTTAATATTACTCAGTACTTAAATGTCTAATTACACTGTAACAACGACACCTTAAAATAAAGTGTAACCATTCGTTGTAGTGTTACAGCAAAGAGGAGTTAGTGTACTAAGCCTGCAACATTTGTATTACAGACACGAAAGATAACTCAAATTGTGCAGAAAAAATTTGTATTCTGACTAGAATATCAGAGAGACTTGTGGCTAGGCTTTTTTTTTTTTTAGACCAATTACATATTTGTAAACAACTACATAGCAACCACCTAGGCAACCTCATTACAAATACCCAGAACACATTATGGAAAAAAGCACATCTGTACAGACCTGATTCAGACCATCTGTCATCTGTACCATGCGTATAGAACCGAAGTTTGTCCAAGTCAAAGAGAGCCCTGACATTGAGAGTCAAATCAGGTTCCAGCTTTCCTTGGATTTGAATTAGGTTTTGGGCTGCTGTCATTTCCAGGATAGGAAGGCTGTTCTTTTATCATTTCCACTTGTCATGAAAATATCCCTGCCATATTCGTGAGCTCATATCTTTGAGCTGTTATCGCATGCAGATCAAAAGACTGTCAAATGTAGAAGACAAGTGCCTGGAAACTTCATCCTCAGTCTCCTACTTTGAATCCAAGCAGTTCTTTAAGTATTACTATATTATGTCATCAGACAACAATGAGAACCAAACATACAGTTTCTCTCAGTCGCTTTGGTGCATTTCTCACATCACTATTTACATTTGCACAACAGTTAGTTCAACCTCCACAACATTTAGTCATTTGTGCACATCATAGTAGCAGTTTCTCATTCCTTCCAACAAATTGCAAATGCTTTTGGACATGCATCAGTTGCTTTCATACAACTCTCTGCTGTTTTATAACATTATCATTTGCTTATGTCATGTCAGTCAAAATTAACTATACTTGTGAATGCTGAATAGTCACTCCATATAAAACTAATAGTCCTCATTTCATTGCTTGAGTCATTACATACAAAAATGTTGAACTAGTTGTCAAAATCTGTCAAGCAAATTTTACACATTTTTTTAAATCTTTTTTTCCCTGAAAATGTCTCCTAAATTGAACAATTTCTCTCAGGTGAATCTCAGCTTTCACTGATGAGGATGTGCATGAATGATTACAGTACTATGTATGTTCAGTTCCAATATGTACTGCAGTATTGTGTACAGTTGTGCACAGCTCTACCCAAAGGGAGTTTATGTTTGTTGTAAATAAGGGTGTATTTTTTCTTTTGCACAATGCTGTGAACAAATTAGAATTGCAAAGAGCATATGCAGTAAAAATGTGAAACATATTCAGTGTCTTGTACTCAGTTACCTCACTAAATACAGTAATGTGTAACTTTACTGTATTTTTCAAATGGCTGTGCAAATAGTATATAGTGCTGTCTTGAGCATTTTCAGGTAGTGTCACCAAGATCTGACTTTTTTGCATTGGAAAACATTTACAGAGTAAACTGTCATAATGAAAACGTGACAAAGCCATTTGACTATCTTGTTCAAAACAATGGTGTCAGGACTTTTCATTTTGATGACACTGACACTTTCATTGACATGAATACTTGCTTTTGAGGAATGAGCTATCCATTTTGAGCAAGTGACACGCTTTTGCAGGTTATCAACTAGGTTTTGCAGTTTGTACTAATTGTTTTGAGAACTGCATTAACTGTTGTGCAAATGTAAATTGTGATGTGAGAAATGCACCAAAGCGACTGAGAAAAACTGTAATAAATGTGTTTCTGTGTTTCAGAGTGAGCAGGGCGATCTCTGTTACTGTTGTGCAGAAACACCGAGCAATCAGTGCAAAGAGGACAAGCTGATTAAGATCTACGCAGGTCATGCATGTGGCACAATGAGAATCCTGCTCAAGGTGTGTGTTCATTTTTGTACATTTTTAGATAGATAGATATATAGATAGATAGACAGACAGACAGATGAATAGACGGATAGATAGACAGATAGATAGATAGATAGATAGTGGAAATTCTTAATACGAATACAACCTACTTAATCTGACTTCTTCACCACTTATTGTTTAAATAATAACTACAGTGTCTCGAGGTAATTCCCTGAATTACCTGAATACTTACAAAACAATACAATAGTTCCCTGAAATAAGGTGACGGCGTCCCGTCAAGAAGCTACTATCACTACCTCAATCACACATGAGCACACAGGTCTTTAGCATCTATACACTCTTACCGTCCTTCTCAGGTGTACGCTGGTCCGACACAGGATCATTAATACTAACTCAGAGTGGCTCTATAGTCTTCCAACACGATCACTGTCTCTGCGGTGGTCTTTTGACTGTAGAATCTTTAGTACTTCTATTCCTCAGCTGCGCAGCAAATATCTGACATGACTCTCAGGTTGATCTTTGTAGAAAAGTTTTATTCACGGCCGGGAGATCACTGGCCAGTGGCCACAGCAACCAAGTAAGTCTCCTGAATAGAAAGAAACATGTACATTTATATCATACAGTTGAGTAAAATCAATGTCACTCAAGTCTTCTTCACTGTGATTTGTTCTGGTGATTGGTTTGTAATGATCTGAGCTAGTCATATGACTGTTAGTTCTACTGTGTTAAGCACTTTTTGGCTAAGTCTATATGGCCTTTGACCTGAACATCCTTAGTCAGCATTTCTCTGTACATTTAATGTTGAAAATACCCATTACATAAAATATTTCTATCACAATAGACAGACAGACAGATAGACAAATGACAGACATACATATACAGAGTGGGCCATTTATATGGATACACCGTAATAACATGGGAATGGTTGGTGATATTAAAGTCCTGTTTGTGGCACATTAGTATATGTGAGGGGGCAAACTCCTCAAGATAGGTGTTGACCATGGTGGCCACTAATGTGCCACAAACAGGACTTTAATATCACCAACCATTCCCATGTTATTACGGTGTATCCATATAAATGGCCCACCCTGTAGATAGATTGATAGATTTACATTTTATGCATTTGGCAGACACTTTTATCCAAAGTGACTTGCATTGCATTTCAAGGTACACATTTTTTAATTTTGGAAGGAAGGAAGGGAGGGAGGGTGGATGGATGGATGGATGGATGAATGGATAGATATACACTCATCAGCCACTTTATAGGTTCACAGGTGGATGGATGGATGGATGGATGGAAGGATGGATGGATAGATAGATATACACTCATCAGCCACTTTATTAGGTACACGGATGGACGGACGGATGGATGGATAGATAGATATACACTCATCAGCCACTTTATTAGGTACACGGATGGACGGACGGACGGACGGATGGACGGACGGATGGATGGATAGATATACACTCATCAGCCACTTTATTAGGTACACCTTGCCTTAAATGTATGCGTGGCATACATTTAACAAGGTGCTGGAAACATTCCTCAGAGATTTTGGTCCATATTGACATGATAGCCTCACGCAGATGCTGCAGATTTGTCGGCTGCACATCCATGATGCAAATCTCCCATTCGACCACATCCTAAAGTTGCTCTATTGGATTGAGATCTGGTGACTGAGGAGTCAGTTTCAGTATAGTCATGTTTAAGAAACCCAGCTGAGATGATTTGAGCTTCGTGACATGGTGTGTTATCCTGCTGGAAGTAGCCATCAGAAGATGAAAACTCCAGTAGATCAGCAGTTTGTGAAACTCAGACCAGCCTGTCTGGCACCAACAACCATGGCACGCTCAAAGTCTCTTAAATCACCTTTCTTCCCCATTCTGATGCTCAGTTAGAACTTCTGCAGATCATCTTTACCTAAATGCATTGAGTTGCTGCCATGTGATTGGCTGATTAGATTAGATATGTGTTAACATGAAGTTGAACAGGTGTACCTAAAAAAGAAGACAGATGTAAGATATAAGAGACGTCAAACAGGCATATAGGAAACCATTTATTTGGGAAATGGGGAATAAGCAGTTTGGTATAATTAGGTCAGGTTAGGAAAAATATTTGACTTCAGAATGCCATAACAGACCAATGAAAATGAAGTGTTCCAGAGAGCCTTGTACAGTAGATTCAGATGTCATTGAGTTTTCTCTCTTCCAGAAAGTGCTCTTTGCATTGTGTGCGCTGAATGCTTTGGCCACAGCTGTGTGTCTGGTGGCTGCTGCGCTCAGATATCTCCAGATCTTCTCAACCAGACGACCCTGCATGGTGAGATAAATCATTTTACAGAAAATCTAAATAAGAAAAAAAAAATACAAATATGTATATATATTCCAATAATTTAATTCTTGGTCAGTGTGTGGCATAGATTATTAAGACTGTTTAGACATGTTGTGTCAGATTTTTCTAAGCCCTGGTCATGTGATTATGATGGTCTTTGGCAGGAAGAGGCCAGGCCTGTCCCAGAGGAAGTGGATGAGCAGACTCATCTTCCTGACCCAGATGAATTTGTAGCCCCTGCACCTCCTCCTTCATACTTCTCCACCTTCTACTCTTACACCCCTCGTCTGGCTCGGAGGTAAAATATGATTTAATTGAATTATTATTATTACTGAATCAACCTGACTGTATTGGGTTTATTTTTTAATGACACATAAATTAATCTATACTTTTTATTTGATGAATTATACTACTTTATTTAAAATGAAACGAAATAAAACGTAAACCTTTGGAATAATCATAATTAAATATAAAACACATAATATATCATTTGCATAAGTAATATGAATAATGTACAACATACACTATCGTTCAAAAGTTTGGTAAGATTTATAATGTCCTTGAAAGAAGTCTCGTATCCTCAATAAATCAAACTTATTGATTGATTAATTAATTAATTAATCAATTAATTAATTAATTAACCAGAACTGATTTGTTCTGGTGATTGGTTTGTAATGATCTAGCTTAGATTCTAAGCTAATCATATGGCTGTTAGTTCTACTGTGTTAAGCACTTTTTTTTAAGTCTCGTATCCTCAATAAATCAAACTTAGGTGACAAATATAGGTCTCCTTTATTAAGTGGTCAGAAACTTGTAAATAACTCATGAACGAATAAAGTTACGTTGAAACCAAGCACACCATTGTTTTTCTTGTGACATTACCAATAAGTTTGATGTGTCACATGGCCCTCTTCCTATTGAAAAAACAAAAGTTGTATCCAAGATGGCCGACTTCTAAATGGCCACCATGGTCACCACCCATCTTGAGGAGTTTGCCCCCTCACATATACTAATGTGCCACAAACAGGACTTTAATATCACCAACCATTCCCATGTTATTACGGTGTATCCATATAAATGGCCCACCCTGTACACTACGATTCAAAAGTTAGTTAAAAAAACAATTTTGCATTTTGATCAAAAATACAGTAAAAACTGTAATTTTATGAAATATTTTTTACAATTTCTGTTTAATATATTGCATTTTAAAAAGTAATTTATTCCTGTGATATCAAAGCAAATCAATATTTTCATCATCATTACTCCAGTCTTCAATGTCACATGATCCTTCAGAAATCGTTCTAATATGCTCAAGAAACATTTTTATTATTATTATCAGTATTGAAAACAGTTGTGCTACTTATAATATTTTGTGGAAAGCACTTTTTCAGGATGAATAGAAAGTTCAAAAGAACAGCATTTATTTAAAATAGAGTTTGTAACATTATTATAAATATTTTTACTGTCTCTTTTGGTCAATTTAATGTGTCCTTGCTGAATATTAATTCCATTCAATAAACTTTTAAACGGTAATGTGTGTAAATGTAAACTAATCAGGTGAAATATCTATTAAGGTAACATCTGCACAATTTCACTTTTTACAGTATACAGTATTTTAAAATCTTTCAAGCATTCCATGATCCTGCTGAAGTATTAGAGTCACACACACACACACACACTTGCACAGATGTGCACTTTGATCTTGAATTCTTAACCAAAAATACGGCAGGATTTATCAGATTTGTGAGTGGGTGGCTCAGTTTTTGGCAGGCAACCAAAATATTTTGGCAACCTAAAACAGGATTAAAGTTTGTGTGTGGGAAAGCATGATATACTCCTGTTTCATTGGATGTCCTGATCAAACACTAATGGGTGTATATCTTCAATGTTTACTGTCGTTATATTTTCTCATGGCTTGTTTACAGTGTAAATGTGTGTGTGTTTTGACAGGATGTTTGGTGACGGTATGATTCCCCTTCCTCATATATACGGTGCCAGAATTAAAGGAGTGGAGGTGTTCTGTCCTCTAGACCCTCCTCCACCTTATGAAGCTGTTGCACCGCAGCCAGCAGCTCAGGTACTGATTCATATAGTGATCATATGCCATCTGCTATCGCATAATCATCTCTGTGATGAAAGTCAAAAGGCAGTTAGCATTTACAGCATTTATTCATGATAGCATTTCACCTTACTGACCTCATTTCAGCAAACATGGTACCGTGTCCTGGTCCGGCAGGCTTACATTGGCAACAGCTCAATCAAATACAGTCCTTGTCCGCTCACTGACCTTCTGTATTTATATCAGGCCCAGAATACTGAGGTGCAAATGACCGATCTGACCGAGGTCCTCACAGAGAATGCAGAGACGGAGACGCCTAGTGATGGTATGAACTAGTTGTATTTTTGCATATAGACCTGTTGAGAGGAGCAGTATAGATAAACATTGACATTACTGACTTAAAGGGATAGTTCACCCAAACATGAAAATTAGCCCATGGTTTACTCACTCTCAAGTCATCCTAGGTCTATATGACATTCTTCTTTCAGACGAATACAATACGGTGTTATATTAAATGTCCTGGCTCTTCCAAGCTTTATAGAGGCAGTGAATGGCTGATGTTCATAAAAGTGCATCCATCCATCATAAAAGTGCCCCACACTGCTCTGGGGGGTTAATAAAGGCCTTCTGAAGTGATAAATATTCATATTTAACATGTTACAAAGTAAAATTCTAGCTTCCGCCCGAACAAACATATGCAGTCTACTCACGCCTAAAGCGCAACTTACGCAACTTGTGACGTCGGAAGTAGCGTAGTGCGTCATGGCGTAGTGTAAATATCAGCAGTGCGTCACATTACTCGCGCTTAGACTTAAGTCGAATCCGTTTGGCCGGAAGCTAGTTATTTTACTTTAGAAAGTTTTAAATATGAATATTTTTCTTACACAAACACATCGCTTCACTTCAGAAGGCCTTTATTAACCCCCGCAGAGCCATGTGGAGCACTTTTATGATGGATGGATGCACTTTTATGGACATCAAAACAGAAACAGCCATTCACTGCCATTATAAAGCTTGGAAGAGCCAGGACATTTTTTTTTATATATCTCTGATTGTGTTCATCTGAAAGAAAAATGTCATACACAACTAGGATGACTTGAGGGTGAGTAAATCATGGGCTAATTTTCATTTTTGGGTGAACTATCCCTTTAAGGACCACACCAAGGACTATAACTATAACATTAATGTTAAAGACATAGTTCTAAAAATCGTTCTAAATGTAAAAGAGTAGGAGAGTCCACACCATGACTGTAACGATAATGGGACAGAGAAACAATATCATTGAAAGCAGTTTCAGAATGAATTTTTCCAGCTGATGAATGATTAAAACATTGACAGCCAATCAGAATCCATCCTGAGCATTTAATGCGACAGACAACAAAACTGAGGCACTAATATAGTTATCGTTAACTTATAGTTATAATTATAGTTATCGTTCATGGTGTGAACGGGCCTTTACAGTTGTCTCTGAACATTAGACAGTTCACCTTTTAAAACATTGCAAGTTAGGTGTAATGGTGTTATAATCAACAAATAGAAAATTCCCTTTTGAAAATCTGGAGCTGCTACGTGAGGGTGTTATTGATACCGCTTCTATGAATCCAGTGCCTCTGGTACTCTATATTTAATCAAGATGCTCACAGAGTATCACAGTACCAGTCCATAATTATGTCATCTGTGTATTAAAGGAAGTGTATTTTAGTGGCGTCAGTTGTATGTCCAGTGTTCCTTGGTGAGGGATTTATTTTTCTTTTTATAGCTGTCTGTATCCTTCAACACATTCAAAGATAGCACGACATGCTTTTAATGATCCTTCACGGGTTACTATTCAGACGGGGGCCACTTTTCAAAAATGTTCTAATTTCACACAGAATTTTTTATTACCAATTATATTATCAGCATAACAATTTGAAACGGAATTGAAGATGAATTTGGTTTAATGGCAGCAGAACTTGAACGGCATGACCTTCACGTGCTTGTCGTTTCCAGATTTAAAAGGGAATTTTTAAAAAGAAATAAATGTTTTATTCAGCAAGGATGCATTCAATTGACCAAAAGTGAATTGAACTTTCAATTCATCAATTCTGATTCTTCATGTGACTTAAGACTGGAATAATGGCTGCTGGAAATTCAGCTTTGCATCACAGGAATAAATTACATTTCATAATTTTTACTGTATTTTTAATCAAATAAATGCAGACTTCTTTCAAAAAGATTAAGATAGATTGGTATATTTTAGATATTGTTATTTGTTATGAAGTAACATGATGTTACATCTCTTGATTTAGACAGCACAACTCTTAAAATGGTCTACTTTATAGACTAGGTTTGTTTTGGCCAGATTCGTCTTTTTATGGATTTAACCAAGCAGCTACTGACACAGAACAGACATATATAGACTAGAAAAACAAGAAAGACTTCAGAACAAATGATGTTTACTTTTTTTTATGTAGTTTGTTTGCATGTTTTAATCAGACCGGAGCTGTCAGACGGCCATATTGAGCCCCACACCCCCGATACAGTCCTCACAGCCTCACAGCACAGTCTCCAACAGCAGAAAACCCCACAGACCTCGCCTCCGCAGGTCCAACAGCGACCCCGTCCTGCTAGACCTGACCGCCAAAGGTAAGGGAAGGAATCCTCAAAATGGCCTGGTTGGTCAATTGCGACAGTCTAGTCAGATATATATATATACAGTAGTCAACATTTGAAGTGGATCAAAACCTTTCATCAAAGTTATACTTTGAATTTTGAACAATACCCGTTCTTGTCTTAGGACAACTTTGATTAACTTTTTTGATCCACTTCAAATGTTGACTACTGTATATATATTTTACCTATATTATATTTTCCATAAAAGGTCGAAGAGCAGACACTGACACAATTCTTTATAATTAGTTTTATGAACACTGGCTTCTCTCCAATTACAGATGGAGGTCTCTTTTTACTCGGTGTGTGTATCCAAAGCAGAGTACTGGTCTGATAGTAAATCTAGAGGAACTATACCTGTCAGTGGTTACTTTAAACCCTTCTTTAAATATAGGACTCTCAGTGTTACTGATGAGGGGGAGAAGAGGGCGATTAAATACACGGCCATAAATCGACTTCCCCATTTTTTCAAGTTTCTTCTTCAAGAAATCTCTCACACACATCTGTCTGATGTAGGATTAACGGTTTATGAAGTGTTTATGCTTTTCCAGTTCCTGTACAACTGAAAACTGAAACTGGTCTTGGCCGTTATACCAACTCCAACTGGCTTAGATGCATACATTTCTGTTTAACTTGGTCAAATAGAGCAGTTCAGTTTCTTGTCCTAAACCCTATACGAGAATTATGATTTTTGAGCCTCAGTGATTTTGAATGTGTTTTTGAAATAGCAGTTTTAATTTATGAGTACAGAATAGCCTGTGGCTAGTTAATATTACTTGAAGAGACTTGATGCTTTGTCCTACTACTGAAATTACACACATTCTCAGCTTAAATGTGAATGTTCAGGATTCCCTGCGCTCTCAGGCAAAATAAAAGCTTGATGGTTTAATGTTTGAAAATTGTGATGAATATTAGCATTTTAATGATTATGTTTCTTAAGGCGAGACACTACAGACAAAAACTGTAAAAATCTAATTTTAGATTTTGGGCTTTTTGGCTTTTCATAAAGTGTTTTTTCAGACTAGTGGAAAGAAAAAATCAAAAATACACTTTTAACTGTATCTTTTAGAGCACTTTATCTATTTGCGCCTGCAGATTTCAGTTACAGTATATATCTTTACCTTTAATCTTTACCATTTTCTCAAAATGTTTTTTTTCCTCCTACACTGAGCCTGAAATCTCTGCTTCAGTAGCACTTACATACACCAAACTTTACAGTTTTATTCTTATCTTCATTCTGAAGGTTTTTACTGAGGGGTTTGTTCATATATAATTTTCCTGATTTTATACAAAATTTTATTCCTAAGAAAATTGTGAAAATAGAGATATCCAAAATCCCCTCTGTAAAAACCTTTGACTCTAATATATAAAAAAAATAAAACAAGTATTTTGAACCTGACTTCATCCAATGGTCAGATTTTTGTTATGCAAATTAGTGCATATTTAATTAGATAACGTTTCATTTGCATATTTAAACAACATTTCAGAAAACTTGTAATACAAGTAGCTTTTTTTTGTTGCAATTATTAATGTAATCAATCAACTCTTGAAGTGTGGTGATATCTATTAGTTATTTTTTTACCCTATTCACCTGGGGTGTATTGCCTTAAATACTCAATTAATCTTTTTTACAGGGAAATATTACAATAGTAATATTTCCTTTTTAATATTTTTATTGAATAATAATCATTTACAAAATTAAATAATTAGTTACATGAATGTAAATATGAATCTAATAGTAACATACATAATAATAATAATAATAATATATTGATGATAATAATAATAATCATTTTTATTGTATCAATATATAATCAAAAGATTTGGCCAAATTGTGCAGCCCTACAAACAAGTATAGCATTTTTGTGTGAGAAATTGCTATTAGATTTCCCCCGTCAAATTGTGTAGCTCTGCTTGAAAGCATCGTGTGCTTTAAAAAAGTGAAATGAGTTTTCATCTCCAATGAGTTTACATAATTTTACACATTTTTGTCAAAAACATGCAGGGGTAAATATGTCATTGTGCTATTGGTTTCTCTCTCTCTCTCATAGTAATGAGTTGTGAAGCCGCTACACAGACAGAATTAGGCCCGGCGTCAGCGACAGGAACAGAGCGTGGGACGGTTACGCTACGACGGGGCCGTGGCAAACGGAAGCCTCGTCCCAACTCCATGGTGGACTACCAGAACTATAGAGACACAAAACTGCTGGTGGCACGTTTTCTGGAGCAGTCCTCATGCAGCTTGACCCCTGAGGTACAGGAGCTGGTCAACAGCATCAAAACCGTCCTGCGCTCTGATGAGGAACACATGGAGGAGGCCGTTCGCTGTGCCAGCTTCATCGACCAGGCAAGACACACACAAAAAAACGCATAGAATTGCGCGTATTGCTTAGAGCACGTGCTCTGACACATTTAGCTTTGGTGCTCAAGTGGGTGATTTGAGTTTGAATCCTGCTCGTGACATTTTACAGGGATAGTTTCATAGATTTTTTTATCATTTACTCACCCTCAAGTTTAAGTTTATTTCTTCTGCTGAACACAAAAAGGAGATTTTTTGAAGAATATGGGTAACCAAATAGTTGATGAGCCCCATTGACTTCCATAGTAGAAAAAAAAAAAATACTATGGAAGTCAATGGGGCCCTTCAACTGTTGAATAAATGATGACAGAATTTTCATTTTTGGGTGAACTATCCCTTTAACCCTGTAAAGCCTGACATATGAAATAGTTGGAACAGTTTATTGAACCTTTAGACAAAATCCAAATGTATCTTATGTATTTTTGTTGTTGTTATTTAGTATCATATTTGATACATCAGGCTGTTAGGCTCATATAATACAGGTGAATATGGAGCTCATACTTGAGTAAGGGAAAACACCTCTAATTCATCGAGGCCCAAACTGTGCAAAAATATGCAATTTGGTGCAGTTGCTGGTATTTCTATAGCCAAAATTCTGATTGCTTATAAAGTAAATCAATGAGATCTTTAAAACAGTACAGCATTAGCAGACTACTTACATAATGCATATAAATACAATTTTTACTCTATATCTCCCAATAATATGTCTTGTAAGATGATATTTAACTGCTTTAGTTTTAAACTATTTATTTATTAACTATGGGGGCAAAACATATAATGCAATACAATACAACAACGATTGAGAAATGTACAAATAAACATTCCTCAAAGGCCTGATGTATCATATTTGATACTCACGTTGATTTTTCTAAATAATTGCGTGTGGATAATCTAGTTGCAAGTGTTTATCTTGAAATATTGCTAACAATATAAAAGTATTTCCGTTTAATTTATAAAAACCAGTAAAGATTTCACAGCAAAGTGGCACAATCTGATGGGGGATGTTTTTACAGTTATATTAAAAGGCCTTTTACTTGCTAAAAAAGTACAAACTATCAATCTGACGACAGAAGGCACGAAGTAGATTTAGTTTTTTCAGCAATGTTTTGATCATTAGAAATGAGCACATCTTATATAATACAGTAGGCTTTGTAAGATGAATATCCCATTCAGCCATTTTTGTTCTTATGATTTCCTGTCCTCTCAGAGATCATTTTCATTAATGTTTCCAGGCCATCACAGTTTCAGAGGTTGCACCAGCCCGATCGGCGCAGACGGAGATCCCCTCCAACACGCTTCCGCTGCGCAAACGTCCGGGCATCCTTCACCTGCGCAGCTGTGGCGATCTCAGCTCCTTCACCTGCGCACAGCCGCACACAGGCACCCGTTCTCGGACTAATTCCAGGATGAGTTCTCGGGCAGGATCCCGCCGCCTGGAACAGGAACGGCCACACAGCCTTATAGGAGTCTTCCGAGAAACTGTCCTCTGAGCGACGTCTCAAACGGACTGGATACGCGAGGAAACAGACTCTGTCCCGGTCGGGTGAAGGTATAGTGAACACCACAACGTGACGGAAGCTAAGCTTTGTATAGAGTACAGATGATTTCACTTCATTTTCTGTTTTTGTTGTCAGTGTGTATACTGAATATTATTCATTTTTAACTTTACAGTTGGAATTCCAGCTGTTGCCTTTTTTTTTTTTTTTACGTGATTATAATATAACACTGGGGAGAAAAAAAACAACGTTTATTTACCAAAAGTCCATGTTCCTTATTTAAAAATGATTTAAAAATTGACTGTGTGAAAAATACAAGAATCATTATATTAAGACTCAAGAGAAACATTCAAATAGTATGGCTATATTTAGCTTATGTGATGTGGAGAATTACTCAATGCTGATTAAATCAGCATATTGTGAGGTAGAAAATGAATTTGAAACTTTTTTTTATGTTTTATTTTTATTTTACCATTCTGAACAATATTATTATTTCGGTCATACTTTAGTTTAGGGTTCAGCTCTCACTATTAACTATGACTTTTGCCTCGGTAAACTCCTGATTGCTGCTTTTTAATAGTAAGTAAGGTGGTTGTTAAGTTTTGGTATTGGGTAGGATTAAGGGATGTAGAATATGATCATGCAGAATAAGGCATTAATATGTGCTTTATAAGTACTAATAAACAGCCAATATCCTAGTAACATGCATGCTAATAAGCAACTATAGTTAACAGTGAGAATTGGACCATAAACTAAAATATGAGATGTTCTCAGAGATGTATTGTGCATTATTACTGAATATGAGGAGGCTCATCTGAATTGTATGGGTGAAACATGCTATCCAAATTCCTCCTGAATTAAACATGGTTTTAAAATCATTTGCCTTTTGTCGGGTTTTTTTTTATTCAATTGACATTGCAAGAGTGTAGAATAAACTTTAGTAACACTTTATTTTAAGGTACATAATTGCTCAAATAAGTACTGAGTATTAATTTGCTACATGTAGCCTACTTACTATAGAGTTGGGGTTAGGATTTGGTTTAGGGTTAGTTACTTGTAATTATGCATAATTTACTGTTATTACTATAGTTTGAACATGTAGTAACTACGTCATCTTAAAATAAAGTGTTACCTTAACTTCTCTAATTATATGCTGCGGTTTATAAGTTTCGGGTCAGTAAGATTTTTGGTTACGCTTTATTTTAAGAGTAATAATAATTTACTACATGTACTTACTATAGGGTTAGGGTGAGGGTTTGGTTTAAGGTTAGTTGCATGTAATTATGCATAATTTAGTTGTAACATGTAACGTGTAGCAATGACACTAAAATAAAGTGTTACCAGGTTAAAAAACAGAAAAATAAATGAATAGTTTTACTCAGTAAGGATGCATTAAATAGATCAAAAGTGACAAAAGAAATGTGTAATGTTATAAAAGTTTTATATTTCAAATAAATGGACTATCCATCAAAGAATCCTAAAAACTTTCACAAAAATGTTAAGCAGCACAACTATTTTCAACATTGATAATAATAAGAAATGTTTCTTGAGCATCAAATCATCATATTAGAATGATTTCTGAAGGATCATGTGACACTGAAGCCTGGAGTAATGATGCTGAAACTTCACAGGAATAAATTACATTTTCAAATATATTAAAGAGAAAACAGTTCTGTTAAATTGTACTAATATTTCACAATATTACTGTATTTTTTTTATCAAATAAATCCAGCCTTGGTGAGCGTAAGAACAGGAAACAGGAAAAAAAAAACTTACCGACCCCAAACTTTTGAACAGTAGTGTGTATTTGAGCACATTGCACAGCACATTGTCTCTTATTTGGGGGTAAATACACAACAGCTACCGTTTCGGATGACGACCAGGACCAGTAACTGAAAATCATGCTGACCGTGTGTGAGATGAAAGAGACATTCTAGTAATATACGCTCTCAGTAGTTGGTTTAATAGTGTAAATACTGTTACAAACATTCCTGCTATGGTAACGGAATGCGTCTAAATAGTTCAATCACAGAGAAGCTAGCAAATAAATAAACATTGCTATTGCTTTACAGAAAGTGTGTTTTTACTTTTAGACAATGACAAACATAGAATTGTAATTACATTCAGAGCAAGTGCATTATAAATACTAATCAAACCCACAGTTTCTTTTCTACTTCAGTACGAACCACACACTCTGCTGAGGCCTTGCATTCTACGGTCTCGAGGTGGGAATCCGTCGAATACTCTGCAAATCCAGGGTTACATATTACGTACTCATTTATCTCATACCTGGCGTCGTTAACGACACATTAAGCCACTTGTTTTGCTTCTCCATTATTAAATAATTAAATCCATCCCTCATTAAAGCTCGTACATTATTCTGAGGCGGACACAGAATGTCTTGTACTGTATAGTGCAGAAGTCTGGGACACTAGGTTGATGCGTTAATATTACAGCTCAAAAAACATAAACCGTCTAACTGTCACTGTTTCATTTCAGTGTAAAACTGGACAACATCTTTTACAATAAATATGGGAGGATGCTATGGTGGTAGCAGACCAATTACATTATCATGGCAAAAGTTAGCGTTATTCAGCCTGCGGATTTCAATCATGACGTGATGATGCCCCGTAAAAATAAAATATTAAATAATAGCACACTGGTGTCAAAGACTTTTGCAGTTTACTTTCATTATTGTACACATGGTATATATTCATTGTATACTGTATATATAATGCTATGTGTAAATAAATATAATATTATATATATATATGAAAGTGTCTAGCTGGTTTTATTTGATGTTGATGATGATGATGATGATGATGAAGTCATTTGTAATCACACATCACACTCACTACAAGAATAAATAGCAATGCATACAAAAAGATCATGCTTCACACACAAAACAAAAAATAACAATAAAACATGAGGCCCTTCCTCTGTGTTAATGACTTTTGATTCAATTAGTAAAATAATACAGTGCTAATGAGGTCATATTGTGGGGTGAAATTCACATTTTAAGCAACAAGAAGTATTATTTCTTATCAGCGCCACAATTACAGGGAGCTTGGTAACATCTGAAAGAGCCAGAATGCCATCAAATACAGTCGTCGCAGAGCAATAAGATTCCTCGCAATATCAATACAGATTCAACTGCGGAAATGTCATCAGATTGTGATATAGTCTACATTGCTGTAACAATCGTTTGATGGTAAAAGATACCTTTGCAAATGTGTGAGTGTGTTCTCAAAAGAATTCCAGGCAACACGCAAGTACACTTAATGGTAAATATGGGGAGAGTGGTTACAAAGCTTCTTGTAAGACATTTTCTGCTTGTTTTTTCTTCAGATGCAAAATCACATACAGTGATATTTGCCAGGCTTCAGACAGTCTCTTATGAGTAATAATGGAGATGTGCCAAAGCATGCCGAGGTTCTTGCACAGATGGTACTACGATGTTTGTCTGAGAGGGCAAATCTCTGGAAACACAGTCAGTTTTCAATCGGTTCATGTTGAGATGCTCTATACTAAAACAGTATACTGGATACTTAGTCATACACACTTGCAAATCCAACTCAAATGTACCAGAAGCTTTATGAGAGTGAATACAGTTCTGTTAAGACACATTCTGTTCTTGAGTGAAAAAAAAAAAAAACACACTAAGTGAAAAAGTAGCACACATGAATTAAACATTTAGTTGATAAAAAAAAACTTTTTTTCCCCAAGTATAAATGTTTAAAAGAAAATGCTACTAATATGGGCATATATAATTTGCAATATTATTTCATTTACAGATGCTTAAGACAAAAAGGAAGGTTTTCTGTGCATAAAAATAAGGAATGGATTCATTTACAACAACAAAAAATATTGCACATCAATAATAAAAATAAAAAAACTGAAAAAAATCCCAGTAAAACACAATGGTTAATTTTTAGTACACTTTCCCCTGACTGTAATATATGTGTATGTTTATTTAAAGAGGTTGTTCAAAACGTGTCCCATTCAAACAACTATTATCAAATCTCCAAAATGCACCTCCATATATTTCCAAAACACTTTCCTTTCTTTTCTTTTTTTTTCAAAATATGGCATCATCATTCTGTAAGGCATTTCATCCACAATTTCTATGTGCTCTACTCTATACTTACTCCTAAGTATACTAAACATTCCCATGAAGCAAAAAGCTCGTCGTCATTTTGATAGGAACTGTGTTTAAAAAAACCTTTTCACAGGACTCAATGGTTTGGTCCATTTCTAAGCAAACAGGATGCAGATTTGAATTTAAGCAAGTAAAATGGTAAGTTAAAGAAATGTGGATTTCGTGTTTCGGTATCAATTACCTATAAATATGATCAAAGATGCAACATATGAGCTATTTTTAGAAACATTAAATAATATTAACAATGTTTGAAATGTATACGTAATACATTATATCAGGTAAATTAACTTTCATTTTATGGACTGTAATTGAAAAACACTTCATTTCCCAGAATGCTCTAGTCAAAAGATATAACTTTTTTTTTAAATGTTGTCAAATAAACAATTTTAAACAAAATTAAAATTTTGGTGGCTCTATTAATTGAAAATGTAATCAGTTATTTTAATTATTAAATAAAAAGACATAATTAGGTCAATTTATGTCTTTGAAATTGCAATTCAGTACATGTATTTTCCTGTCGTTCCAATTCAAATTCAAATTCAACATCCTGTAAGTTGTGAGCAAGTCAATTCAAACTCCATTTCATGAATTAAAGTTACAGTTTGCTATTTTCACCATATTCCTCAGACTAACAGCTGCCCTTCAAAATTAAAGTTGAATCTAAAACGCTTGATGACTGCCAAGCTCGAATAAATAACAGCAAAAAAGAATGGTAAGGCAAACTCCTTTTCGTCCACCTAACGCTCACCTCACACAGGAGTCGGTATCTGGTTTCAATAGGACACCATTTCCTGTGATGGGGGCTCTTTAAATATTTCTCACACTCTCTCTCTGCTTCGGTCCAGTGCACACAGAGAGGAACAACACAGCACAGCAATCTCACACACAGCAACAGAAAAGAACAGATGAAGAGCTCAGGGGAGGCAGTGAAGTCATGGAGAGCCATGTTGAGCAGAGCTTCAGTGGATTCAATCACACAGTCACCAGTCCACAGGCCTGACACTTTCACATCAAGATTAAGGTTATATCTGGTGACAACGGGGAAGGAGGCTTGAGAAAGCGTTGTAGCTTTAGATGTAAACTGGTTGCTCCTGGGCTGTTAACAAGCGGTACATGGCAGCCGGCATAGTCTTCATGTGAATCTGTTCAGAGTGGGGCGAAACGTGAGAGTCAGGTTCAAGTGACCGCAAAAACCATTTAGACATTCAAGCCAAATGTAAAAATATATATAAGTGTGAACTAGTTGTGGGCGATATGAACAAAAACATATTAAACAATATGAGAAAATGTATTTCACAATAATAATAATTATAATTTATATATTTATATATTTATATATATATATATATATATATATATATATATATATATATTACAGTATAGTAATTTTTGCTATTTTAAACAGTAAACTTTAAGTTTTCCATGTATTTTTGCAAGTATTTGAAAGATTTCCAAGCACACTTTCAATAGTGCAATAGGGCTGCACAATATTGGAAAAAAACCTGACATTGCGATATGAAAACACTTTCACTGGATGAATAGCTCTATTTGGAAAGAATTAATAATTCTAGAATGATTGGGGTGATTTTGTAGGTGAGTGAATCTGCATAGATTACAAGCATAGATAAATACAATAGAACAAAGATACAAATGAAATACACAGTGCTTTATTTTTTTCAGGCAAGTCCAACAGTATTCAGGTACAGAAATTGTATAATCAAATGTAAAATAACAGCATAGTCTTTGCAGTATAAATTAAATATAATTAATCTTTAGCTACAAAAGTGATTTTGTCTTTGTATTTTCTTGTTTGATTAATATTGATGACAGGTTTTTTAGGCTGCTGTCACTTTAAGACCGAATGCAGTGCACGGATCCAATATAATGATACGTATATGTTTTCTTTCTTAATTGTTTACATTCATGTAGGCCATAATAATAATTTTTTTTAAAGTGGAAAATACTTTCTGTTGAGCTTAACTTGTACTGAACCTTGAACATTCCTTTAAGGGGCTTTTTATGTATTCTGGACGTTCATTTACACCACAACTGCCGTTTGGGGGCCCGAAAACGCAAACTTTTGAAAATGGGATTCAAAGTGCAAGTTTCTGAAAACCAAATATGTGAATTTGTGAAAATGGTGACGTCATGCGCATGAGTATTACGTGTTCAGTCTATAGGCGCGTAGTGTTTCTTTACAAAGTGACATCGCCAACTACTGGCCTGGCATGAAAAATACATCGATTTTGGTCATTTTCACGGATCCGTGTGAACGGGGATCGTTTTGACCACGTTTGTCGTCTGTATGTGAAAAACGCAAAAGAAAAACGTTTCAATTTTTAGTACGTTGTTGTCGTAGGAGCGCATTTTGACCCTTTCTGGTTGTCAAACATTAGTGGATCATGATCATAGTTATCATGATGAACAACACCTGTGGTTACTCTGATGGGACAACTGTGTGAACTTGAGTGAATTGACTTAATACAAAAATGACACTGGCACTGGTTGATTAACAGTCACTGCAAAAATAACTTCTGAGAAAAGTGTCCAAAACCCTTTTTAGGCCAATGTTGATAGGCTGTGATCTACGTGAAACAGAGCTAAACCAGGTGCCAAGTTTCCGTAGTTTCATGATCATAATTTAAATAAATAGGGTCATTACCTCATTGGAGAATTAGTGATGTGAAAAATATTATGTTGTTAGGCAGGTGCGGAGCTCGATCGTGCTCCCCAAACTTACCTCACCAACTGCATTAGACAGAATATGTACAATCTTCTCATGAGGGGTGGCCACAACACTCTGGCTATTGATTTCAATGATCCGGTGGCCGACACGGACCCCACCGCGCTCTGCTATCCCTCCTCTCATGAGACTGCAAATCTGGAGGATGCAAAATACATTAAAGTTATACTTCAGATCAGATTGTAGTAGCATTGAGATACTATCATATATATATATATATTTTTTTTTTTTTTGGTAATCTTTTGAATACATTTAGATTTTTGTATTTTCCATTTTTCATTTTAATTTTAGTTGAAGTTTTAGTAAGCACGTTATTGTGTTTATGCTTTTTTTTTATTATTATGTTTATTTATTTGATTTTTAATTGTTTTAGATAATCAGATTCAACTAAATTAAAATGAGAAATGTTACTTTGGCAACTAGCGGAAATAAAGTTTATTTTATTTTAGTTAACATGTTTTTTTATGGTTTTAGTTAACTATAATAACCCTGATTCAGACTCTTTAAAAGTCAAGTCACTATTGAAAAAACATTTGGTAGACTTTAGTTTAGGGTCCAATTCTCACTATTAATTAGTTTCTTATTAGCATGCATATTACTAGGATTTTGGCTGTTTATTAGTACTTACTGTATATAAAGCACTTATTAATGCCGTATTCTGCATAACCATATTCTACATCACTAAATCCTACCCAGTACCTAAACTTAACAACTAAGTACTAACTATTAATAAGCAGTTATTAGGAGTTTATTGAGGCAAAAGTCATAGTTAATTCTTAGTTAATAGTGAGAGCTGGACCCAAAACTAAACTGTGACCAAAAATTACCGTAGCACTGATTACAAACTACTACAACATTAAAGTATTAATAACACTAAAGGTCAATAACAATATTTTCATCTTAAGGCTGATAAATGGCTGATGTTAAAATTCTTTACTCTTTTTTTTCTACATAAATTAAAAATAAAACACTAAATACACTATAATATACAGTATGAAAAATGAATATTAATTTCAGATCTGTTACATATACATTTGTATATTACATATAATGCACATACAGATATACAATATCAGTTTATACCAATAGACACAAAAAAAAAATCTCTATTTTTTTTTTTTTAAATCCAAGATACATACAATGCCATTTTGCACACTAAATCCCAGCTGATATCTCAGGTCTGGTCTTCTGATGAGGACAGTGGTCACAGGTGGGCATCTCACAATGTTAAGCTTTATTCTGGATTGGTTCTTCAATCCCTAGAAGAACAATATATTTGACAATACATTGAATGTAGAAGTATTGGCTAAATTTTTTTCAATTTTAAGCTTTATTCTGGATTGGTTCTTCAATCCCTAGAAGAACAATATATTTGACACAATACATTGAATGTAGAAGTATTGGCTAAAAAAATTTCAATTTTAAATTTAATTAGAATTAAATCTTTGAAATTCACAATATTTTTGCACATGAAGTGTACTTAAAGTCCACTTGTACCTTGATAATACTCTGGCAGGTGGAGAGGGGTAATCCCACCAGGCTGGTGCCATTGATGGACATAATCTGGTCCCCAATGTTCAGCCTGCCGGACTTCTCTGCCGGGCCGCCGTGCATCATGTTTGCTATAATAACTGTGGGAAGGATGGAGCCCCAGCCCGACTCTACAATCACCAGCCCAAGAATCTCTCCCTTCTGCTTCTCTATGTAAACCTGTAGTGCACAGACACATACCCACCACTTTTATCACTGCTAAAACACGATTTAGTCAACATTACTGATAATTCTGATATTATCCAGGCAAATTCTCAAAATTTCACAGTAATCTTCTGTTTTCACAAGGCATGTGCTGTCCACTTACATCTTTGCAGTTCTCAGACTTGGAAAAGTGAATGAGGTCATCGTTGTACATGTCTTGTGTGTTAAGGAGGTCGCTATACTCTTTCTGGCTCAGATCCTCTGGGTTGATGCCATTGGCACGCAGGAACTCTTGGTATGCCACACTGAAAGCCTGGCCGATGGATTGAGCTATGAGCTGAGCCTGAGCACAAATAGAAATCAGGTAAAATGAACAACTAATATTATATTAAATAACTAAAATATTACATTGCACAAATGCAATTTGATTTATCTAACCATTTTTAAAGGACAGCAGTTTAAAAAAAGATGACAGTTAAACACATGGGTCAAGAGACGACAAGGGCGGCATCCCTCAGGATAGTCGCATACACGCCTTTTGCCCTCATGTCACTGTTGTACACTGTGCTGAGACATACGCTGTGACATATACGGGCTCTTTAAATTCAAATAGCCTCTGCAGCCGAACAGAGAAAAGGTCACTTCCCATCTACTGATTCAACCCACGCAGCAAGATGCCCAGGAACACCATCTGGATTAATGCTATTAGAGGTCACTACCACAATGGCCAGTGACTGCAATACTGAACATGCTGGGGGGAAAATGTGAGGAGACTGAGAAAAATTGGGCAAATATGGATGACTAAATGTGGAAAAAGTGCAAAGGGTGAATATGGAAGGGAGTTGCTGTTGTGTGTTGTGGTTGAACCCCCCTTAAATGTGGTAAAACCGCTGTAATAAACAGCCTAGAGTGGCTTATTGCTTTCATCAACCACAACACCAGCAGTATTATAAAAATGAAGTGTGTAAATCCATTTTATAATATATCGTTTTATAATGCTAAAGCAATAAAATGAAACTGTCGCCCTGACAGCCTCCTTTAGCCGACGGTTGATAAGGTCACACTGACACATAGCTGGGAGGAAGAACTCACATCTTCAGATTCAAACACGTGACAGATCATCTTGTATTGCCGCTTCTCGTCCTGGGCAGGGTCAGAGGCTTCCATGTTCTCCTGAGAGTCAGAGCGAGCCATTCTCCTTCTGGCCATCAACACCACGATGTTCCCAATATCAGCGATGTAAGAGATGGTCCTTAAAGGGTGGTCCATCATGGTCTCCTGTGAATCAGGAGAAGATTGTAATGGTAAGATTAAGCTTAATCTATTTCTACACACACACACACACACAATATATCTATCTATATCTATATCTATATCTATATATTTTTTTTTTCTCAATCAATATTGTTATTCTATAAAACATTGAAGATAAAAATACTGGAAAAGAACAATTGGCAATAGCAAAAGTCCATTTAGGTTGTATTCAGATTTGTTTTTTTAAATAAGTTTATTTTTCAAACCCCATTTGCAAATCTTTCTTCTTGTTTAAGCTTAAATCAAACCAAAATTTAGACAGGTTTCAGCTAGTATACATTTTTTAGTACACTACAATTCAAAAGATTGGTGTTAGGTAAAAAATATTTTATGTTTTTGAAAGAAGACTCTTATGCTCACGAACCTACATTTATGTGACCAAAATACAGTAAAACAGTAATTGACAGAAGGAAGAATTGAGGATCTCAAAGCAGCATTAATTTTATTTAACAAAACAACACAGAATACAAAATTGCAAACTGAATGTACGATCAGGTATATGAAACAGCTTTATAAGCACTGAAAGACAACGACCGACAAGGAATAGAAACAAACTAGCAACAGAAATAAAAAGGAACAGGAACTAAGACAAAGGAAAACAAGAACATATAAGTCCATGAAACTGAAACTGAAACTCAGGGCCGAGGCAGATTCTTAAGCCCGGAAGACCAAGGTGAAGCTGGGAATCTGAGGACCAAGTAAGAGCTGGGAGCTGGAAAGCCCAAGGTGAGGCCAGGGAACCGGGTGGAACCAGCAGAGAAAGAGAGAAATCAGCAATTAAGAATGAGCCAGGAAGCTGGACGGAGCCAGCGATGAAGAAGGAGCCAGGAGGTCGGCAGAGCCAGAGTAGATAAAGGAGCTGAGAAGCAGGGCACGACCAGCAGAGGAAGTGGATCGAGGAAACTGGGTGGAACAGGCATGGGCAGGGAGCTGGATGAAACCAATGGAGCAGGGAGGCATACTAGGGTGGGCAGTAGGGGGAGAAATGGTTCTGGTGACCACAAGTCCATCAAAACTCCCACAGGGATGGACATGGCATCTGGCTTTAGCTCCTGACCAGCCTTGGCGACTAGCTCGGGCTCCGGGAAGACATTGGAGGATCCTCTCCACCAATGGAGGGTTCATGGTTGGCGTGGGCTCTGGCTTTGTGTTTGTGGAGGGTGCAAGCTCTGGCTTTGGGTTTGTGGCGGGATTTAACTCAGGCTCTGGGTGTCAAGTGTTCTCCTCGACCTCCCCCACAGTTAGGGGGGAACCAACCAGCAACAATGCAAACTCTATCTATTGCTGCAGCGAGCAGCTGGAGTTCCCCATTGGAAGAGACTGAAGGAGATTGTCGTCTAGCCCACTCCAAAAAACACATCTTGAGTGTGTTCTTGTCCCAGGGTCAGTCATTCGGTCATGCTCAGACATAAGGAAGAGTTGAGGCCGGATCTCAAAGCAGCATTAACTTTACTTAATAATATAACAAAGAATTCAAATCGCAAAGTGAATGTAGGCGCAGGAAATCTCATCAGCTTTTCAAGCACGTAAAGACAATAACCAACAGGTAACAGAATGAAATAAGGGATATATATACACACAGGGATAACAAGCTAAATTAACATGATGCAGATAATGATCATGGGTAACCATAGAAACAACCTAGCAATTGGAATAAAGGAAACAGGAACTAAGACAAAGTATAAATTAAAATGACGCCAAACTTTTAAATGGTAGTGTGTATTTTTTTTTTTTGAAAGATCAAGAAAAATTCAGTTTCTTATGATGAGACAAATAGGTATTCTGTACTTATACTAACTCATTGTGATGTCTGCTCTAGTATTTTGTTCACTTTTGGTAAAAAAGTGTGGAAACCAAAGTCATGTAGGTGATGAAGTACCTGTGAGTCTGCATTGAGCACTTTGATTCTCTGAGTGGAGATGAAGAGATCTACCTCCGTCATGGGCTGAGCTTCACCTTCTGGAGCCTGAAGATGGAGAAAATCACACAATATCAGTCACTGAGAGAGACATTAACAGAGCGAAAGAGAGAGAGAGAGCTGACAAGGCCCAGAGATGCCATGAAGGAGCGTACAAACATCTTCCAACATTTGCCATCTTTAAGGCCAGATATTCAAATTATTTTAAACTCTCTCCTTCATTGTGTAACTCTGATAACCTGTGCTTTTTGTTAAGCCAGCTAGTATTGCAAGTTGGCATGGGGTTAGTTTGGTTAGTTTTGTTTTTCATTTCAAGAAATTCAGTAAGTTAAGAGAAAGAGAGGGATACAGAGTTTTCAACCAAGTGCTGGACAGCTGAATAAAAAAGACCAAGAGAAGTGCAAAACATGCGGTGCCAGATATACACCTTCAAAAACAGTCACAAACACAGCACAGTACCTCAGAAAGAAAAATATCAGGTACGAAGAAGAAGAAAGTAAAGATCACTTGCATTTTCTGTATCCAGCAAACTAGACATTCCCGGCCTTAACTTATTCCACGGCTTCCCCATGTAACATCTGGTGATAAAACTGAGGTAATGTTTGGTGTGGAATGAACAATGGCTAACAGACTGTGCGGACGGACACAGGTACATGACTCATTGCTGGATTCAGAAAAAAATGGCAGAGTGACAGAAATTATGAAAACACTGAAGTGCTGAAACCAGGCAAAAGAAGAAGACGAAGAACAAAAATAAAAACAAAACACCAAACCGATGACCAATTACTGCACCTTCTTCCTGTTTTTGGCTAATTTCTGGGCCGTCTGCTTAGCATGGAACAAACAGAGACAGGAACAGTGTTAGATAAAGCAGAGCTCAGCAAGACCAATCACATTTGAGGTATCTCTCTGCTCAGTAAGCTGCATCTGAAAAGTGACTGCATTTTTATCAGCTGTAGAACGGATTCAGATGACACCAAGCCAAGATTATTAGACACCACCCTGCAACAATATGTTGCCTTTGGCTTCTTTTCATGGCAATTTGCACCGTCATCCACCAGGTGGCCCATTTGTTCTTTTAATAAAATGTCTACTGATGGTGTTATATTACAGAACATCCTGTTCATAAAACATCAACTACACAAAGCAGGGATGAACTCTGCTGAAAATTAGATTAAGAGCAAGTTCAAACCTGCCAGCAGGCTGTGATAATGGATCGAACTGGCCATCTAAGGAAGATCTACATCATGGCAGCTGAGGCAGGGTGTATTGATTCAGATGTCTCTCCAAATGCATGCAATTTACACTTGTTTTATGTACCGCATTGAATCTGTCAATCTGCTAAACCCCCCATATTAACGATCCTCAAGGATGTCGCTCATTTTGAGCTCATGGTTGTGCATGGGAGAAGGTACGGTGTCTCACACATGCAGGTGAGGTGTGACCCAATAAAACAAAGAACTCATAACCTATGATCTTTTTTCAGTTGTTTTTAACAATGATCTCATTCCAAGAATAAAATATGGTGGTAAAGGCCCGTTCACACCAAGAATGATAACTATCACACCAGTGGCCGATATCATTCTGTTTATTCTAAGCGCGTGCTTGTCTGTCACTTTAAATGCTCCAACAGGATGGATTCTGATTGGCTATCAATGTTTTTATCGTTTATCAGCTGGACTAAATCGCTCTGAAAGTGATTCCACGATATTGTTTCTCTGTGCCGTTATCATTATAGCTGTGGTGTGAACTCTGCTATTCTTTAATATTGAGAAAGATTTTTAGAACTATATCTATATCATTATCTATATAGGTATCATCCTTGGTATCCTTAACTGTATAATCCATAAGCATTTACATATTTACATATTGTCTTTTGAGGGTCAAGCGCATAAAGCCGAAGATTTGACATCTATTTGGCCCACATTAAACTTTTTCAATTCTAAGGAGGAGCTCCATTACAAGAGAAGGGGAAACTTTTTTTTTAAGGTGATGTGAAATGTGACTCTTGGTCTTTTAAGCAAAACTGTTAAATCAGATAATCTACAAAAGGACAGCATATTGACTTATTCTGTAAATACTAAATAAGTGTCAAGTTTCCCTGACAATATTTGACCGAAACTCATTTGAGGAACCCTTCAACCTTAACTGCTAAGAAGACCTGGGGCCGTATTCACAAAGAATTTTAAGGCTAAAAGTAGCTCCTAACTGGCGAATTTAGGAGCAACTCCTAAAAATAATGGGTGTGTCTCTCGTAACTTTAGGACTCCTAATTTTTTTGACTAAGAGTAATTCACAAAGCATTTTAGCCCTAAAAGTAGCACCTAAGCCTGGGACAGCTTAAAAGAAGTCGAGAGGACTCCTAACTCACTAAGACCTATTCACAAACCGCTTTTTGTGGCATTTCACGTTGCGATGTTTTGAAATGCGTACGTGGCGGCTACAGGAGCTTCCAATCGCGAGGGAACAATTTTGCATTGTAGGCATAACTAGGGATGCAATAACGCCACCAACAACAACCAAAACTAGGCTACTCATTCATTGCATGTAAACTAATTGTAACGTTTGATTGTGAATAAAATTAAAATGTTCTTCTCTTTGCAAACGTAGGCAGAGGCATATAGTGACAGATTAATTCAATAATGTTGCAAAGATATTGCATCAATCCATATGTTTCATTAGGCTACTAGGCTATTTGTTTTTCCTTACTCTTTATTCATTTAGGCTATTTATTCAGTTATTCATCATCTTCCGTCCTTCGCAATACTTGTGTAGCGCACGCATTCTCAGACCTGTCACCTGTCAATCATCATCGTAGGGGAGGGGTTTGGAATCATTCCCGCGTTACAATCATCAGCCAATCAAGGTGGTCACTTCAGTCAAGCTCGTGCATGAGTAATGATGTCATCCATAGCAACGAAGACTCACTCTTAGTTTAGGAGTTGTCATTTTTCTTTACTAAGAGTAGGTCTGAAAGGCGTTGTGAATAACTTTTAAGAGAAAACTCCTAGCTAAAATCTTTTAGTGTGATTTAGGAGTACTCCTAGTGGTAAGATAAAATGCTTTGTGAATACGGCCCCAGATCAGGTAATAGGGATGCATGATATCTATCAGTTATTTATTTATTTATTTATTTCAATCAATTTAGATATAAAGATGATATTGGATATTTAATTGTGCTGCTCATTTAAAAAAAAATAAAATAATAAATAAATAATAATAATTACTATCATCAAACACAATTTAATAACACTGTTAAATGTATTTTTTGGGGAAATCTCAAAATTAATATCCATTTTCATTGGGGTGCATAATTTTACTTGTAGCATTTAATATGATTGATTTAGTTTTAAGTGTATCCAGCATTGGATGTTGGTGTGCTGGTGTTATCATTGTGCTGCTTAATATATTCCCTAAAGCTTTCACTATAACTACTTTCACAGCTAACAGGGAATGTTCTCAGAACTTTCTGGCAAGGTTCTCTCAAAGTTATGAACAAACATTATTCCACTAATGTTAATAGAATGTTTGTTCAGAGTTATCTGGCCTTTGCTAATATTCTCAAAACGTTAGCACAAAACATTATTTTATACATCGTTCATGGAATGTTTTTTCTCTGAAACATTTCAGTTGGATGTTCATTTAACATTTTTTAAAAGTTACTACTTGTTTCAGAATGTTTATAGAACATTTGAAAGGAACGTTCCCAAAATGTTTGCAACAGATAAATATATATATATAGATCAAATGGAATGTTCTCTTAATGTTTGTATAACCAACTTTAACTTAACACGAATGATAGAAAAATGTTATTTAGAACATATTTTTGTTTGTAGGGTTGGCCAATTTGGTGAAAAGGTAAATGCTGGTCCATCAGCTAGACCAGCACCAATCCAAGGCTAACCAGACATGAATTTCATGCTGATTTAAGTTTATAAGCTGATAAAACAGAAGAATCTGATGTCCACACAGTTACCTATCAATGACTTAATAATTATAATCATTAGCAATCATCTATTCTGATATCGTGGCCTGCAATACCACACAGCAATCTGTAATTGAACATTTTAACACAAAATGTACATACAAAGGGACATGCTGAAAGAACACTAAATGGCACAGGTGTTGGGCTCACTGCATTTTTTAAGGTGGAGGTAAAAAATGCTGAGTAATGCAGCTGACAGGGCGAATGGCTGATTTATGCTGCAGGAGGATGAACAGGAGGGAGGTGGTAAATGTCTCTGATCCTTCGGAACAAGAATCATAGGATAGGTCCCTGCATTTGACTATGGAATCATTACCGCAAGAGGACCACACACACACACACACTCTTAGTTGTATGATCATCTCTCTTCTTCTGCAGTGAACTGACATTTCAATTCGAACAACAAAATATGACTTTCTGTCTGCAAAACGCAACTTCATCATGTTGTATCCGAGGAATAAAATGCTTGCGCAATAAATACACTATCTGTACACGACAAGTCAGAGCACAGCTCTGCATTCCTTATGAATTTCCATTATTTTGTCCTAAAACTGTCACTTTTGCTTTCTTGGAACATTTATGCTGATCCTGAAGCAAGTATTGCTTAGGAAATTTCTTGAGATAGATTCATAGAAGCTCGGGTTTACATCTTTACAGCGGGGTAAAGACAGAACCCTTTCACCTCACCTTAATGCGACTCACAGCCTCCTGAGCCTGCATCATGCGCACATTTTTGGAGGGTGTCTTGTCTGAGAGCAGCTGGGTGGATCCCAGGTAGTTAGCAGCAAAGATAATACCATCAATGAGGTCCTCTGGGTCACATGGGCCTGGTACTAACAGAGAGGAGAGGAACATTTCAGATCATCTTCAAAGCATGCTTATTTGGCAGCTGTGGACCTGAAAATTTTAACAATTAGGAAATTACAGACAATCTTACCTTCCACATATGTCGGGAATGAAGCAAGACTTCTCCTTGCCTGCACATAAAACAACAAAGACACAAATGGCTCAATACAACATACTTTAAGCTGTTATTTTATTGCACAATATAATATAATAAAATATATTACATTATATAATAGAAAATAATACAGAATACCATGATAATATAACATATAAATAATAATATAATATATGGTAAAATAATATAATATAATATTCAATAATAGTATTTTGTATTATATAATTGTAAGCAATACAGATGGATGGATAATGCACAGTGATATATTATGTTATATTATACATATCTATATTATACAGTGAATTTCTCTGAGATCATAGATGCCACTTCTTGGGCTTTTTGGGATAATATTTGAAGGTTTGGTGATTTTTAGAAATGTTTTGTTTTTGGGTAACACTTTACAATAAGGTTTATTTGTTAACATTACTTAACTACATTAGTTAACATGGACTAATAATGAACAGCACTTATTAATCTTAGTTAATGTTATTTTCAACATTTACTAATACATTATTAAAATACAAAAAAGTTTTATTTATTAACATTAGTTAGAACCAACAAGAACAAACATGAATAGTTGTATTTTTATTAACTAATGTTAACCAAGATTTATAAATACAGTAACAAATGTATTGCTCATTGTTAATGTTAGTTAATACAGTACATTAATGTTAACAAATGAGAACTTATTGTAAAGTGATACCGCAAGAATACATTATATATAGGCAAAGCAGAAATACAGCTTTAAACTTGAATCTGCTCCAATTAATCTATTATAACGGTCTCTTGAATAATTTATAATAACTTATAAATCACACACAGTCAGGGCCCTAATGCTGTGGCCAGTAATATGCGTCTAATTAAGTTCCTAGAGCACCTTCTCAACATTATTACCAAGAATAATAAAAAAGAAATCTTCAATTTTCTTCAATTTTCAGCACAGTTTCAGAGGTCTATTCATAGCCTCCTACCTCTTTACTGGCTGGAGATGGAGACTCAAAGCTGTCGCTCCCCTCGTGTGGCGGCAGGGGACGGCTGGAAGACTCCGCCCCCTGTGGGGACGTGGAGCCTGAGCCTGGAGACTGGACAAAACAGACACATTCATTAATATTGCATGCTTTACAGTCTATCATTCTGGACAACTGACTAATAGAAAAAGTACATTTACTCATGTATTGAGACTTTCTGTGACATTTAGAGTGCATTATGTTAATACAAGTCTTCACAGTTTTTGAATAAATGAAATAAATGAATAAAAGAAATTGGTATAATTTAAATAGCAAAGCAATGAGGTAGATTCAAACCAAAGAGACTGATAACATAAAAAGACTAATGTGACACAATTGAAAACTGCCAGTGTGTGTACGATGTACTGTTAAATGACTATTGTTGGCAGTAGGGTTCAGTTCAGACACCAGGTAAATAATTCCCAAAGAGAAGAAACTTAAAACAGTATTGCTATCTCAAAACTACACCTCATTCCTCTGAAGAGGTCATATCTGAGTCCAAAATGTGAAATACTAGAGAACAAATGACTCATACCCTGAATAACCAGAGCACATTAAAATGAAATATTTAAAAGATATTCCTTTGTCATAACAAATACTGCAGTCAAGTCCCACAATGTATCTCCATTACAATAATATAATCAGACGTGTAGAATGGAAATGAACACTGTAAAAAAAATGTTGCTGCCTTAAATTTAAGCACAATCAACTTGGATGTTTAAGTCATTACAACTTAAATTACATTCAACTGACTTAAAAAATGGTTGAATCTTGTACAACAAAAAAAATTGAGTTAAATGAGTTAAAGCAACGTAAAAACATTACGCTGATACTAAAACATTCAAAGATAAATCCAAACCACATTTTACGTAAAGCTCCTCACCTCATCGCCATGGTGACGATCTACCTGATACGTCCAGAAATTTTCCATATCAATAAGCGCTTACAAGAGCTGCAGTGAAAAATGTTCTTCCTCAAGATACACTCAAATCAAGTGCAACAGCAGATGTTGCTCTTTGGACCAGAGTACAAGAGAGAAGAACATAAGAGCCTCTTCCTCTCTCATCAAACTCACGTTGATAACCCCACTTACAACAGAGGAGAACACGGCTCCAGTTACAGCCCGACCTGGGAAAACTGTTCCTGGAACAGCTTCGCTCAAGAGCGACATGGATCAGAGACCACCACACTATGCCACATCAGTGCTATTCTGCCGGAAAAAATAATTTCTGCTAAATTCCCTGACATGTTTACTGGTGGAATAAGCAGCACTAATGAAGTTAGCAGATACTAGAAGTCCCTATTAGTTATGGACTCATTTTTGACTTTTCACACACACTGAAATATAAAATGACCTATACGCTGAGTTTGAATAAAAATAAAAATAATGAAAATAAATAATACATTTTAAAGCATGTTAAGCATTAATGGAGGGCAGGGGAAGACGGCAGTTTTTCTTCTCTGGTGTTATATGAGCCTTGCTGAATTATTTACAGGCCGTCTCTTTCTGTGTCTCTTTGACTGCACTAAATAAATCATATTGTGAAGGGGAAAAATAACAGGCTTCTGATGAAATGTCAAATTCTGAAAACGGCACCGAATAGGAGTGGGCAGGACACCACCAAGTGTTCAGCGCAACTTTAATGGGATTTAATTGTGGGATATGTGGAAGATGCATGACTGAATGATATTCACTGAACGACCGTTGTTTACAGTTGAGATAATACAAAATGAATATGAAATGTTTAGGATGGTTCACTATTTCTAGGGAATTAATCAAATGTAAGAATTTTCAAAATAGATATGCACTTTTGAAGAGGATTTTTGGATCATCTCAAATCATAGTGGAGAAAATGATCACCAGTTTTGACACAAACGTGGAGTTCATGCAGCACAAGTGCTGCTGTCAATAAAGCAAAAAAAGACAAACCAAACACTAAGAAATTGTGACTGACTTAAAATTTGACTCAGATTGTTAGCTAATAATGTATTTCGTAATAAAAATATTGAATTGCAAAATAAAAGCTTTCACTGGTCTCAGGCTGTTTATGGAAACGAGAACCCAAAGAGAACCCTTAGCCCTCGCGATCTCTGAGACCAACTTTCCTGATGTAATGGCGTTTTGACTGTCAGGTAGAAGTCTGCTGTGGAGACCCTTCTGAAACTTAAAATGACAAGTGGGACAACTTACGGTCTTGTGGACTTAACAGAAACAAGCACGTGGAGGCCATTGTAAGACCACAAGACCCCACGTGCACATGAAGTGTGTGGCATTTGGAACAGGGCCAATGTAGTTATTGTTGATATAACAACAACTAGATGTTAAACTATTATGAGTTATGACATGGGAAATCAAATTTGCCTTGATCTTTTGACATAAGCGCTCTTTGTACCATTAAAACATCCTCATTATAAACCAAGCATTTATTTAATCAAGCTCCAAAAATGGTCCATTTGGATATTGCGAGATCTGTGATGTCATTTGCATATGCCTGCTTCCAGAACAAGACATTGACGAATAGTTTTACATCATCGGCCCCGCACACTGGAGTTAAATCACGAAAGCCTAACATTAGCCTACACTGGATGTGAGTGTCGCATCAAAAGCCAGACCAAAAAAGTAGAGAAATAAAACGTAATCATATCACTCCAATCTTAGCTTCTCTTCACTGGCTTCCTGTCTTTTTTAGAATTCAATTCAAAATTTGATTGAATTTGAAAATTGTTTTTAAAGCTCGTAACAGGCAAGCTCCATCTTACATTTCTCATCTTATTTATTTGAATTCAGCTCCTAAGTCCCTTAGGACTGCCAAAAAGCTCTCCTACACGTCCCACGAAAGGTGACAGAGCCTTTGCAGTTGCTGCTCCACGGTTATGGAATCAGCTGCCACCTGCCATTAAGAGTGCTCCTTCTATTTCTGTTTTTAAATCTAGACTTTAGACACACCTTTGCTCTTTAGCCTTTCCTGATTATTAATTTATGGATTAGTAACTGTTATCTTTGTTAACTATTTTATTTTAATGCATTTTATGATTGTTTGTATAGCACTTTGGTCAGTGTAAGCTGAATTTAAATGTGCTCTATAAATAAAATTGACTTACTTACTTACTAATAAGTAAATAATTCATGTAAATTACGTTTTTTCTCCATACAGTATGTATTTGTTTTAGGTGCAAAAAACTATATTAACATTATAAGTGTACCTCAAGGAACATAAGTAACTCTGGGAAATATTCTCAAGGTAATTGATAAAAAAGCTAAATAAATAAAATAAAATAAAATATAAATCTAAGATGAAAGAGTAAAAATATGTTTAGCCTTGGCAACTAACTGAAATAATGTTTACTAACTACTAAAAATTAACTTAATCTAAACATAAATAAATATACATAACAAAATGAGTAAAACGTACACTAAAATTAAAATGAAAACTGAAAATGTAAAAATAAAAGCCAATTCAAAATATTAATAAATACTAAAATAGTTAATAAACTAGATGTACCGCATGGCGGTACAAAATATGACCGCCGCTCAGGCCTGCACTGGCTTTCCACAAAAATAAATGACGTGGAGCAATTTGGCTGTATTGCGTGTTTATGTATATACCTAAAAAAAGTAGTAGTATGTGCATGTCTGTCTGTGTGTGTGTGTGTGTCTGTGTGTGTGTGTGTCTGTGCGTGTATGTATGCGTGCGTACATGTGTGTGCGCGTGTGTTTGTGTGTGTGTGTCTGTGCATGTGGATTTGTATGTGTGTGTATGGGTGTGTGTGTCTGTGCGTGTGGATGTCAATGTGTGTGCATGCTTGTATTCCTGCATGTGTGTGTGTGACAGTATCATCCTAAACCAGCAACCCTTCGCTCAACACCACCATCTACAGGCCGATGAGTGTACAGTCACTAAATGTGCACACAAATGAATTTATTTTATACCCCCCCATGGATGAAATTCTACGAAACTTAGCATACCCCCAGAGGATGTCAAGTTAATCATACACATGAAATATGGTGCAGTTCTGAACATCTCAACTGAAGATAGGGGCGATTAAAGCAGAATAATATTGCATTTTCATTTTTTATGGGCGCAAATCACAAATGAGTGATTATGGGCTAGGTTGATGTGGGCCCTTAAGACCAACATACCATAAAAATTTCTTCATCCTCGGTGCCATGGTTCAGGTAGTTATTTAGGAAAAACTGCATTTTTTGGGTTTGGGGGGGCCCAGCGCGGGGGGGGGGGGAGTGGCCCCCGGGGACCAAACGAAATTTTTCCGTAAAAGTCTAGTGGGGCTACATGCCCACCAAATTTCATGTTCCCCGGTGTTTCGGTGTCCCTGGTATCGTTGACGAAAAATTCAGTAGATGACAAAAAAAAAAAAAAAAAAAAAACTTTGACAATCCCTATATGACCGCTTTCGCTAGCTATGCTAGCGGCGGTCATAATAATAATAAAATAACATGGGAAGCCAAAGTAACCTCCTCAATAATCTGAATAAAAGAATATGAGTGCAAAAATAATATGCTACAGATAAAACCTGAACATTTATAATCATCACAATCATTTACAAAATCAACCATAATTGCAGTGGGTGGTGGCTGGTGTCTTCTTTAAACTCCCACTGGGAGATTTCAATTAAGTGCAATTCTTTATATGTTCCCTCTCATCAGAGAGCCAAAAGCCCTCGATCCCATAGAACTGCTTCCAAATGAGGCCTTGTGCTCATGAATACTGCTCAGACAAACAATGGTGATTAATTAACACTGTCGAAATAGCTAACAGATGAGCTGGGCTTTTCTGCTGTTTGTTTAGTGAGACTGTGTGTACTTATGTGTACTGTATTTCTGTAATGTGTTGGTAATAGACAATGTGACTGATTCAGCTGTGATTGAGTAAAATTACACAGCACAGAATCTATTAATTATGTAAATGTAAAACAAAAGAAAAGATATCACAAATCTCAAGCACACATCATGAGATGATATTATTAAGTTGATACTAACCGCGGGCGCACTTGAATGACATCTACTCATTATGTTAATAAAAAGGGTAATACTTATCTCAGATAATAAAAAAAAAAAAAAGAGGAGCGAGAGAGAAGAAAAGTAAAGACATGGTAATTTTGTTGCCTTTCTTATACAGAGAACTCATCTTTCTCTCTATGCTTTGTTCAGACAACGTCTGTTGTGGCTGAGGAGCAGGACAACTTCATTTGCACACGATGGTCATGTGTAGCACTCGCAGAATACAGATGAGCTCTCCAGGCCACGGATAAGGAGAACCGTTCTATGAGTGCGAGCAGTCTTCATTTTCTAGCGACATGCAATTTGTCCGGCGCCGTGGCAGGCACCACTCATGAGAGAGACTAGTGTGTGCCACCGTCCTCTCCAGAAATGAACAGTGATAGAGCAATGAAGTCACGACCAGAGGAATGATGTGATTCACCCTGTGAGGCTGTTGCAGCCAAGGAGAACAACAACGCAATTGTACATGCCCTCCTTTTTTTGGCATTTGCTGCACCTGCTACAAATATTTAACGTGAATTAGAGTAGTGTTAAGGCAAACAGACTTATACATCTTATCACTCTAATCAAGTTAAAGCAGATGTGCGTCATTTTCTCTGAGTTGGACCTATAACTGGCCTCTGTGTTGAGCGCTTGCACTGAAAGAAAAGTGCAGGTGACGTATATTTAATCCTTCAAATATCTGACGAATTGTGTTGTGCACTTGGACCGGCAGATGAAGAATGTAGCATGATGTAAATGTGCTTTAGAGTTAGTACACCCAATTTTTTTTATTCTGTCATCATTTACTCAGCCTCATTGTTTAAAACCTGTAGGCTATATGATTTTGGTTAATCCATTTTTGTCCTTTTGTCCCTCCATTGAGAGTAACCAAACTTAGAAGATCTAAAAAAGGTCCTAAAAGCATCACAAACTGAATACATATGAATCGAGTGGTTTAATCGAAGTCAAAGACAGATAATTAGGCTTTTATTTACATCTAAACAATGAACATTTTCACATATGGCACACCACGACACACCACGGAAGCTCAAACGTGCGAGAACCAATGAGGTTTGCTCTAGCACATGACTCATGCACAAGCTTTTGTATTACCATTACCACATGTGATGGGCTCTATGTATGTGTGTTTAAATGTGAATAAAAGCCTAAAGTAATTCTGTTCATTAAACTGCTCAGTTCATACTGATTCGTTTTACAATGCCTTTACAACATTTTTAGATCTTCTAAATTTTGGCTACCTGGACTTTCAATGGAGGAACAGAAAGTCCTGAGTTTGGAATGACATGAGGATGAGAAAATGATGACGGAATTGACATTTTTTGTGAGAACTACCACTTTAAGAGTGACTTTGTAAGCAAGAACATCCCATATAAATAAAACTGTGAAAACAACAGCAGTGATGATGCTATAAACTGCATAAACTGCAGTGCAACAACAGAGTAGCAAAGATAGCAGGACATCTTGCATAGTGCGGCTCATACTCACATCAGCCCCCAGAGACGGCTGCAGGTCAGATTCTGCTGTAGGACTCAGGTCCTGCCTCATTACCCAGATGGGTTCTTTGGGCTCGTCTGGCGTGTAGGGCGAGCGGACCGTCCTTGTCTTCACCTCCTCTATTGCCTCTTTGATGTCCTTAATAGCCAGTGAGATTGCATCTCTCTTTTCACGACTGCTCCTCACGACTGGAGCTATCTCTTCTGAGGGACTTCTGGGGGGCTGCTCTCCCCCCTCTCCTTCAGTTATTGGCTCTGGGGGTTTGATTTCATCCATTTGACCATGGGACTCTGACTTGGTCCAGTCTTCTTCATCACCGTCCTTGTCCAGGCCCATGGCGACACGCTCCAGGCTTTGTGAGCTCAGACTCTCCTTCACCTCTGCCACAATCTGGTCAATGTCCTCATCCTGCTCGCAGCTGTCGACTCGGGGATACGGGGCAAACTCTGCTTCCTTTTCAGGGCTGTCAGACTCTCCGTCAGATCGCTCGTCGTAGTGGTGGAGCCTGGACCCAACCGCCTCCTGTTGCTCGTACAATTCACGCTCGAAGAGTCTGAACTCTGCCCTACGCTGTTGTGGAGTCTGTCCCTCAGCTTTGGTCGAGGGGCCGTCCGTGATCTCCTCGTAAACGTGCTCCTGAAGGGTGTATTCAGTATAAGGCTCAGAGTATGGCTCTGGATCTTCTGTTGCTCCAACTTCACGGGCCTCTCCTTCTCCGGTGGGACTGCGGTACATGGGTTGAGTGTAAACATAATTGGAGTAGTTGGGGTTTAGCGTCTCTGCATCATGGGGCCTCTCGGCATTAGGCAGGGGCTCTCGAGGTAGGGGCGGTGGCTGAGGTGGGTATTGGGGTTGGAGGTAAGCTGGACCACCGTGCTGTTGCTCTGACTCTGCACTCTCGGTGTACTCCTCAGCTTCAGGGCGCAGTGGGATGCCATATGTGCTTTCGTCTTCGGGCTCCGCTTCAAGAACCATGACTGCATCCCCCTCTGCCCGGTCCGTGTGGTTGTGGAAGCCACTCTCGGTGCTGGCGGATCGGGCCAAAGCGCTGCCACCATCTCCCTCGTCTTCCTCAGCTTCCTCTGGCTCTCTGGCTGGCGTCATGGCTTGCGTAGGAGAGATGAGATGCTGTTGATGTTCCAGCCTGTGCTGTTCGGTTCTCTCTGCATCTCTCTGCTGCCTCTCCCGCTGTCGCTGTCTCTGTTGCTGTGCCCGAAGTCGGGCCTCGTTGTCTCCCTGTCTGCGGTAGCGTGTCACTGCAGGTCGTGGTATGGGCTGCTGAACAGGTTGCTGCTCGGTATCACCATCTTCCGCTGGCCTCCTCGTGGCACGTGTGCGGTTCGTCCCTCCGTTTGATCCCTCGTACCTGCGGTAGCGCGGGGCCCCCTGCTGTTGGGACTGGTAGTGGTTATTCTCCGTACCATGGTTGCTGTGGTGGTTGCGGGAGCGACCGGAGCGGGAGCTGCCATCTCCGTTGTCGTGGCGTCTACGGTGGGATGAGGGGGGCTGTTGGCCCTCGGGGCCTCTACGCTCCAGGTCTGCCTCAGCCGCCTCTCTCAACTCCTGGCCGTGTGGCGCCTCCTGGTGGCTCATGATTGGAAGAGGGGAAGGTCTACACACAGAGCATTACTTCTCCCAGCAGGGCTCCACTCAAGCACGGCCTGCAGAAAAAATGAACAAAAAACAGATATAAACCTTAAAACAGCAACAACTCAGTAAGAAAGATCATTGAAGAAGTGCACACAGTAGTTTTCCCTTAGGTACATATAAATAAATGAATAGTACTGTTGTATTATTTATTTTTTTTTCATTTAAAAAGAAAAAGCATAAAAAAGATGAGAACATAAAAAATATAAAATAATGACTAAATAAAATTGTTAAACAAATTAAAGCACTTGTTAAGGTACTTGTTAAACAAATTAAAAGTGTAATTTTGGCTGAATAATCTGTCTGTATGAAGGCATACAGAAGGCTCCAGTCATATCAGATGCCAAATACAAAATGCCACTAAAGCATCAGTATGCTTGGGGTACATGCCTGGGCTTTAAAATAAAACTAACTTTAGCTGGAAAATAACTTTATTAAAGAACCGCTATAAAGCCAAAACAATCTCTGTTACCTTAAATTATACGTTTATCTCTGTAAAGCTGCTTTGAAACAATCTACATTGTTAAAAGCGCTATATAAATGAAGATGACTTGACTTGACCATTACATTCTATAAAGTTTTCCAATAAGAATTAAGACTAATTCACCTACAATCTCTGACCAATTACTAGGGGGAAAAATCCATCATTAGCCTTTGTTGTAGCTGATGTTTTATTCATAGTGACATTTGCTATACAGCCACATATTGAGATCAGCTGCCTCTGTATTTGATGTACAAAGATTATGGTTGGTTATATATTATTCACACATGCTTCAATCAGTAAAGGCCTAAATTTAGTCAAAATCTCTGAAACTGTAGCAATTATGTACAGCAGCAGAAGCATCTCTGTCTGTGTTTACTGAGAGCTTTATCACCACGCAACAGCTAGAAATGCAAAGAGCAGTAGAAACCCCCCAAGCCTCCACTTTCGTTCCTCTTATAACTCTCATCAACATCAGCTGAGTCGGGATGTACAACAAAACAAGCTGAATAACATAACACAATCATTTTAATGAGAGAACTTGCATTCAAACCCCTGTCAAGCTATCTGACCAGTCATGTTTACACATTAACCTCTTCACTTTTTTCAATGTCGGAATGAGCTCCTGAGGGCAATCTTGTGCATTTGGTACAAGTGAAAGACAGCACTATTAGACTCGACTACATGTGACCTACTTCTGCAGTTGATGCCAGGAAAGTGGGTGATACACTACCATGAACAAAAGAAGAGGTTCTCAAAATAGGGATGAACAACTGAAAAATATGTATTTTAATATGCATCAGAGATGTATCTCTCGCCTGTATGTGCGGTGCAAGAAATTATTAAGAAATCTCACCATTTTGAATTTAAAAACATGCTATCATTTCTCGTGATTCATGTAATTCATAACCGAATGTGACAAGAGAAGAAACTTTTGCGTTTTTGACATATTGTGCATATGTGTGGGGAATGTGTGCATATTTTAAAATGTTATTTGCAAATTGTCTAAAATGATTACTTAATAACTGCAAACAACATATTTTAACATTCTTACTTCTTTATTCCCTTAACCCCCTTTTAATCCTTTAATTATTTAGTTATTTTAAAAATAACAACAACCATCGTTAGGTGTGCCCTCCCCCCAAGCACAAGAGTGAAACTCCACCTATGTTTTTGTCCAGATGTCTTCATTAAATACCAAACTTTTGACATTTTTGGAGCATCATGATGGGTGACATTTTGCAGCAGACTTCCATCTGGAAAAAGACAAGGCTGAAAAGCAGCTGTGATCAATCAACACAAACAATTAGCCACACTTTAATTTGTTTCCTGACAGCTTACTGGAATGAGCAACAGTGTCTTTAAACCTTAGACCGATGGGGAGGAAGAGTGAGTGATAGAAATATGCGGCAGCATACGGCCTACTTAAACATGAGTCACCGCTGCAAACATGACATCTGTTTCCATGCATGGCGATGTACGGCATGTTGTTAGAGATATCATGTCAGAAAGAAGTCACGGTACTCGTGTTCCTGTAAGGTGTGATCAAAAGTGATGGTGCGCATACCGAACCCATCAGAAAGCAGCAGTAATTGGTGTAGACTTGAGAAGGTGACAGAATACCAGAGGAAAGAAAATGACAGTGAGCCTCCTCCTGACTTCAGTTCACATGAACTAAATCCTGGAGGAAAACATGTACAAAATCCTGAGGGCAAACCACACTGATGATCATGATGAGTCAGAGGACCAAAAAAATACCTGCAAATACAGGTATACACAATAGGGTAAGATTTTCATTTGATATATTAATTATTAAAATTTATCTGAAAACAAGTCCTGTTATCGTACACAATTTTGCTTCTCCTGTAAATAAATCGTTTTAAATATTTATTTATTTTTACTGGAAAATAATGTGTGGGAAAAATATATATTTAAATTATTTTAAAAACATTTATAATATTTATTATAAATACATATATAGAAATAGAATATAGAAAAAATTTTTTTTTACAGCAATTTGCTTCTTTACATTGTTTTAAAGATATATGGATTGACTTAAATAAACTGAATTAATTTTAAGTATATTTTCTGAAGTGATTTGCAGTGATTTGCTTCTAAAGTAAATGTTAAGATTTTTTTTAAACTGGAAAACCGGACAGAACACAACAGAAAATAACAATCTGCCAATGGTTTAAGAAAAATTCAAGTAAATGTATACTGTTTTTTACTGGAAAACCAGACATTAATACTGTTTCAGGAAATGACAATTTGCCAATGAGGTTAGAAAAATACATGTATAATTTTTGATTAATTTAGTTTAAAATATATTTTCTGAAATATACATACACGATTTTGCTTGTCAAATAACTGCATGTTGTTTTAAGGAAGTTGACATTTTTTGATAAATGAAAATAAGACTGATAAATACTGTTTCATAAGATTATTTTTGGCAGTATGCAGAGGAAGCGGCAGCTCCAGTTGCTGAGGTGAATCCCCCTCCCCGGCCCGATTAGGATGGTATGTTCAAAGACTTCCAACTCCTACCCTCTCTAAGCAACTGAGCCACCCAGAATCCTTCATGGAGACATCCCCATATGAGAGATTCTTGGCATGGGTGAGTCAGGCAAATCAATCAACATTGGACTGACAGACCTAACAATGTGATCCCAGAGGGATGATTGTTTACCATTATTGATTTTGCACACACAACATCTCAGAGGTTAACTCCTTCCTTTCCAGTAGCCCACAGCAGATGGGCTCCATTGAATTGCTAGTTGACAAAATATGTTTAGAGCATCAATAGAACTTCAGTCTGAGACTAAATGCTCACATTTTGCAGCCTTTTTTCCTACCAGTGCGATTGAATTTTATTAGAGGTTGCACTGGTGCTACAACCAATTTGACTAACTGATAAGCTCTGCCATATCTGTTGCATATGAGAAACATTAAATGTGCCAAAAGCGGAATGAAACAGCGCTACTTGTTTGACCGCGCCGCATGGACCATTTATCAGCTTGATAAAGCTGCGATGACATTCTCAAAAGCATTGATGCGGAAAACAGGAGAAAGACTATGCCAAAATAGCACATTAATAGTTTTTAAGATACAGTATACTGTATGTACATGAATTGTACTTCGAACGTTATCTGTAATGTTTATGGTCTTTTTCAGGCAGGATAAGCGATATATGGAAATCGTTAAGAAGCACACTGTGTCTACATCACACTTCAGACACAGGTTACTGAACTAACACAAAATAGATTTCTTTATGTAGCCCACGTAATTATGCAGGACATATATCTGAGATTATTAATTTAACCAATGTTAAAGTGGTTATCTTTACAGCTTCGAAATACATACTGTTAACGAAAACACTGTTGAATCATTTGCAGTTACAATTGCGTGATATCTCTGCACCCAAGTAGCAGTGCTTCGCCTAAGCAGCAGTGCTTCGCCTGTGCTTCCCCCTAATATAGTCCCAAGTCAATATCTGCCTAGGAAATCGCCTAGTGTTAATCTGCATCGCTATTTGTACTTGTTGTGAATACGCAGGCCACAAGAAGTAATTAGGTGGGTTTAAAAAACATTTTTTTTGCACTTTTACTCAGGACATGCTAGCTGGCAACAAAGGATTCCATTCATTGTGCTAAGCTAAGCTAGCGCCGACCCTGTCAAACTAAAACAACGCATGCACTGAGACAAAAATGCATTTGCCCACCTATCTAAATGTAGGAAAGAAGGTGAATAAGCCCTATTTCAAAAAACGGTGGAGTGTTCCTTTAAGAGTGTGATGTGTAGCAACAATTTTCAGTTATCAAACACTGCGATTAAGCCTTAATATGCTAATGCTAATGAATCAGTAAATAAAAAATAATAGCTGTTTGGTCTTGTCAATAGCTCCAATGAATGAAAATGCTGTGAAAAACAGCTGCAGACTCTACAACTACTGTCTCTACTCATTCATTCCTGTTGAGGAAAGAGCAAAATGCCCACATATCTCCATCAAAGAACAAACATACAGAGCTTTACAGAGCTAAGACGTGTTCTTGCCAAAACTTCAAGATATTATGCAAATGAGTATTTGAAAATAACCCTGAGAAGGTAATATCAGCCGTACGAGCAGCGTGGGCTGAAACCAGCATGACTGTGAAAGCTCACCTGAGCTACAAAGAGACAAGGAGAAGACTGCCTAAAAATGTGCTGAAGGTCACTGATGAAAGTAGAGGAGTTGGCTAAAGCTGGGCCAGCTGACAAAAAGGACTGCTGATACGGAGGAACACCATGCCATTTTCAACCATCACTCTTCTCTCTCTTTCTTTCTCACACACACACACATAGGGTTCTCACACATCGAGTCTTCAGTATGTGTAAGGAGCAGGTTTAATCAGGGGTTGTTCACAGCTCTCTCTCCCACACAGTTCCCAGTGGAGGTCTCACTCAGTGGCTTACCCACAAGGACAAATCAGCATGGAGTCTACTGCTGCTCTCAGAAAACATGATGAGATGAACCATGTGTTAAGATTTCAGAAAATCGCATTTTTAATTAGTGTCGTTGTTTTGTGTAGCAGTCTAAACATCCTTATAAGAAGAGAAATTGAGTAGAAGAGACTAGAGAAGATATTCAACATGAAATCTAAATTGACAATTTAAGCTTTTTTTGAAATTTTGCAATGTTAATTATAAGTTATTATCTATGCACAATCTGCACATCATTATTATTATTTTAATTAATGTGCCCTTGTAATCTTTAATCAAAATAATTTCCCCTTCGCAAAAGCAACTCTTCTCTGATGACATGTTCACTGGTGCAAGGCTGAGACAATAAACCCTCCAGCAACCAGTCACTCACATGCGATTGCAGCAATTAGCAAACAACAACGATCCAATCAATTTCCGACAAAAACAAGTTCCACCCTAAATTTTTCTTGTTAAAGAAAAAAATTCACTCAAATATTTCACAATAGGGAAGAAAAGTCTTCCTTTTTATGAAGACTTTAAAGCCTATTTTTAGAGAATGCACTGCTGTCTGTTTTTGTTTTGTTGCATTGGCAATTTTTTTTCTACTTGTTTTGAAAGGATAGTAAAAAAAAAAAAAAAAATTGTTCTAAGTAGGGTTGTCACAGTTCTAAAAGTGCAGTCGGTACCAATACCAGTCAAATTTCATGGTTAAAATATGGGTACCATAGCAAATATTATTGTGAATATTTTGTATTAATATTTTTTTATTTACCTATTTGAAAATGAAATGCAAATAAATACATACATTAAATAATACATTACATCATTAGTATGTAACCTTCAAATATTTTTCAGTTAAATAAAAATTATAAGGTATGTTAGTTTCAATGTGTTTTTGTTTGGTTAGTTTGTTTCCATGGTTACTGATTGTGTTAAAGCACGTGTCTCTAGTTCTGTTGATTAGCTTTCATGTGTATGTAGATGAATATCAGATGTCGTCACCAACGTCTCCTCACTGATGTCACTCACTTCTAAAACTTGTCTGCCGCCATCTTGAGTACCTGATTCACGTCAGTCGCAAAGGAACTAGCTAGCTATGCCTTCAATGTGTTGGGTGCAACAATAAAAAAGGAGACCCCAAAATATCCTTTTACAGGACGAAAAAAGACGCCGTAATTTGCGGGTGGGACATGTCCCCACCATTTTTGAAACATCTCGCGGCACGAATGTACCAATACAAATAAACAAAACATCTCCAGTTAACTAGCAGAGCATTCATTTAGTTCGTTTGTTAAATAAGAGGCGATCTAGCGCTGAAATGTGTTGTTTCTGAAATCAAGTGATCAAAGTGCTCGTTGCCGCTGCGATCAGTGGCGCGGATACTGTGTTTGTTTGTGGCTCGCGCACAGTCTTCACTCGGACGCGCGCTTCAATGTGGAGAGACTCTCTAACTGCACACAAACGTGTCCCTGCCTGATATACAACCACTGATAAACATAATCGGTTTTGATGAGAAAAAAACAAAAAACTATATGAGTGCGGATTAGAACCCAGAACCTCTGACACGCTTGGCAAAAGTTCTGCCCCGGGCCTGGACCATTTACATACACGCTTAAAATAGTCGGATCAACATATAATATCATTGAATGCCAGGATTGGTAGTTCGGTAACAGCGGACAGAGGCTGGAAGTACGCATCAGGTATCGCGTAGGGATCACACCCTAACGATATTATTTTTTGAAAGTAGCGTTTCTTTTCATGGCAGTCGAGGTGTGAAATGTTATCTTTCGTAGCCATTTACTGTATCCGTACGAAGCTGTAAATAGTAGCAAGCTAGCTAGTTAATGCTTGTCAGTACCATAGACAGTACTCGGTAGGTACTCAAGATGGCGGCAGTCAACTGGAAAAAGAGCAGATGACGTAAGAGGTCACGTGACTGATAGGCCCTCAGTTTGTTCAGTTATTTGTCTTGTGTTTTAATGCCATGTGTATCTCCTGTGATCATATTCGTAGTGGATTACCTTAGTTTTGTTGGCTAAAAGTTTGATGACACCAGTTTGAAGACCATCTATTTGGTCAGCACGCAAGGCTGCCAGTGGGTGGGCTTGCCAGAGATGGGGAATCTCAGAGAGTAGGTCCTCACCTGTTTTGAGTCTGTGATGGGTTCCACAGACCCAAAGCCAATGCCAGCCAAGGACCCATAGCCAATGCTCGCCCCAAAGCCAATGCCCACTACAGAGCCCAAGCCTGTAGCCATATCCATCCCAGTGGAGTTATTAGAGAAGCTGGATGATGAAAAGTAGCTTATAGACAGGGATTCGGCAGAGACTGTTCCAACCCACAATCCTCTTCCTCCTCTGGTGGTCCAGTCTGGCTAGATGGATGTCCTGGTCCCACCTGAAGTCCTCCATCCTCCACTGGTCCCATCCAACCTTCAGTTTCCTTCATTGCCGCTGGTTGCACTTAGGACCAATGCTGTGTTTGAAATAGCCCCCTATACCCTCATTCACTATTCCCTACATTACTCCACTAATATAGTGACATATATACGAATATATAAACGAGTGAGTGAATTTGCTGAGTGCGCTGGAAGGGCTGCCGCTTTTGCATAGTTTGTGCTTGCTGTTTAATAATCATTTGAAACATAGCAAACTGGCAGCTCCAGTAATAATGAAAATATTTATCTTGAACTCTGCCTTGGAAACTAGCATGTATAAACAGTAATTTAACAATTTAATAATCAATTAAAAGGGAATTTATACCAGTATGAATGATTCAGCTGTGGGTGCCATTTTCTGGTCAGATGCAGGAATTCATTCAACGCGTGACTCTCACAATGCATTACGAGTATTCTCTAGCCGTTGAGCGTACATCAGATGTACACTCGTTATTGCGGTGCATTGTGGGATTGAATGAGTGCACTCAATGACGTCCACTATGGTTTAGGACACCACTACAAATGGCTGTCCCATCAAATAGTGCCCTATTTAAGGGTATAGGGGGCGATTTCGGACACAGCCCAAGCCTCCTTCGTAACTGATGCTCCCACTCTCTCCACCTCTGCCAATCTCATCCAGTTCCTAGCCTCCGCTGGCTCTTTTCAGATCCTCCTTCAGCGGCTCTGTTCGACTGCTCGGATCAGCATTGGGCTTCTCGGCCTCAAGCTCCGCCTTGGTGTGGTGATCCCCTGGCTCCACCTCGGGCCTCCGAACCTGTTGCTCCACCTCAGCCTGTCAACCAGTCGGCTTCGCCTTGGCTCCTCCCTCCTGGTCCTTGGGGAACATTTAGTTCTTGGAAGACCGCCCTGGTGGCTAGTTCCTATAACTGAGTTGATAACTACCTGGTGTGAAAGCCCCTTATACAGAAGAAAACATGTTTTAAGTGGCTTGTGTAACAATACTGCAGCATGTGTGTTTTTCCTCCAAACGATATCTCTGTGTAACAAATGAGGAGGTGGAAACTGATGAGTTAATCTTTTTAGAAAGATTTATGGTTGCAGACCTATCTAAGGATGGTTAGACAAACTCAGCAGACACGCTCACTCATACACTCCCACAGTGGAGTGGATCCTCTCCTGTATGTAAAGCTGGCAGGGAGTGTGGGTCAGGCCGCCTGTGAATAAAGACACGCTGCTGTTTGACTGCAAACAAACACTACAATTCATTAGAGCCTGCAGCGGAAAGGGCAGGGAATGAACCATTACCTCAAGATCACTGACATGACTCACCAGCTTACAGACAAATCCTACTATCAAACCTGGTCAAAACTGGATAAAGACCAGTTTTAAGATACGTTTTTTTTTTAAGAAAGGTAGAGTACGTTAATATGGCACTATTTGGAAGATAATACAAGCAAGGATTAAAAAAAAATGAATTTATAACTATATATGAAGAGTTAAGATGCAAGCCAACTTAAATGACAAATAATAGGTAATTTGCATTGCCATTTAAGTAAAATTATTGAAATTATCATTCTAGAAGAAAATTTCAGATGGCACTTAGATGCATCTGAACTCTTCATATAGTTATAAGCGTAACCCTAACGTACAGTAAATAATTATAAAGTTGCTTTAAATGTACATTTTATTTTTATATAAATACAAACCACTCTGACTGACGCCATTTGTTTTCTTTCAACCGACTGACAAAATATGTACAGAATTGTGGCATATCATAGGCAGCAATAGATACACCTATGCTATGGAGGCATCATAAATTGGATTTGGAGGTTCTAGGCAGCATTTTATGCGTTTCAGACAGTCATGAAGCATGCGAATCTAAGACTTTACAATGAGTCACAGCTGCAGCAGTCTCCTCTACAGACACAAAGACTGTGACTCAAACAGCAGCTCAATGACAACCGTCAAAACAGTCTCTGTGTGGCTCCTCAAAGCTGGAAGTGAATTAGCAGTGTAATTCAAACGAACAAAAAACGAGTGTGACTCTGAATCAGCTTGATGTATTTTCATACACACAATGAGCTCATGTCAACACCAACACAAAACCAGTGCAATTATTTCCGTCAGTTGTTTCTGATCGAGAAGTCTCTTCCAAATGCCTGATTGCACGCACACGAAAACAGTAAAAAAACTCAAATACACACACAGAGCGCATAGCCAGTTTGAGCGAATCATTCTTCTAACAAGATTATGCACTGCCAGATTTAACTGCCAGGACAGTGACAGACGTAGTAAAGGGGCGGTGGTTCGATCGAGTGCGTGAGAGAGAGAGAGAGACGCACAATAGCCTTCTAAGTGCTCCTGTCAATGACAGACTGTGTTTGGGTGGGACATTCCATTAAGGGTCAAACAAGACCATTAAAACCAGTCAAACTCCACCCACTGATTTACTGATTCAGGCTTATTGAAGCACACTCCACTGGACACATTGACAGATGGTGTCACACTATGACAGAAAGCAGACTCAGCTGAATCGACAATGCCGTGAACAGAATCCACTGTAATATCGCTGCGACAGCTACAAGAGGCCATACAAAACAATGTCACGTGATTATCCGTGATTTATTTTATAAATCACAATTACAGTACATTGTAAAAAACTCAAAGTAGTGAATAAAATAAAGATTATTGAAGAACGTTTTACAAGAAAAAACTATTTCAGTCTTTCTACAGTACCTCAAAATTGGATGTATAATTGAATGTGTTTCTTGGTAAATATTTATTCCTAAATCCTAAACCTTTTGTTCAGTGTAGTCAACTGTACTTCATTCCACCCGGATTTACCAGGAAATCTAGGAAGGAAACAATGGTTTCAGACTGACTTCTAAGGCAGCATAACGTCACATCTGATGATCTAGGACAAATTCAAGCTTTAGAGACATCCATGTCAATATTTAATTACTAGAATGTTTATTTCTTGGTATAAAGTTTAAAAACAAAACAAAACAACAACAGCATTTATAAATTAATCTGCTCTGACAGATGCCATTTTTATTCTCCTAACTACAGCTGAACTGCATACTGTTGTGTATTACTCCACCCTGGTTTCCCTCAAGGAAGGTTTATGAAAATGACACGGTTCTCCTTCATTTCGAACGGTGTCTTGGGAAGCTTTGAGAAAAGACATAAATGAAGACACATTAGCATACCTCTCTATTATGGCCAATCAATGGTATGGATCTACGGTCTACCCTCCCCCTACCCACTCACATCTGCCTGCGGCAAATCAAGTCTGACCTGTGACTCACTGTAACTGGATCAGCCAATAAAAACCCTCGTAGCAACTGAAATAATTATATTTGTCAGAATAATGAGGAACGATACAGTCACTCAGTAGGTCAAGGACATTCAGTCCAGCCGTGACGATTCCTACAGAACTGCTGCAGAATTTAAACAGGATACTAACAACAGTATTTAAAATAATAAAATGAAATAAAATAACCTTCACCATTCCTTATTGTTGAATTTACTGGCTTAATCAGTGATTTATAAGAGGTGTGAAGAAAATGGTCTAAAAATGTCTCTGTATGCCAAGAACATGCCTTGCTAATTAGTTTAACTTTTGGTGAGCTACATGGTAAAGCCTTGTTAATCCAGCCTTCAATATAAAATGTGTCTCTATAGCAAAATATAGCCTCCAGGACATCAGTACTGTTATTCTCTTTCAACAGGACCTATTGCAAGACTGGAAGTGATTTTGTATGCATCTTCCTCCAGCATGACTGCTGTCCTCATGTGTTTGTGCCATTCTGTTCATTATCTACACATCACTTCCACTACACCCTTCTTCAGGACACATTGTATTTCAAACAGGACATGACTCCTAAGATATCAAGGGCAGATCGATCTGATGTAAAAGGTGAACAAACTCTTAGATGATGTAATAGTATCATATCGACTGACATGCAAGAGGAAGATTACAGTATCTGTGAGAAAGAACGGCACTAATGAAAACGTCACACTTACCAGTGTAGTTTTGCATGTGCAGCTGAATTTCACAATACTAATCCAACACAGTGGTGACCGAAAATAGTTCACTTTTCAATGCTTCTTCATAGTCTCTCCTTGTCCACTAAATGCAGTGGAATCTCAGATGACTCCAGTTATCTAATTTAATGTCAAACTTCAGACTCCACCAAACAGGCCTTGTAGAAGTGAATGTTATTCACATATCTACCATCTTAAGATTAGATACCAAAAAAAAAAGAAGACAATTCGGACATTATTTATCACCAAATTTTGCAGTGAAACACACACACACACACACACACACACACACACACGCACACGCACACACATGCACACACACACACGCACAAAGATATTTAGGAAAATGTGCCGGTCGCTCTTTTCCAAGCGATTCCAATGAATGGGAACTGAAGCTTTCAAGTTTAAAAAATGATGCAAAAATATCATAAAAAAATAGTCCAAATTACTCTTTGCACTATATTCAAAAAGACGTCTGAAACCACCATATCTCATAAGTTTATAAATTATAATATATGTTTAGAATTTTAAAAAAATATTTCACTGAAGCAGCAAAAGTCATATAGGTTTGGAACATGGAGGTGAGTAAATGATGACAGAATTGTAATTTTTGGATGAATTAAACATTTCCACCTTTTATTCAATAAATAAGATATAAAATACTTTAAGCATTTGAAAATCCAGCCTGTGAAGAACTCTATCAAAGTTAAATCAAGAGCATGCCCCTTAAAATGTTCATTGAGAATTCAGGAAACATTTCACATTGAGGAAAAAAGGAACAAATAAACAAACAAACAAACCATGAATCAATGACAGAAAAGCCTGAAGTAAAGAGCTATTGGATTGCCCCATGAAAGCTGATGTAAGGGTTTTATATAGTGACAACAACAACCCCATTATGACAATGGTGCAGTCCATGCCTACTGCTTCTTCCTCTTTTCATTATTTATAATACGCAAAGCACAGCTGTTGCAATGACAACAAATATTACCCAACCTTTTGCGCTTGAAGCAGAATGAATATCACAAGGATTGCCGGAAGATAAGAGACAAATCCAGCTGCAATCTGATAGAGCAGATTAATTTAAGGCTGCAAGAAATATTTCAATGAAAAAGTTTAAATGCATGTCTGTGCTGAAATCATTCACAGCCTGGCTCTTTAACAGCTGCATGTATTACGGTTTAAACCATGTATACAAAATGAATATGCCTGTGTTGGAATTTAAGAAAGTATTCCCATAAACGGTGTATAAAGACATTCAACAATACATTTTAGTCAATCACTTTTGAGTATATTTTGAGTGAGATACGAGAATGTCCAAAGGGTGTGATAGAAAGAGCAACGCAGAGATCTTGAGGGATAAAAAAAGAGAGGTTGAGATATTGGAGCTTTGTCAAATATATGACAAAATGAGACACTTACCTCCCAGGCTCATCGATCTCCTATGGGTGAAGCAGGGCCAGTACAAGAGTAAAGAGGGACGTCGAGGTTGCCGAGTTAGGGGCCTTGCAGTCGATCCTAATAATCAGGGTCGGAGCTCAGGATCAGGACGCTGGGGATGGGGAAAAACGGCTCAGCTCCAGATGGGTGAAGAGTCAGACAGTGCCAAACATTTCACTGCAAATACAGAAACAGAGTAAAAATGTTAAATACAGATATTTATGTTTTTCTTCTTCTTCGCTTTAGTCATAAATGTAACACATTTTTAGCATAAACCTCACAAAATTTCATTGTAGTTAAAATATGAACTTAATAAAAGATATATTCTCTGAAAAAAAAAAAGCCTCACCTTAAACAATTTAGCTTCTCAAATATATTTATATTAAATATTTGTTTAGATATATTTTTACTAGACAAAATAAAATACAGATGCAGTTTAATTTTCATAAGACCTTTTATGCCCGGTTTCACAGACAAGGCTTAAACCTAGTCCCAGACTAAAATTTATGTTTGAGCTGTTTTAACTGAAAGCAACTTGCACAGACATATCTTAAAGGGGTGGTATAATGCCCTTTTCACAAGATGTAATGAGTGTGTATGTGAAGTTTTAGCTCAAAATACCCCACAGATATTTTTATATAGCATGTTAAAATTGTCACATTTTGAGGGTGAGGAAAAACATTTTTCCAAATCATTTGTGTCTGTCCCTTTAAATGCAAATGAGCTGCTGCTCAAGGCACAGAGGGCGGAGTTCCAACAGCTTGCTCTCACACAGACATGCATTGAAAATTTCAAAAACGTTTAGCCTTTTATGTTCAAACCGGATTCAGACAAAGATGGAGAGACTCAAGAAGAAGTGACAACATGTAGAATGCAACAGGCCGTTTCTGAATGGTTAGTTGATGAATTTATGTAGCTTATGTGTAGTTATCTTCTAGTCATTGATCACATGATAATCTATAAATCGCATTCCTGGGGGTGGGTTTATGTAAATTCTAGGGTTGGTGATGTCACTAACCCTGGAGGAATGTCGTGTAGTCCCAACCAGCCGTTTGTTGTATTCCTTAAAAAGCAATTTCTTTAAAAGAAAATATCTCCCTTTGCTTTGAACTTTGAGCGTTGTAACTTAGCAGATGTTGTTTATGCTCAAACAGCAACATTACACACTAATTAAAGTTAGAAAAGTGAAATCATAATCAACCACCCCTTTAAAATATTTCAGTGCTACTGTTTTTTTTTTTTCTAAGGCACATCAAATATATATCTATAAAACAAGTAATAAAAACTCAGTGAGTGTTTTAGCGCAATTTTCTCACGTCATGGGATCACAACAGAGAAAATAAGTTGCTCGAGAATTTAACTTTCTCTTGAAATTCAAATGAACTTTCTGAAATCACATCAGCAATGGATAATAAAAAAGGCACAATCACTTGACTAGTTGAACATCATTTTTTTTTATTAGCTCATTATTTTTTACATCTTGTGTTCACTCAATATCCTCGATTTTCTCTGTATCAGCTTCCTTTTCTGCTTTGTCCTCTTCAGATTCTTCCTTCTTTTCTGCTTGACTATTGGCTTGTGACTTTGTAAACTCTTCTTCTGCTTTCGAGATATTTGCCAAAACATCCTCTGAAAGCCACGAGTCATCGTAGAAATCAGATACGCCTGATGAGGAAGCCGTTGGTGTGGATGTCGCCATCTTTTGTCGCTTTGCTGAACGTTCTTCCATTTATTTTGCAACAACCTCTTGTCGTTTTCTCATATATTCTTGCTCCTTCTCCAAATCTTGATCGATACCTTCATTGATTTCTTGCCGTAATTCAGTGGAATTAATTGTGCTCATGACTCTTGTGAATACCTTCCTTACGTATTTCTGTGGAACAATAGTTTTATAGGTGAAAAGGCAATATTTTTCTTATTTCCCTTCATATAAAGTTTTAATTAATTTTTGAAGCATAAAGGAAATATTTTTGATCAATTCTTTTTTTCTAATATTATTGTAAATTTTAGAAGCTATCGATTGCAATTTGTTTCAACTCGATAGCTATTATGGTTGCCGAGAAATTTGCAAAAAACTGAATTTTTTTCTGGAATTTCCAGGAAATCCAAAATCTTTCCTGGATTTTTTTTTGTGCGTTCCCGAGATTAGACCTTCCTTAACATAATGCCGAAAACCCGAAGTCTCTAGGTGGTCTGGTTGAGGAGTAGATAGAAGTGCAAGATTGGTGCGCACACACAGAACAGAACAGAAATCATGAGTTGTTAATCGCAATTTTGTCCAGTGGAAAATTGCGCTAAAAACTACATAAAAGGTCCTAATTTAACTAATGCCTACTCCTGGCTTAAAGGGTTAGTTCACCCAAAAATGAAAATGCTGTCAGTAATTACTCACCCTCATGTTGTTCCAACCCCGTAAGGCTTTTGTTCATCTTCGGAACACAAATTAAGACAATATATATTAAAATATAATAAAAGTATTCTCGTCGCTTGATAAACTGATGTTTTTATTAACTTTTCTGGACCGGCAGATGCAATTACCTAGCAGCCTATGAAGGAGTGAGCCAGCTCTCAGATTTCATCAAAAATATCTTAATTTGTGTTCCGAAGATGAACGAAAGTCTTACGGGGTTGGAACAACATGAGTAATTACTGACAGAATTTTCATTTTTGGTCTGTGAAACCAGGCCTCAAACAATTTTGCATCAGTCAGGATGAGAGAAAAAAGATGGTGTGTGATGCTTTCTGCCAGGATACTAGGGTATTCTGGGTGGTTGCCAGGGAGTGGCTATGCTGTTGGTGTCATGAGTAATTTTAAATGTGTTGCTAGCATGTTTTGAGTGATTGCTAGGCAGTTATTTAATAACCCTTGTCAAAAGAGTCCAACCACAAGACCCTATATTTGGCTTGGGTCAGTCTATTGGATTTTATCATCTGCCTGGTGAAAGTCTGATCTTTCAGATTAGCAACACAATTCGAGCAATTACTCATGCCTGTTGCACAAACGGTGCAGGATTGTTGGGTTAGGAGTTTTAAAAACCTAAGCATTAGCAATTGATGCTTGCTTTAGCTCAACACTCAAAGCCCTAATATAGCAAAGCAAATTTGCACTGCAACTCCTCCTTTATTAATGATGCATAAGGTGGTCACGAAGTAAAACGGAAAAACATTTTAAATTCAGTATCAGCTGCGAATCTCGGTCATGAAAACTGCAAAGCTGAACGGACGGGACGGATCTACATTTAAACCCACAGCCACACCAAACTGTCAAGGCAATTAAGAATACTGGAGATATAGGAGGAATCCTTCAGACAGCTGTTTGACACAGTGTAAGATTCACTGCCCCTAAATCTTGCTTTAGCTTATGGTACTTTAAGAATGGTCACAACATTATCGAAAAGATAAATAAGGGTATTAAAACTATTTTTAATATGTGTATAAGTGGGCATTTCATTTCAGATTTAAAAAAAGAAATTGCAGTAGAAACATTAGAAAGCAGTCACTTTGAAAGGTTGACCAATTTTTGTTTTACGATATTCATATTTTTTTCCAATCAAGTCTATCAATACATACACCCAATCAATGCCAATATATAATATAAAAAACATATTATAATATTTTTTTTTTTCAGTCAGGTCTATCAATACATACACCCATCAATGCTATAATATAACATAATATAATATATCATTAAAATATTAACATATTATAAAACATTAAAAAAAATTGCTCTATACTGATCATCCCACTATACAAAAACACGACTGCTAATCCTATTATTATTTTCACTGTGGGGTCATGCAGGGGGTGAAACGGCATGGCTCGTGATTGTTTGAGCCCCGCAAGGAAGTCACTGAGGCCTTGAGGAAGCCACTTCACCCCAGGCTGCTTTAAGGGGTTTTGTCCCTGTAACAAGAGCACTGGAAGTCGCTTTGGATTAAAGCATCTCATAAATGACAACATGCTGGTTAAGTGAACGCAATAAAACATGGCATATATTCTGACTAGAGTTAACTGACTATAAAGACAATGACTTTCAAAATTAAACCCACCCTAGGATATGTTCACTGGCGTAAAAATATGCATCTGGGCATATGCATCCTTCTCATGTTTTATACACACTCAAATATAGCCTTTCTGCTGCTGAATGTTACACACATTCATCCAGCAAATAGTCCTCCTTCTAGGCTACTGCCAGTATCTAGGCCACAGGCTCCATCATATCTGTCCTGAGCTGACAGTGGCAGTTAAATTTGTGTTATGTGAAAGCCTCTCCCAGGACTTTTTCATTCACCAGTTAACAGCACTTCTTCTACCCCGGGGTGTGCGATCGCGTGCGTGCACGTATGTGTGTGCATGAATGATGGACGCGTTTATGCTCCCTTTCACTATCTGTTCATGTCCAGCACTGTGATTTGGGGAATTGTGCCCCATCACTTCACCCAGCCACCAGGCAGTCTCGTTTCCAGCCAGAAAAAGAAAATCCTAGAGATAATGACACATTCAGGATGGAAATTGTTTTCTTCTCATTTTATCTACTGAACAAGACAGAAGTAATTTAATGTAGGACTAAAGGAGGCTCCATCCCACATATATGCTCATGATAAAAAGCTACTGTCTTCATGTATAAATGCAACTATTTGTAATGAGCTGTGATTTAGAAGAGCTGATATTTTCGCTAGGAGCACTATCACCTCTCCGACTTGTGAACAGACTGTATTTCCATATTCTAATTGACTAGAAAGCATTTCATCTACAGGAGCATCATCTAGAAGGTTTTAGGTCAGCCACTTTGTAAAGAGAGACACTCTACATTCTCTACAATCAATTCAGTCTACTAATAAAGCATACTGTATAGGCTATTTATATATATAAATTCTTAGTTGAATAGTGATGTGCATGTTTCTTTGCAGCCATAGTATGCTCTATGAATTTGTCTTGCATAACAATGTATTTAACTATATAGCAAAAGGTCTAAAAATGTTACCTTGTTCTGGACAAAACCACCCACTTGGACATGTAAAGTGACCAATCACAGTCAATTTTGTTTCACGTGCCATTTAGCAGCAAGTGATACCACAATAATAGACAAGCTTAAAAAATATTTGAACAGAACAGAAAACACAAAGTAGTGAAAAGGGTGTATAGAATCTGGGTCAGAATTTCTGCCCATCTATAAGTAATAAGCACTGACTATTTAACATAATTCAGAACATATATTTCTGCTCATGGATGTTTAGTTTACTTGTTTCTTTGTTTCCAGGCGGACTGATTAAAGCCATGCATGCCCTTTTTTCTGGAAGTGGGAAAAGTCAGCCAATCAGATTAGAGCAGATCAAGAAAGCACTTTCCAGTTTTTAGTGAAAATGCATCAGATGGTCAGTGAATGCACTGTGGGCGATCCGTGGGCACGTCGTCTCGGACTGAAAACATCTATGAATAGGTCTTGCAGTAGGCAGAGTGAGAAAGTCAAACCGTCAGACATCTTTTCTCTTGCTTGTTCAACCGAATCAAATGGAGAGGAGGAGCAAACACTATCTTTAACCCATATTCAACAATATCTAGAAAGGCCTTTGCAATTTCTCTTTTTTTCTTCTATCCCTACTCTTCCCAACAACACAAGCTGACAGAAACTGACACCTATATAATCTCTTTAAGACAAGGCTGCATACAGTCGGCATTATCTTGTTGGCTTTCTGAGTTTTGAAGCGACAGAGTAGCTTTACTGAACTCCAGATCAACCTGATTATGCCACTTTTGTGAGATTACATGCGATTAGCCATTACCATCAGATGCTGTTAAAGAAATGAAAACATCTTTTATGTTCCACAGATGAAAGAAAGTCATACAGGTTTGAGGACGAGTAAATGATGACAAAGAATTTTCACTTTTGGCTGAACCATCTTTTAAGCATTCACAAAACACACCGAAAACACTCTTGCATATAAAAGACTGATTTGAAAGATTGAGCAATGAGACTACAGAGTTTCAGAGCATTTCTCCTGCAAAATATGTGAGGGACGTTTTTGGTATGATTTAAAAATTGTTGGAATAAAAATGGATAAAACAAGGGCAGGGACCCATGTGTCTCAGCTGAGCATGGGTTTGGAGAGAGAGAGAGAGAGAGAGAGAGAGAGAGAGAGACGAGACAGACGTGGGTGGTCACATCGGTCTGTAATTACTCCCTCTGGAGCTCCAGGTGAAGAGAGATGACCTTTCCACAAGCTAAAAGCACAGCGCGCACAAATCACCTGACAACACGTGCAGGAGTCTGGGCTATCACGTGAACTTTCTAACAATGAACAACAGATGACATCAAAATACTCAGCCTGTAGCACAATACATGTATGTTTCAGAAGAATTTACTGACAATTCAATGCTAAAATCAAATCAGCATCTCATGTCTTGTTTACACAAAGGTCAATTACATGATGCTGCTTTTGTTGTCCTATTAATGTATTAAAAAATGCATTAAACATTAAATTCATATATACAATAACTTGATTATACATCATCTGTGATGAGCATGCTTTTAATTTATGTATTAAAATTCATGTTTTTTATTTTTATTTAAGTATATACTACGGGGCAGTTGAATGCTTGAATCGGATTGGTTGACGAACGTTCTAAGGTGTGCAATTATTTGCACGGCTAAAGTAGTTCCAGGCATGTTTTGACCGCATTACAGTTCCATATCACTTCGCCTAATGATTTCAGTATTTTAAAAGTCCTTACAGACCACAACAGCAAAATAACCAAAACCCACGACACTGACCAAGCAAATAAATATAGTAAACAATTGGATAAAAAACGACAAATTATGTCAATGTTTTTTGCTACAAAATTACATTTTATTACGTATGCAGAGCACCCCAGATAGCACAGGTATGCCCGTAAGGTGTCCTGCTAAAGATCTGTTAATTTGGAAAGCATCTGCTGTGTAAAAACATCTGATAAATGTCGTAGAAAAGGCAGTTTTACATACATTCTAAATCTAAAACATCTTAAAGACATCTTCTAAATGTCTATATGACATCCAACAGGAAACGTAGAGACGTATTGCAGATGAGCAAACACTTTAAAAAAATACATCTTGCAGATGTAAAAGCAGACATCAAATAGACATCTCCGAGATGTACTTGTGCTATCAGGGACATACTCTCTTTCTCCCGCTCTCTCTCGCACTCAAACGCACACACACACACTCGCATAGAAAAGTGTTGTCAGCGCTGCTCTGACGATTGTATAAGTAAAATAGTTTAACAACTTAAAAGCTACATAATTTTTTCACTAGTGAGGTAGATAAAGTTACAGTCGCAATTAGTAGAGATACTGCTACCGAACCGCTTCGCGTCATGGCCGTATTACCAACTCGGGTGTGCATTATTTTTTATATTCAACGGCCCGTCGTCAATTATTCCTTACTTAAAGCTACAATATGCAATAATTTTTTGCCGCTAGAGGGCGCTACATTCCAAACAACAACAACGGCGTAGCTTGATGACGATGTGAAGGAGCGTGGAATGATGGGAACTGTCGTTTTAAACTCCACCGTGGATGTAAATCAGTCAGACGGGAATCGAAAAATCATGTTCATGGATGAGGTTAAGTTCGTTTTTTATAATGACAAGCTTTTTGTGGCGAGGGGGGCGTGGTTCAGCACAGTCTGTAATGGGAGAGAGAAGAGACGAGCAAGTAGGTCAAGTGCAAATGACGAACATCTGTGTCTTATTGCAGCGATCGGCGTGGAGAGACCGCTTTTAAGCCGCGTGCTGGAACGTTCGACTGAAGAGAAAATTGGACGCAGAGAAAGAAAACCGGTGGATCCGAGCTCTCATTTTTGAACTGTTTTGTGCCGTCGCGGTTGCCACGGTGAATGCGCGTTGTGCACGATTTTTGTTTGTTTTGCTTTATTTTAATAAAGTACGAGTCCCAGTCACGCCGATCCCTGTCTTCTTCCTTCCTGACTCTTGAACCGCATCACACTTTTATTTCATTAAAATGAATTAACCGCAAGAAAAGTAAGATTTAATACTAAATTGGTTATCATAGATGTTACTGTATGTCGAATTCATTGTTGTGATAACGCGGGGCAGTTTTACGTGTTCTAAACAATTGTTGTAAAAGTACATTCGAACATACCCACATCATTTGCCCAAAATACTGATTAATCTTTATGTATAACACATGCTATATTTATTTACATGGCCATAAACACCAGACGTGATAAACAATGTCAATAAACTAAACACAAATCTAAAGCAATAATACTTCCCTTACATAAACATAACTATTACCGAATGCTACATTTGGAAAATATAAAATTAAGCATGCTTTGTCGACAGAACCAGCTGCAATCGGTAAAGAATAATTGTGTTCCATAACGACTCCAAGAAACAAGCTAACGTTTGTTGCTTGATACAACTACAACTTCCGCATTTGTCCAGGACTCCACGCAGTACGAGCGGAAATCGAGGGTAACGCGGATATGACGCAATTGACTGGCGACTCCCAGCTCCCCCCTGCTCTAACGCCCCGTTTCCTTGGTTAAAATCGCAATTTTCTCACGATTTAAAAATAGTTGGAAACATTTGGGATATTGTAAGTAATCAACTTAACAAAATATATAACACTGGCCTTGAGATTATGGGATATTTTAATGCAAAATTCTTGCATATTGTACCTTTAAAATAACATGAATACAAAGAGTACATTTGCCAAATGTGTTTTAAACTAGTCTTTTAAAAGATTTTTCCTTTTCATGGATTTTGCTGGAATAAAGCTATACAGAACATGTTTGTTTTGTTTGAAGTGGTAGGGGTTATCGTCTCAAGGCTCCCGGCATTAATCTAGCTTACATTACGCTGGGCTAATCTCTGCCAGAGGCTGGTTTAACCACCGCACATCCCTAAAAATCTACTGAGCATGGTTTCTGAATCCCAGGCAGAGCAGCTCTCATGTGGAGCGAACTTCAAGTGCTCATGAATTAACACAGCAGGCTTTATACACAAACTGATACACACACCATAGCCGTAGCTCCACGCTCGACGCTGAGACAATGAATCGTGAATCGTGAGAACTTGGAGAGGCCGTGCAGCATCACAACAAAGAAAAGCCCCATCTTTTGTGTAATTCGTACAATCCAACACTGTTAATCTCAAGGCTTTGTAGGTCTTGGACAAAACATATACAACAATGTGCCTGTCAGCCGGCCTAAACTGAGATCAGTTTGCCAAACATCAGAGTAATTCTCTCATGAGATGTGAATGACAACCAGAAAATGTGCCAAATGTACAATCAAAGTGAACAGCAAATAGATCATTCACACAGCGCTTGTCACTGACTGCTCTCTCCCCATCAGCCATGAACTGACAAAGAGACAGAGAAAGTGAAGCAGAGAAAGAGCTTTTTTTCTTCTGGAATAATCCAGGACACCTGCCCTCCCACAGGGTTTATAGCTTTATATGTAATCTGCAGTGTGAATGCTGCACTGCTAATAATGCAGTGATATGACTGTCAGACAGCTTGATCATCGCTGCGATCTATCATTCGCATCCTTTCTTAGCAAAGTATGACACACTGATTAAAGCAGAAGACTTCAAATAAATTCAGAAGCTAATTAAACAGTTGAGTCAAAACACTGCAATAGAAAAACAAATTAGCGTTGCACATGAGAACAATATTGGAGTTATTATAAGCACTACAAGAATAGGATTGAATATTTCGATTTAATTGCTGCCTTAAAGTACAATCAACTTGGAAGTTTAAGTAATTTCAACTTAAATTACATTAAACTGACTTAAAAAAAGAGTTGAATCTTGTTTAACTTAGAAAAAAAGTTGCTTAACTTATTTTGATGAGTTAAAGCAATGTAAAACCATATGTTGTCATAACTTATTGATCATATATTTTTTTTTACAGTGCTAGAGTGGAGCAAGTTTTCACATGTGGAAAGTCTGTTTCAGTAAATTACTAAAATGCTTGTTTTCAGAATAGCTTTAAGGTGAACAAAATGAATACAATGAAACCACAATAAGATGCATTCCAATAATATATCAAACTAGGGGTGTAATGATACCCTTATGTCATGATTCGATACACATCACGATACTGAACTCACGATACACGATATTATTGCGATACTCCAAGACATATGGTGAAAGGTTAACAAAAAATGTACGGTTGATTAAAATGGTAAATTTGGTATTATATTGGGGTTTAAATGAATAGGCTTGGACTTGGTGCTGGAAACCCAATGCACAGGACAATGGTGACACCAGAATAAAAATATTCATGATTCTGAAGCTGAAAATACAGAATTATTTTAGACAAATATGCTTGCACTCTGTCACTGACTATATATATTTGAAAAAAATAAGCCTTTTTACTGGTAACATAATACATTTGGCATTATCAGGACCCACAAATATTCTCCCATGTCATTAATATACACTCACCTAAAGGATTATTAGGAACACCATACTAATACTGTGTTTGACCCCCTTTCGCCTTCAGAACTGCCTTAATTCTACGTGGCATTGATTCAACAAGGCGCTGAAAGCATTCTTTAGAAATGTTGGCCCATATTGATAGGATAGCATCTTGCAGTTGATGGAGATTTGTGGGATGCACATCCAGGGCACGAAGCTCCCGTTCCACCACATCCCAAAGATGCTCTATTGGGTTGAGATCTGGTGACTGTGGGGGCCATTTTAGTACAGTGAACTCATTGTCATGTTCAAGAAACCAATTTGAAATGATTCGAGCTTTGTGACATGGTGCATTATCCTGCTGGAAGTAGCCATCAGAGGATGGGTACATGGTGGTCATAAAGGGATGGACATGGTCAGAAACAATGCTCAGGTAGGCCGTGGCATTTAAACGATGCCCAATTGGCACTAAGGGGCCAAAAGTGTGCCAAGAAAACATCCCCCACACCATTACACCACCAGCCTGAACAGTGGTAACAAGGCAGGTAAAATCGAGACTCATCAGACCAGGCAACATTTTTCCAGTCTTCAACTGTCCAATTTTGGTGAGCTCGTGCTAATTGTAGCCTCTTTTTCCTATTTGTAGTGGAGATGAGTGGTACCCGGTGGGGTCTTCTGCTGTTGTAGCCCATCCGCCTCAAGGTTGTGCGTGTTGTGGCTTCACAAATGCTTTGCTGCATACCTCGGTTGTAACGAGTGGTTATTTCAGTCAAAGTTGCTCTTCTATCAGCTTGAATCAGTCGGCCCATTCTCCTCTGACCTCTAGCATCAACAAGGCATTTTCGTCCACAGGACTGCCGCATACTGGATGTTTTTCCCTTTTCACACCATTCTTTGTAAACCCTAGAAATGGTTGTGCGTGAAAATCCCAGTAACTGAGCAGATTGTGAAATACTCAGACCGGCCCGTCTGGCACCAACAACCATGCCACGCTCAAAACTCTTTCCCATTATGACATTCAGTTTGGAGTTCAGGAGATTGTCTTGACCAGGACAACACCCCTAAATGCATTGAAGCAACTGCCATGTGATTGGTTGATTAGATAATTGCATTAATGAGAAATTGAACAGGTGTTAATAATCCTTTAGGTGAGTGTACATTATATTCAACATTAGTAGTTTAATGTAGTACTGACACTAAAAATCTATAATCTTTATTTTTTCCTCACCCAGAAATTTTCATTTTGGGTGAACTATACACAGCACAGATTGTCACTATCCACGACACACATTGTTGCGTTTTTGTATTGCAATTTATTGTGACACTAAATATTGTTGCACCCCTAATATAAACTATATACTGAAGGTAGATATGAACTACTAGATGAATAACCAACGATTATACATCTCACATGTGTTGTGGAAAATGTTTTCTTCTTCTTTAAATCAGCAAGTTCCCCTTATGACAACTTATTCAATAGAGTTTGACAATATGTCTTATTAGGGATCCCAAAATAAATGTGTTAAATGAAACAATCAATTTCAAAAATCTCTCCACCCTCGACCAGAGAAATCTTCTACTAGCCCCAGTACAAAATAATCCAACAAAATCATCATCACAACACCAGCTTTGCTGAGTTTATAGAGTAGATTGTGATATTATTGATTATTAATTAAGTCATTTAGAAAAGCCTATTATGCATGGTCAAGTCTCTGTTGTCAGTTGTCCCTGCATTAATATTCTGCCAGATTTGCTTTCTCCAGCAACGCAGCTCAGAGGATTATGTCTATTAAAATGTATTCATACTAGAAACATGACCCAGTCCTTCCTTCCTGCAGATTCCTAAAAATTAATTACAACTTCTTAAAATTTTGCCAAGCCAAAAAAAAACAAGTCTAGGTTGTTAAACCAACCCGTAATTAAGCACTTCTGTTTTAGTCTGATTCTTTCTATTAATTTTTGCTGCAGTGCCATACAGAACATTCATTATAATTCTATGCAAGTAAATTTCAATCTAATTATGGCCAAACCTCTTTTACAACAGCCTCCATAAGTTAATGACTCCCTGATAAACAACAAAGGGAACAAACAAACCAATGCCAGATGGTGCAAAACAAGCGTAAATAATGTTTTGGCTTGATAAAAGAAACCTTTTATCTTTTGCAATTAAAGGAATCACAAGACGGGAAAAACTGAAAACTTCAATCCAGGCCATTACCATTCGACAGTCCATAACAGACTAAGGACTGAATCTTCCTTACTCTAGTTCACCCAAAAATTTTTAATTCTGCCATAATTTACTCAACCTCATAATTTACTCAACCCTGTATGAAAATTATATATAAAAAATTATATTTTGAAAAATGTCTAAAAAGTGTTTCTCCTGGATTATGGGGTGGGGTCTAAATCTTTCAAGCTTTAAAAAGGGAACAAAGCATGAAATGAATCAACTTGACAGCTATATTAGTTTTCTGATGCGACAATCACCATGAACAGATTGAAATTTAAGTTTTTAATTACTTGCAAATTGAGTAATTGGTCAACACACACATTCACAGAATAACGTTTATTTTTTTAGAACCGATTCCAATACAGAGTATTGTATCCAAATGCAGAATAGATTTTTATTTAATGTTTTACCTCTGTTTTTTTGTTAAATTCATCTTCCTATCACTACAATAAAAATGTTTGTTGTATCACTACAACAAAAATGTGTATAAAAATGCTATTTTTATAACAAAAGCAGGAGCAGAAGCAACAATATTAACAATAAATTGAGTGTTTTCCAATGACGAGGGAGTCTATCAAATTAGCATAAATGCAATGATTGCTTTTAAACTAGTTTTGAGAGGTTTAGCTAAAGACTAATCTTTTTGATTAAGGAAAAAAATCTCAAATATTGGTAAAACCAATTATCGTTCGATCTCTATAGTATAGAGTACATCAAATATGGCACAAACCTTAAACGTCAACTCACGTCAAACCTCATTGGTTCTCACAAACACATTTTTGGTTTAACATTTAACATTTAAAAAAAAAAGAAAAGGGGTTCTCACATCAGTTGCAAAGGTTGCATCTTGCTTCACGACAGCCTGCCCACTGCTCTGCCCTTCCCATGCATTTTACAGTCTCAGCTAACCTACTTTTACACTGACATTTAAATCACATCAAAGCATTTAATTAGTTGTAACGTTGCTGCTGTGCTCCTATAAATCAGTAAATCACTTTAAAAGCTGTCATGTAAATGAATAGCCGTCATTAGGTTCCATTCAGTGACGGTATGAATGACTATAGATAATATTACTAAAAGGTGTGTGAAAACATCCGCTGTGTTGACACAAGGACATGACCTCCGGTAATATAAGTGTGAATGCTTACAGGGTTTGAACGAACAAAACTCTGATAAACAGCTTTGATTAAAAAATCTTTGGAAATGAATGGATAAAATATTCGATCCGCCTCATGATCTTCATCATAACCACAGTCATCATTCTGTCCTCATTCAGACCGCGTTTGTTTAAACACTACCTTTGGAACAGAGCTCCTCTGTGTTGGCCCTGAGAATACTGATGGAAAATCTTTTAAATAAAAACTGAAAGCTGTTTAATCATTTTCTCTGAACGTAGTGACAGAATTTTGCTGACTTGAAAGACCACACAAGACAAATAATACATGAGGAAAACTGGCCCAAGGCCACATCGGACTCAGAGTATTTGCAAAGTGCAGCTGCTTCACTTTCAAGATTTCATGAGGCCACAAAACAAAACTCAACACACGGCTTAAAAATGAATACAATCCCAAACCCTGCGCCGGATACTCCCAGGAGAGTCTCAGGCAGCTCATTAAATATTCTGTTTAAAAACAGGTAAGAGAATTTCCTTTATTTAACAACTCTTCTGATTATTCTTTTCACTCCTCTATCAGGAATCTTGCGAGGAGCACTGGTCGAGGCAAATTTATGGTGAAATTATTGTCTTTCCACTTCCGTATTATGGCCCCAAAAGTGCTCACTGGACCATTCAGAAGCTTAGAATGGTCGCCTATAACCAATGCCATCATTATGTGTTGGAACAATTAGGTTGCGAAGGTCTTGAGACAGCTCTTCGCTTTTACCCATCATGAGATGTGTCTTGTGTGACACCTTGGCAATGAGACCTTTTTGTAGGCCATCATTTGGGACTGGACCAGCTGTTATTAATTTCCACTGATTGCTTTTTAATTACTGTAAGTTTTCAGCAGTTGTCTTGGCTTTCCATGCCTTTTTGCGCCTCCCTTTCTCCATGTGTTCAATACTTTTTCCCTGTGTCATTTCACATTATTACACATAACTTAATTTCTGAACTTATTTTTGTTTGTTTCTTTGTATGTGTGGCTTACTTGGGTTGTTACCAACATCTGGTGAAAAATTTCATGTCAATAGCACCTTTGGAAATATATTTACTGAGAAAAATGATGACGTGTTCAATACTTATTTCCCCCGCTGTATATATATATATATATATATATATATATATATATATATAGAGAGAGAGAGAGAGAGAGAGAGAGAGAGAGAGAGAGAGAGAGGGGGGGGGGGAGAGATATTATTATTATATTAGTTATTATATATATATATTATATATAATATATAGTGTAGAAAAACACATGCACATACCATGTTATATTTGAATAATTGAATATTTTAAAATGTAATTTATTCATGTGATGGCAAAGCTGAATTTTCAGCATCATTTCTCCAGTGATCCTTCAGAAATCATTCTAATACGCTGATTTGATGTTCAAGAAACATTTCTTAATATTATTATAATGTTGAAAACTGTTAATATATTTTTTTTGCAGCATTCTTTGATAAATAGAAAGTAAAAAAAAAAAAAAACATTATTTGAAACAGAAATATTTTTTGACATTACAAATGTCTATTACTTTTGACCAATTTAACACATCTTTGCTGAATAAAATAATTTATTTAAAAAATATCTTACTTTGTATACTTAAATATACAAAATTTTGAATGGTAGTGTATGCACTGTTTTACATTTTTCTTTAATCCAATTTCAATCATCTTTTTCACACAAGAATAGCTTGAATTTGAACTTTGACATTTGTGTATAAAAATACAAGAATGTCAATGGAAATAAAAAAATATATCCTGTCATCCCATAAGCTTCAAGTCTGTATAGTAACTAAACAGTACAAACGGTTTAAATTAAATATCCCATTTTGGAGTATGGCTTTTTGTCCATGTTTCGACACTTTGAGGTAAAAAAAAAAACAACAAAAAAAAAACACATACTTTTAGCAAATGCAAACATTTACAATTTACAGTGTCTCTTTAATATAGTGGTTCAGTGACGTCAGAACCCAGAAGTCTAATTAGCCGCTGGTTCCTTCGAGATTTTACTATGGGTTTTTTATTTATTTGTATATGTAAAATAAACCCTGTGGTAAACATAACTTGGGGTGAGTGTGTGCGGTGTGTACATTCATTGTAGAGCAAAACGTCAAAGCATAGTCAAGTTATGTTTACCACAGACTTTATTTTACACATAAATTGAATAACACCATAATAAAACCCATAGGAAAATCTCGAAACCAGCGGCGAATCAGACTTCCTGGTTCTGACGTCATCCCTGCACCACTCTATTTGACCAAATATTTATATCATCTCCTACTCATGGGCAAAATGCCATCCAACAAAGTCCTCTCTATAATGCGAATATCCTATTCAAAATAACACCTTGCAACAGCAATTAGCAAATATGCTTAATATCCTAAATAAACCATAAACATATTTTTCTATATGTCCTGCCCCAACTTCCTTTTTCAATAGAAAATACATTTTTTTTGTGAAGTATATATGTGACCCTGGATCACAAAACCAGTTATAAGTCGCACGGGTATATTTATGGCAAAAGCCAACAATACATTGTATGGGTCAAAATTATCGATGTTTCTTTTATGCCAAAAATCATTAGGATATTAAGTAAAGATCATGTTCCATGAAGACATTTTGTAAATTTCCTACCATAAATATATAAAACATTTATTTTTGTGAGTGAATGCAGCACAATCACGAACATAAATGCACGACTTTAAAGGCGATTTTCTCAATGTTTCTGGACCCTCAGATTCCAGATTTTCAAATAGTTGTATCTCGTATCATATCCTAACAAACCATACATCAATGGAAAGCTTATTTATTCAGCTTAGGGATGATGCATAAATCTCAATTAAAAAAAAATTACCCATGTGACTGGTTTTGTGGTCCAGGGTCACATATACTGTAACATACAGGAAAACCCCCTAAGGGAGCCGACTAGAAAAGAGCGTGATGTCCATACAGAGAGAGCATTAATAAGAGTAAACCCATAATACTGCAGGTCAAAGAGCCCTTCTGGGAGGGACATTTCCCATTTCAGCTTCTCCACTCATTTGCCTAGAAAGACCTACAACCGGGACCGGAGGCTTCACTCCGCTCACAAACAAGAGCTTATTTAAAACATGGGCAGCAACAGCCAGAAAAATACTAGAAAAAAAAACACTGGGTGCCTATAGGGAAATTCAGTTTAGGATCACCTTTGATCTCTTCTCGTGCGGTGACAAGTATCCATGTGTGCTATAGCAAATAACCTCTAAAATGTCTGTCTTCTAAAAACAGTCACCGTGATCTTGCTGCTAGACATCGTACTGCACGATAGCATTGCAGATAAGCACTGATGACAGGAAAACATGACATCTCAACCAAGTACATTCCTTCTTAGTCTTGTCAAAACTGTCTCTATACTGATAGTTTGAACATTAACCACACCCTTCCTTCGATCATGGCTAAATAAAAACATGCATGCTGCGCTTCTCCCATTTTGACGGTGCTGCTGAATCAATGTGTGCAAAGCTAGGCCGACAACTGACACAAAACAGCTGTATGTTATTCCTCTAGATCCAAAGAAGTACGTAAAAAAACTATTATTATAACAATTATTTAATTATTCTTCAAGTGCTAAAGCACAGTCTCAGTCTTTAGCTGAGATGAACGGTCATTGCACATCCATTTAACCATTTTCTAGATCAATTAATTGATTCAAGTTTGGCCGTGTCGTTAAGTGAAACTCTAATTCTGCATACAGAGCGGTTTGCTGTGAATATGTTTAAAATCTAAATCTATACACATAATCAGTACCTAGGCTACCTAACAATCTATAACCATGAATCTGTAAATAATCTATATTGCAGATAACCTCTACATGAAGTATTTGCTTTGAATCAGATTAACAAGTGTAACTGATCAGTCCTTGACACACACTGAGGGACTATTCACATTACTGTATGCTCGTTCTTCTAGATCTGAGAACTGAGCCGGGTTTCTCCCAAGGTCTTTTTTCTCCAATACTGTCACACCTAATGGACTTTTGGTTCTTTGTCACTGTCGTCTTTGGCTTTCTCAGTTGAGGCTTAAAAGACAATTAATATTCAGAGAATGTTATTGATCTGACACTATCAGATGAGAAAGCAAAAACGAAACTGAACTGAGCTGAAAAATGACAATGATGTATTCTGTACGGCTGCTTTTGAAGTGTTTTCATAACTGATGAACTTTGCAACATTGCCACTGTTATTGAACTGAAGTGATTGAACACTGAATCTGACTAGTGTCAGTACTGCTCTCTGTAGAGATGCTTTGTTGTTTCTAAATGAAATGTGCTTGATAATTGATGAATTTGTGCAAACATTGACACTGAAATGGAATTGAAACAACACTGAACTAAATTGAGCTGAATATTGACACTATTGTCTTCAGTTGCTCTACAACTTAAATTTATGTTGTTTCATAACTGATTCGTTTTGCAACATTAACACTGTTATATTATTATCTGTTTATGACCGTGACTGCTTTCAAAATCTGTATTGTATAAAGCACTACATAAATAAATGATCAGTACATGAGCTATTTTTAGAGCAGGAACAATTCTGTAGATACCCGGTAGTTGTGACAGGAATATCATAAGTAAGATACAAAGGGGCTGAAGGCGCACCGGGGTAAAAGGTGCCTTTGATTTTATTTCCTCTAAACCACAGATGGCACAAAAACTTTCCAAAACATTCACTTTTCAAGATGCACGTGGAAATTTGGCTGATCCTTGACACGATCAGCAGTGCAAAGTGTATTCTGTGCTAATTTTATCTACTATTTGATGTTTTTTACCATGTTGTAGATTTAAGAAGCAAATTAGATTTGCTAAAATTATTATTATTATTGAATTTTTCAGAACGATTTTCAGTTTTGCTCAAGGAAATTGCAACGGTTTTTCAATAACGGAAGAATATGTAAAAATATGGTATTTGGGGTAAAAGGCGCATGTCGGGGCCAAAGGCACAATAATTAACATGATAATAAACAGCCGGCTGACTTTTCCATTTGTCGACCTGACATGGTTAGATTCAGATGGTAAATATCACATATTAAGTTGGGTGTCCACCTTAGGTCCTGTTTACACGAGAACGTTCGCGGGTGAAAACGTAAAAATATTTTATCAGATGTGCCTTTCGTTTAGACGGCGACGGCGTTTTGGGGGCTTAAAAACGCAAAAAAGTGAAACCACCCTCCAGAGTGGAAATCTTAAAAACGCTCCACCGTCGTGTTCCCGTCTAAAGCCCCGTTCACACCGCCAGCGATTTTGTCGCTGCATGTCGCTTTAGAGATAATCACCATATTTATAAGGGAACCATCATATCTAAAAATATATTAATCAAATCATATAATAAAATATAATTTATTGTTACTACTGTAAATCTATATTAAATTATTATGGGATCTCATTCAATGCTTTCAGAATCTTTACTTTAAAAAAATATATTTTTGTTTCTGTATTTTTTAAAATGAACATTTTATGACAGTATATTTACTGAACAAAAATGAATTCATTTATTTATCAAAATAAACAGAAAATAGTACAAACTTTGCTAAAGTGATTATTAAAATTATTAACTTGGACATTATTCAAAACATTATTTTACCTAAAGTATTTCGTATTTGTATAAATAATGTGTATTTTGCCCCATGCTGGAGAGCCTTTTACCATGTGTGTGTGTGTGTGTGTGTGTGTGGGGGGGGGGGGGGGGGGGGGGGGGTAACATGCCCACCTTGTCACCTCATACATTTATAAGATTTTTAAACAAAACAAACCACTTTTATGATTTATTTTCACACAAAATCTGTTGCTCCATCAATGTTCAATAAAAATATTTATATTTGTTTTTCAGCAATCATACAACATGGGATAAGTGAAAAGCACATTTTTCTTCAGGTGTGCCTTTACCACTTTGATAAACTATATCATGGTACATATCAAGTGTTTGGTACTGAAATATTTACATAAGGTTCTTGGATTAAATTTGGAGTATTGTGGTACTTGTCCAAAAATATGGCAGTAGCCTACCACAGTACTTTTATATAACGTGATATTTATGATACTTCAAGGTACTTATTAAAAAAACAAACAAAAAAACATGATAGCAACATACCATGTACAAAGAAACGCTCATATCAGTACTTTTTGTGCAAGTGTAAATACCCCAGGAGAGCAGTGCTCAGCAAATTTGAATGTCCAGAACATAATCACACAGATAATCCATGTTATATCACACAACAATAGCCATTTTTTTCACCTAACCAAGATGGTTTACAACTGAGAAAAACACAGATGTCAGATCCTATGGTGTTATTGCTGTTATTTGCTCAGTCATGGCTTGATGCGTGAGAGGGCTTTAAGAGTCTTCTGAGAACACTCCCATATCCACAGCTCCTCAAAAACGAAGCGTTTACACACATTCCCCTTTGTCACTGAGCAACACTTATTGACTTTATGCACAATTCGCTATTATATGTTTGCAAAGGGCGGGTCATTACAGTTACCTACTCCATGCTCACTGACGTCCTTAAAAGCAGCGTACTGCGACATAAACCACGACAGTTTTTTTTTTTCATTTTTTTTTTTCATTAAAGGCATTAAAAGTAAACTAATCTGTCACAACTCATAAGACTCAAGCATTTTAAAAGTTTAATTAAAAAATACTCCCTACCAATCAAAACATCAATGCAATGCGTAAACTACGCGTTTTCGCATCCCTACCTGCATAGGCAGCAGCAGCAGCAGCATCAGCATCACTCGGAGAGAGTAAAGGTGTGATATTGCGGATGGATGGAGATGGTTAGTAGCCTATTGGATGGATGTGGCACATAACGTTAACTTGAATGTGCAGCGACGACTAACGGAGGGTTTTCTTTATCAAGCCTGTGCAAGCCCAGCTGTCCTTGTCATTTCGCCTTGTTCTCAGTCAGTTTTCACGCGAGTGTTTGGCTCTCCCACCTGCACAGCATCCGACGCCGCGCAGTGAGTCTGCATCTAGGGCATGTATTTGGCAGGAAAGCAGGTTGGTAATGCCTACAGCGCAAGCGTATTCCGAGGACGCCATTCAACAGCAGAGCACTATTTTGCAAAAACGCTGAACCTCTGTGGACCACAGAGATAGAAGGGAGTGCGTTTACAATCACAGCGATAAACACAGAGAGAGAGAGATACTATAGTGAGTCATCAGTTGTGGCACTTTAACGTCTGTAACGGAGATTACGTGAAATCTGTGTCCGGCAGTGAGACTGATTCATTTTCACACTCCTCCTACACAAACACTCACAATTAGTGGTGTGCCGTTCGTAAACGGGGGTTTTAAATCTATTAAAGACACCATGAAATCAAAACGCACAATTCCTATTTTTTAATGGAATTTCAAGTATTTTAATTCATGTGCCATCGAAATCACAATAACGTCCACTGTCTCCCTCTGTCTCTTGCATCGTCTCTTCTCTGATGACGTGTTTACTGGCGCGAGGGCGGGACAATAAGTTTTCCAAGTGTGCCGCACAAGTCCTGAAAAGTGAAGCCAAAGCATTTCGATGGTGGCTGCATGGCTCCAGGAAACCCCGCCCTCTCCGAGCACCAGAATCACTACTGCGCAGACTCGGGCTCCGAATGATGTATTCGGCAATGACTGTTACCTTTTTTTTCTATCATGTGTATTTTATTCTGTGGCGGAAACAAGCTTCCATAAATTTCCGATGATTCTTAAATTTTTTCTTGTTTGAGAGGTCGTTTCACTCTAATACATAAGTCACAATAAAGAGAGAAAAAAAATGACAACTCAAAACTTCAGTTTCACGCCAACTTTAAGTGAATTCACTGATTAATAGGCTGAATTCGGAATAGCATACTAATTCTGCACTATTTGTTCCATTCTTTTGAAGCACGTGACTGCGTAAAAATGAACTCGCACTGAATGAGTTTGAGTACAAATGAGTCACTTTCATCAAAGAGCTTCCGCTGGCTGGCTAAACGACAAGTCGACATCCCTAACAAACACTGAATATTCCCCAAACGATAGCATGGTTCCCATTTGGTTATTTATGGGAAGCAAAAATAGGGAGCTCCTCTGTAGGTTCTATTTTGTAGCAAAAGTTTCACATTCCATTTTAGTCTTGGACTGAATCGAAATGTTTAAACGAATGAGTGAATGATTAGTGATTCACTAATAGCACGCTCACTTGTTGCCACCTAGTGGTGTAATGATAACCTAGCCTTTTTAGTGACTGGTTTCTTCACTACAGGATTCGAGTCACCGGGATGAATCAAAACGAACAGCACTCAGTCATAAGCGCATCGATGACCACAAGCAGTTAGAAACTGGATTGAAAGCATTATTCTTTCCGGTAATGAGGATTGACGGCACATTGTTTGCACGGCAATACCGATTTCGTATTGAAAAACTATACAGAACTTCACAGTTTAGGCCCTCGCATTTCTTTTCGGATTGTAGATTTGGTAACTGGGGTGTAATGCACTGCTTTCCCTCAATGAAACATCCTCCCTACTGTAAACAAACACTGTTCAACCTGTCATCAGCAGGGAAAGCGACATCGCAACAGCCACTGAACCTCATTGAAGTACAATGATTTTTTTTTTAATTGCATGGTTCCTGTTTTACTTAATAAAACACACACAGCTTCCGCGACAAACAATGATTAATTCATAGCGCGCATAATGATTCTCGAGACTCTCACCTGTGCGTTGACTGTGGTTTCCAGCGATCTCACGGTCCCGTTATGTGTCTAGATCCACCATCTTCATCGCCTGCCTGCCTTTCACTCAGTCTGTGGGCAAGCCCGACTCCTCCCATCAGAGACCTGCTAATCAAACACTGCCTAATTTATCAATGAACGAGCTGCAGATCTCGGCAAAACATCAGGGCAAGAGGTACGTGTGCATGTAATGCTGCAGTCTTTAGAGCTCATAGTTAGAAAACTTAAAGAACCAAATCGGTATGAAAGCCCCTTCAATGGTATGAAATGAAACAAGTACACTGGTTACAAAATGCCTGTCCAGCCCTCCCACTCAAGACAGCTATAATAGAGAATAAAAACAGGAAGCAACATTAATATAGTATTTAATATTTAGCCTACTACTGTTTTTTTTCTGTTTTTTTTTTCTCATTGCTGTCAATTAAAATACAATATACCGTTCAAAAGTTTGAGGTCCGTAGCCAATGATTTATTTTATTTTTCTTAAAAGGGAAAAAAAGAAAAAAGTATTTGGTATAAACATTGCAGGGTTTTTTCTTTTCATCAAAAAATCCTGTAAAAAAAAAATGTATATTACGGTTTAAACAAATATATTAAGCAGCACAAGTGTTATTAACATTGATATAAGAAATGTTTCCATCAAATCAGCATATTTTAATGATTTCTGAAGGATCGTGTTACGCTGAAAAATCAGTTTACCATCACAGGAATAAATTACATTGTAATATACATTCAAATAGAAGACAGTTCTAGTAATACTATTTCACAATATTAGCCTACTGTTTTTACTTTATTTTGATTAATTAAATGCCTTGGCAAGCATAAGTCTTCTTTCAAAAACCATACCGACCCCAAACTTTTTTGTATGTCCTTGAAGGTATTTGTTTAGACCCCATGACAGGTTCCCCCTTTATTTCCAAAATCCCCCGTGTAGTCGACTAAACACATGAAATGATTTAAAAAAATAACTTAAAAATGGTCATGAATTCAAAATAATAGGAAATAAAAATGTTTGATGGACCTTTTCAGAGTAGCTTTATTTAATGTGGTAGGCAACTGACAAAACAACTCAACACGTTCAATACATTTTTTAATACAAATAAATATAAAATACATAATGGATGAGATGCAAGAAATGTTGGTTATCGTGGCTGTAAAAACCTACAGTACCTTATCAGCTTATCAGACAACACACAAAGAAAATACAAAACCTTAGGCTACATTTTTTTTCTTTCTAAAGCTAATTGAACTCTGTGATGCTTCTGCATAGATGTACCAGTAATTTAAGATCTTGGTTTATGTAAATGATATTGTACAACAATGGAAATTGATATAACACAACTGGAAATGCTATGTGCGTCGTCAATGTAATCCGCATTAATGTACACATCTTTAAAACCTCTAAGGTTACTTAGGACCATTTCTGAAACTGCCTAGGAAGAGATACATGTCAGGTGGGAAGCCCTGAACAGATATAAAGACATAAATATTATTATCAACAATATAATTGGTAAGACTGTCCATAAAGGGTTTAAGATAGTAGGCAATACATTCGAAAATCACTAATAGCCTTATTACAAATAGCGACATCTTAATTGCTGTGGGAGCCAAAAATCAATATGATGTTTTCCCTCTCTGCAAGTATGGGCAATGAAAGTAAAAGTTATAATCATAAAATGTAATCAAATACAACAACGTGATCCCAGTACAACAGTACACACATAATGTGCATGCAAAAAGATAACCACAGATCAGCATGACTCAATGACTATGGTTCAGGTAATGGCATTACCAAATAATTTTATCTATAAAGTATGCAAACCTATAGCAAAGTGACAAATATCTTACAGAGCAAATATGATGGCATTTAGTTACTTCCATATATGACTCTATTAGTTTGGCTTACACTTTATTTGAAGGTGTCTTTGTTACACTGTCATTATACATTTAAGTACTGAGTAATATTAACTACACGTACTTACTAAAGGATTAGGGTTATTTGCATGTAATTATGCATCATTTTTAGTTATTACTACAGTAACTACATGTAACATATGTAACAGTAACACTGTAAAATAAAGTGTTACCGGAGTTTGTTGAACAGCAGATGCAGGGAAGGGGGGGGAAAGTGATGCTAGAACCGTAATATCTAAAACAAGCACTTGTGCCACACCTGTACTTATAGAGTGATACACGATCAAACGCTGTCAGTGTAGTTATACAGAGGAACGGTGTGGAGGAAAAGCTGGTTTTATTCTTGAGGTGACAGACATCCGGCAATTTTGCTCCTGCAGCTCAAAAATCTCTCACAAAAAAAAAAAAAAAAAGTGTCAGGGTCCAAGACATGCAGAGAAAATCACTCTGAAATGGTCCTGGAGAGTCTGTCTAGAAACGATATAACTCAAATACTTTCAGAATTCTAGCTCTTGTGCAACTGTGCAGGAAAAAAAAAAGAAGAGGAAGAAGAACAGTAATAGATTTTTATGAAGTGAAACTTAAGATCGAACTCTACAAGTCTTTTATAGATATGCTGAAAAACATGGTTTTGTAAAAGCTTTGCTAGAATGCTAAAATTGAATCACCTAACAAGAATAGTTTTGTACATGATAGGAAAAGGCATTGTCCTGATTTAAAAGCGATATATATTATAAAGTCTATTCAGATTTTCACAACCTACTATAAGCTGTGAACGAATTAAGTTGTCAATGCGAGACTGAGCCTGTGAAACTTCAAAGTTTATTACAAGTTTAATAATTACGGAGTAACAGTGAGTCAACCATAAGTGTCTAATAGCTTATTAGCTTTCATAATAAATCATTACGTAAGTGAAGCTCACAACATTTCACTTTTCATATTTGCATAAATATCCTTTATGTTCAAAATAGTGTTAAACAAAAAGCAGCATTTGTAAACCCAGGCCCTTCTCCCCAGTGCAGAGAATAAGCACCAATCTGCACCAAATGGGCTTGAACATGGCAGCTTGTTGTTTCTGCGGCCACGTTTGGGCCACGCTGAGAAAGACTATTCCTACTTCTGCAATTCCCTTTCATCATGAAAACCCATGCATCTGCGAGACCAGCTGGATGAACGATAACCCAAAACTTGTGCTTAAATGCAGAGACTAGTCCAACGTGACGACGTCGCCTTTGTTATTCCAATGAGTGAAGATGATGTGCTTCAGGAGCATTAATTAACATCCGAGAATCATCACGCTGAACTTGCAATAGATATGTCATATCTCCCCTGAATGAGGACAGCAGCTATCAATTTCATGTGCATTAATCTGGTTTTATTGACTTATGAAAATGTCAGTCTTTCAGACATCAAATGGCTCCAAGAATCTTTAAATTCAATGATTGTGCTCACATTACTTATTGTAGCAAAACGTCAAGATATTGACTGAAATGTTCATGCTACGGTACAAAAGTTCAGGGAACGAGCAGTAGACAGGATTCAGAGCCGGTCTGCCCCCAATTAAACAAAAGAGGGAAACTGGGTCAGAATCACTTTGGGCTCTAAGTGTTCATTTCAAGTCTGCACCACAGTGTGCGTTTAAGACTCCCGACAGGAATCAGAAAACTGCAGACAGCATGATGAGAGCATACTGTAACTGATTTGTGGTGGAAGACTTTAAACAACGTAAGACCAACAAAACTATATGAAAAAAACTACAATTGTAGCTTCTGATAAAAAAAAAAAAGTAAAAAAAAAGGTACACTGAAACCAGACCTGAGATATCCAGTACCTGAACTAAAGCAGCTGAAACAGACCATTACACTGTTGAGACGGGTCATGGGTTTTCATCATGAGTGGGAATTTGCTCCGGCAGGGCATCTCTGACAAACCGGCCGAGGAGTCCAGTCGTTTTTTTAGAGTACCGGTGTGGGCGGCTGGAGCCAGAAATACATTGACCTATCACAGCTCTCCCACACTGTGGTGGGCGGAGTGTTTCTCACGCTACTGACCTATAACAGAGTCCAGCCACTTTCTGTAGGAAATGGCAAAGCTGCTTTGCTCGGGGCTCCTGCAGCCTGTGATGATTCTAGAGACAAACGAGTGCTCGGAGGGAAGTCCGGGGTGGGGGAGCAGGGGTCCCCGCTTTAGCCGCTTGGTGTCCTGCGTGTAGCTTCCGTGTTTGCTCCCATCCAGAACACAGTCAACGTCCATGGCCTGGGAGGCGCTGCCGTCGTCACACGGTTCCTCGCTGAGGAGGACATCGGTGTGGGTGAGAGGTGGAGACTGCGATCCGGCCCCCTGGACGTGCTCCCTCCGCCACTGGTGCCATAGGTAAAAGACATGTCGCCTGTTGAAGAAGCCTGGTTTTGAGTTTGTTCAAAAACCACATACCCGTTTACTATACAACAAAATGTTCTTTACGTTATAGTTATGGTGGGTCACAGGTTTGTCGCATAAAAAATACAATGCTCAATGTTAGAATAACAAAATAAATAGGCTCATCAACTTTTAAAAAGGTGGAAAAAACACTTTTGTTCCTGATGTCAAATTGTGACATGCCCTCATCTTTAAAAACCACAAAAAACAACAACAATCCAAAGTAAAAGAAAATACATCCCAGACTATACATACAGTTTGTGCAACAGAGATGAACATTGTGGTAACTAATATCTCATTGATGCGTTAATGCGCTTAATGGCTGTTCTGATAACCACTACTTTTCCTTGTGGAACTTTTCCTTGGTGTGACTTTTGTACAATCTGAATTCCTGAACATAAAATTTGTCCTTATCTGATAACTTATTTAATAATATTTACAACCATCTTCACTTTTAAAAAAATCATAAAATAAATGTTAGCAATCCAAAACTATAAAAAACATGCCATCATATGCTATCCAGACTTGTAATTTAGTGCATGGGATATATGGACAACTTTAATGATAGTGCTTTTTAGAGCTGCTCCCTAATTTCCAACTAATCAGTAGTCGACCAAAATTGTTATTAGTCGGTTAGTCGCAGAAAAAAACGTAGTCACGCAGTCCGTGAGGGACAAATCGTTATCGGCGGTTCCTTATGGTAAGGTCAGGAAAACCAAACGTTCACCTTTCCATCCATCGACCTCAAATATGGCTTAGGCCTATCATTTGAAACATGTAAGTAACTTGGCTGCTCATGCTCACTCTAACATTAACCTAAATAAATTTGCGCTATTATTAGGCGCATATCAAAGTGTTTGTGTGAGAATGTGGAAGCTAAAGTATAGCGCACTTACTCCGGACACTTAACAGCAGAAACAACTTAAAATACTTTGTCATTTTTGGTCATACAGATAAGAGTGAAACATGATTCAAAACTGTTTTATTTGTGTAAACTCACAATAACAAGAAAACAGTGCCTATGTAAAATAAAAAAACAAACAGGATGCGCTTTCTGCCGTCTCAGTCTCTGTGAACTGGAGCACGTCAAAAAATAAACCAAAACTCAGTGTAAACTTGCCTCACAGACGTGAGAAATATATCTATAGAAAGCTTGAAATGTCAAGCGATTGCCAACCAATTCAAGTGGAAAATAAATATTTTCAGATTATGTAATTTGTATACAGGTGTACTGTCCGAAAATGCAGAAAACATTTCTAAAAAAATTATTAAAATGTTTAGACAGTCTGTTGTTTTTTTATTGACACATTCATAATCATTACTTGTGCCGGTGCGCTGTGGCAAGCTTTATGCGTGCGCTTGAGTGCTGATAGCTATGTATTATATATAGGCAATTAAAGGCTCATTATTATGATTTATATGGCTTATTAATATACACGTGCAATTAGTCGAATAATCGCTTAAATGAGCGAATACTAGTTGACTAGAAAAATCTTCTCATGTTTCATAATGTTTAAGCATTAAGTTGTGTGAAATGTTGCACAAACAATAATCTCACCTCTTCAAACTAACAGCAGACCTGTAAATGAAATATATCTGTTGCTATGATGCACTTTAGGAGGAAAAACACAAGCTAAAGGTATAAACACCATTCACTGAGCAGCTGCTCCTTGCATCAGACACTAGGGACGAGGCTGGGAAGGGGAAAAACTAAAAGAGCTAGAAACAGAGATCTAGCAAACTGCTTGCCTCTCCCTCTGTGAGCTACAACTCTGCAGCAAAAGACCATCCATCATTTTATAACAGTAAGCCATAAACACATCAGGCCAGATCAGCTGAGGGCCAAGGACAGACTTCTGGCAAACAAAATCACTGTATTTCACAGTGAGACTTGTGGAAGCACAGTCTGATGTTGCCTGACTACTATCGGCACAGCAAGACCTGGAGATCTGTTACTGGCTTCAAACACTTTGTCTGATCACTCTCACCTGTGGCACCACAGCGTCTCGTGGCCCGGATATGACTCGATGAGATCAGTGCAGAGCTCCATCTCCTGATGGAAGAGCTGAGGGATGACGTCATTCCGGTGGTTGTCATCAGACGCTCCCGCCGTGCTCTCTCCGTTCGGCTGCTGGGTGGGGTGGAGGTCTCTCTCTCCAGCCTGGCTCAGCTCTCTGGACAGAGCTTTGAGCAGGTGCTGACGGTAGTGGAAGCCGCTGTGATCTGACACGTGCATGGACACCCAGAGTCGGGTGGAGGACAGCTCATCATGCAGAACCTGGAGTATAAAGTCACAGAGTATTATCTTTATTTAACGTAATCATGCTTCAGGTTGTTACAGCAAAATTTTACGTTATTGTTCAGTTGCCAAGTTGTCAAGTCACCTTCATTTATATAGCGCTTTTAACAATATATATTGTTTCAAAGCAGCTTTACAGTGATAATAGGAAATTAAAGATTGTTTTGGCTTTACAGCAGCTCTAGAGTAAAGTTATTGTCCAGCTAAAGTTAGTTTTGATTGATTCACTTCCGTTGCAAAGATCAGTAGTTATTAACTTAAGGGGCCGCGGTTACAGGACACCATTTTAACTAAAAACAGAAAACTTTGAATGCGTTCTGGCCACTCATTCGCCCGACACAACAGTGTTTGGTGGCTCGAGAACGCAAAATCTGTGAAACCGATGACGCCGTGCACATGCATATTATGTGTTTAGTCTATAGGTATGCGCATTTGAATGCAATAGGCACGTAGTCTTTCTTTAAGTTGTAAGATCTATGGATGTCATTGTCAACATATCAATTTATTCAAAAACCTCAAAAATGTTATGCAAAAATACAGCATGCATATTAGTTACTACACATCGTTAAAATGTGCAAAAATTCTAAAAGGCAAAAGTGAGTAATTTCTGTAGCACTGCAAAAATTGAGGATGTACCGATATTACATTTCTGTCCAGCAACAAGCCATTTTTTAAGTTACAACAAATAACTGATAAATGGCTAATATAAAATATATACAATTTTGTCTAAATAAATAAATAAAAATTAAACACTAAAACTGAATCAATCATTTTAAAATGCTACAAGGGAATTTATGCACAAGACATAATGAATATTCATTTTGAGATTGGCTTAAGGTTACATTTAAGTGATGTTAAACCTTTTGTGCTAATAAAGATTAGCTTTAAGTGAGTGTTAGCCTAGATGACAGAAAGGGTGATCTAAAAATAAAAGTAAAGGACCCGAGCATGCACAATTAAATATCCAATATAAGCCGATAACAGAGAAAGTATTTTAAAGCTGTAGTATCTCTGTTCGAAATCTGCAATTGCAGATATTCGCGGAATTATCAACTTTACGTGGGTTGTGCCTCGGCACGGCACAGTGCGGATACATTCAATGTTGTGAGGACAATGTGCGGCTGTCAGTTTAAACCTCCCCTAAATATTATAATATGAAAGGCTCCAATTTAGAGCGGCAAAGCGATTATGCGCATCCAGAGCGCAGAATGATGCACTTGAAGCAACGCAAAGTCACAGCGTGCAGCACTTCGGATTGAAAAATTCAAAGCACAAAGCGAAGAGATATTTGATGCTTAGTGTATTATATCTATGCAACAGTTTATTGAGCCTTTTCTTTTAACGGTTTTAAATTTCAGTAACGGTGCGCATGAAGAACAATTCATAGTGCTCTCTACTCCAGTGGTGTAATCTAACAGACACCTGGGAGAAAGGAACATGATTTAGAAAGCGCAATAAACTCCAGCAAGATAAAGTCATTTTATGCAAACCATAGACCTTTATCTACAAATAAAGTATAATAATGGGAACACTGATCTTGGAGAGAGTGTCATCATGTTACTGTCGTAACCGAACGCAACGCGCTGTTTGAATGCTGAATGGAGAATGACTGAGTACAGATGAGTTTCCATTAACTTTAATGACTTAAATATTCATTTTTACCTCACATTATGCTATCGAATGAATGACTTAAGAAGTCTTGGAATATAGTGCATGAAAACTTTATGGTGCTTTACAACTTTATGCCTTTAGTGGGGCTTAACAATAACACAATAGCATGCACAATATCCGACCTCACTGAGAAGCTGCAGCCGTGGCGGGATGATTTTTGGTGTGGCGGACCACCACGGCAGATTGAATGTACTAGCGGAAACACTGTAATCTAATTTCAGTCACATTACCATGGGCCCGGTTGGAGTCTTTTTTTTTTCTGTGGCCACTCCGAAGTCCGAAGTCTTTTGCATTTTACAACGAGTGAATCTCCAGTTGTCACTGGTGATTGTCGTTTGAATCTTTCTGGATCCGCCATCAAATTGATAAGTTTAATTATATCAAGTGCTGTGAGAAAAGGCTATAAATCTGCCTACTAGCCGAGACACCTTCTTCATGTGTACAGATGTGACGTAATGACGCAAAGACATGCTCGAATTTCCCACGGAAATCCACCAGTACCACTGGAATCAAAAACATTATTACAAGCTTACCGTTTTGAATCGAGCTAAGGCAAGCAGATAGTTGTAAACACTGGCTGGTTATGTACTTGCTCAAATTTATTTTGGATCATTTTTAACCCCAAAAAGTTACGGACTGCAGCTTTAACATCACAGACTTTAATTCACCATGACTTTATTAGACTGTAAACTCAGTAAGGAACATACTAGAGATCTAGGATGGAAATTCAGACTAAGGAAAATAGTACCAAACAAGACATGCAGAAATGTAAGATGACAGCCGCATAACCCAATTATCCTGAAATAGCCTATGAATGGCTCAGACTGGTTCAAGTCGGTTTAGTCCTGGATCATTAAATCTACAGGCTCATCCTTTTTATACGAGGGCCTTTTGCTGGGATTGAGCCCCATAACATTTGCCTAATTTCGTATCCAATTAAGAATAAGCACACATCAAAGGTCTGGCACTTAGTGACCCCCTAAGAGCCAATAAGCTGTCCTGACTAACATCACTCAGCTCTTTCTGGAAAAAAAGAAACAAAGCTAAAAAGACAGAAAACTGATTTTGTAATCAGGTCTCTTCCCAAGTTAATTCAAGTGGAGAAGAAAGGTATCAAGATCAAAGGCTCAGGTAGATTTATCAACCTCATAAATAACCACGTCATGTTGCTTTCCTTGTAACACAACTGATGATGTGCAAGTGTGATCCATCATGCCTTAAAGTAATCCAAAACAAACCTAATCTTTGAGATGTACGCAAACAAAGCAAGATCTAACAGACACATGTTTTCAGTCATTATGATGAATTACATGGACGTGGACGCAGTGGACTGAGACGGCCTACCTTCAGATTGCCTTTTGCCATGTTTTGCAATACCCAGATGCGATGGGACCAGGCATTGTAGTTGCTGGGGTAACGGCCGGCTGCATCTGCACAGACCTTCATCTCCTCCTGCAAGGCTCTCTGCAGTCGCTCACACCGTCTCCTGCTCACAGCGTCTCCTCTGGGTTCAGCCTGATCCTTCAGTTCTTGTCCAGAGCACTCGTTCTGTAGCCGCTGCAACACCCAGCGTCTGTGTCCACAACACAAACAAATTCAGCAAACTGATCATAAACATATGTCTGGATGCACAAGAAATTTAACACACTTATGGTTTTATTTATGAGAGAGCAAAAATCTGCAAATTATAAAAAAATTATTCTTTCAAAACTGGCCCAGATTGACAATGCCGATAGCCTCATGGGCAGCGCGCCGACATATAACGCTGTTGCGCTTCGGGCGACCAGAGTTCAAATCCCGGCTCGTGGACCTTTCCCGATCCCGTCCCCCCTCTATATCCCACCTCGCTTCCTGTCCACTCTATACTATCCTATCACAATAAAAGCAAAAATCACCACAAAAAAATATTATTAGCCCATATTATCTCAGCACCCTGAATATCTGACGACACAATATCATCTGCAGACAATAACCTGATCCAATTTGAATTCAAGTACTTATTTGCAAAATATCTGACAGCTCCAATGTGTCCTGCAGGTACAAATCATTTCTTAAGGCCTGTTCACACCAAGCACGATAACTATAAAGATAACGATAAAGATAACTATATATGCGTCCACACCAACGAACGATAACGGTCTTTTTATTCTAAGCACGCGCGCGCCCGCCCCATTTTAAATGCGCGAGACCTTTAAATTAGAATGGATTCTGATTGACTGTCAGTGTTTTATCGTTTGACAGCTGGAAAAAAATCGTTCTGAAAGTGATCCCAACGATATCGTTCCTCATATCTTTATCGTTATAGTTGTGGTGTGAACTCTGTTATTCTTTAATATGGAGAACGATTTTTAGAATTATATCTTTATCGTTATCTTTATAATTATCGTGCTTGGTGTGAACGGGCCTTTAGTCTTGTCAGTTGCACAAGCTATGGGTGTTTAAGTGTTCCAGGGACTTAAGTAAAGTGGTTTGCCCTTGCCCTTGCAGTAGTGACGAAATTCTGCTTCAGACAGTGCCATTGTTGACATGTTGCAAGAGGTCTGCAACTGCAGCCAGTTTCATTTCATGGTTGCCTGGACACTGCTTTCGTTTCAGCCAGTTTGAGAGCATTGTCTCTTCCGTACAAATACAGCTACATGAAAGCAGGGCACATTTTCCGGTACAGCGCATCAAACTATTCCATTATTAATTTCTTAATGCCTAATTTATTATTCGTTTTTTTTTTATACATCACTATTTGAAAATTCAGACTCATCTAATCTAATGGTGAACAAAAGTACTCTGGAAAAATAGGACACTTGAAGGGTGCAGAACGCAGCACTTCTATAATGTGTCATTTAATATTTTAAAAGACCTCATTTAACTGTATACACTAAAAGCAGAACATCTTGGGAGAGTCACACAATAAACCCTCAGAGCACTAAAGCAGGTGCCTTCACTGAATTTCATTTTTATATTATATTTATTCATAGTTACAAAAAAAGTATATTGATTTGTTTATTTAAGACATAAATGCCCAAACATTTTATTATGAAAAAACAAATCAAACTTGATTGAGGGCTGTGGGCCAAATGTAAATGTTCCACTATATCCAATTTCAGCCATCTTGTGACATGACATTGTGGGCCCCGATTTAAAGGGAACCTATTATGCCCCTTTTTACAAGATGTAATATAAGTCTCAGGTGTCCCCAGAATGTGTCTGTGAAGTTTCAGCTCAAAACATCCCACAGATCATTTATTATACCATGTTGTAAATGCCCATTTTTTAGTGGTAGGAAAATCATGTTGTTTTTGTGCCTCAGATACTCTGCTAAAAACTAAAACATCTATTTGGTTTTGATTATCATCTCTATTGCGGTCACACTCACGTGACATTGCAGTTCTTCATCATGAAAGTTTATTATCTGTATGCATTTTAAAGCCAATACAGTCTAAACTTCTAAGCGCACACATCCAAAGCACACGTACAGAAAGCTGGATGTCAGATGGCGCGTCCCTTGAGTATTAAACTAAGTTCTCTTTCACGTCTTATTGCGCTTAAACTGTCAAACATACGCAAGGTTATGTCAAACAAAGTTCACATAAACAGTCGGTTGTGTGTGAATGTAAACAGCAAGTAAAGAAATGGCATGTGCATATTAGATCTGAGTATTAAAGTGAAAGCAGCGTAATATACAGTACCTTCTGCTATATATGATGTTAAAATGAACGGAAAATCACTCACTGCTCTTGACTGGATTAACTTTAGTAGCTTTAATAAGAACACTTTTCTTACATGAATGCTGCTGTTAAATCCTCTGGCGAGGAGATAAACATGGCGGACTGAGTACAGCTCAGGCCGAGGTCTATGCTTATATGTGACATCACAAAATCTAGAATCTGCAATTGGCTTGATCTGAGACACTGCTTTTATTTATGGGGATTAAAAACAGAGGAGTGGGTGGATTTTTACCATTATAGGGCGGTTGTCCACACACACATTTATGTTCAAACACCATGTGAAAGTGAATTTTGCATAATAGGTCCCCTTTAAGATAAATTATATTCATGCCTACATTTTTTTAAATCCTCTAACCTGTGTATCCATGTCTCTGGGCTTTTAGGATGCTTAGATAGTGCTAGTTTGCCCAGGTAAAGGTCCTTTTCTGGGTTTAACACGCCACACTGCAGGAGCTCTTTCCTATAAAACATACAAGTTCATCAATGCCCAGATGAATTCACAAAGATATGCAAAATCAAAACAACCAAATAAAACAGTACAGCACCACCTCCTGGACGATATGTTTCTTCCATGCAACATTAGCTTAAAGACATTCAATCAAGATTTTTATGTAAAAATCCAAGTAAAGAATACTAAAGCTGCTTTCTTAAACCAGGCATGGATTAAATATCCATAGAGTGTTTCCTGTACAAAACTAAATGTTAGCAAAAGCAGCGAATTTGTGGAAATAATTGCTCCCCATCTCTGAAATTATGAAAAAGTCACATTTAGAGTTCAATGTAGCAGCAGCCTTTTGATGTCTTTTAATGTCCCAAATTAGACACAGCTTTCTAAAGATAGCAACAATGACACATTCAGCGCAATAAAATGACACTGAATCCTGACATCAAAGGGAAGAAAGAGAGAGAATTTCTCAAATTAATAAATGAATAAATACCATAGATGTACATGATCATTAAGAAAATATATGAAGGTTTTCAGGTAACAATCATGAAATACAATGAAAATGTACCTGACATTCCACGCAGTGGTAAAATCTGGGTTTAATAGAAGCAATGTGCAGGTTATATCTACCAGTGCTTGAAGAGAAGGAGAGAGAAATCATTTTTTTTCAGTCTGAACTGTTGTAGGAACAGCCATGTTTTAATAAAGACTTATGCTGCCTTCATGTGCTGTTGGAATTATAGTAAATACTAGTTTGCTAGTTAAAAAAACAGGACATGAACACCCTCTCAAGTCAAAATTTGAATGTGATGAGTTCGAAATCACAACTTCAGAAGCGGGAAGTAGGAAATTTCCGACAGCACGAGAAGGCAGCATAAGGTCACGGCAATGTGAGCCGGCTGAACAATCTAACCCAATAAACCTTCGTCCTACCTTCCCGGTCGAGCCACTGCTTTCTCTGCCTGTAGAGCAGGAGTTTATTATGCACATAGGGCAGCAGAAACTTGACACACCAGCTCTCCACTCCCAGCTTATTCTCCACCAGGACGATGGGGCTTCTGTTGTATCGGGCTTCAGGGCACGGAATGAGGCCGATTTCATCACTGTGAACACATTTTAAAAGATAAAAAGCAGAACAAGTCACAAGGCTATTTTAAGAAACTCTGCTGAATACTAAGGAGCTGAAGGCAAATGGCAATGCACAAAACATCTCAGCTGACACCGAGTCATTACAGATGTATCTCTCTGGCAGAGATACAAGAGTGTCATAAGAGAAGAGTGAGATGAAATCACTGGGACAGGGCACTGACCTTCAAATATGGAACACACAGACCAAACACACAGGAAAATAACAATTGCACATTTAAAAAGACAGGCAATCAAGATATGTTTCATATGTGGACAAAAGTGACACAATGTTGAAACCATTGAATCTATCACTCCAAATACCAGAAAAAAAAAACTGACATGGACAATTATTGAGAAAGATGATAATAAATGTAACATTAAATGTTTTGAATGTCACGCCCTTTAGTAACTGACAAGCGAGTAAGTTAACTAATAGAAGCACCAACAGCTATAACATGACAAGCATGCACACTTTTTACTTCGCGTTTCACTCAGAAAAACTTTCAGCGTTTGCACGGAGCAGTTAAACAGATATCCCAGACAACATATCACACGAGCTGGTCTAAAAGCGAGGGTCGGTGAGCTCTACCTGCTGCTGGCCTGCGCCGGGCGCCAGCGGGTTAGAGCTGGTTAGTAGCCCGTTAGCCAGCCACTGCCTGCGCAAGTTACACGGGCTGCTGCACTATGTTCTCCCTGCGGCTGAGCGCGAGGGTCTGAACCACTGGAAGGATTAAACTAGACGACCGCGTGGTAAACAACGATGAGAGATCACATACGTACATGTTCGGGTTTCTTTTAAAGGCGTTATTGATATCTTTCACAACTCTCTGGACCAAGACATCCACCTCCTCTTCCGACTCAGCCATTTTCAGAGCCCGAGTGACGTCAACGCGGGTGACTCAACCTCATCCGGGACATTTCCCAGTCATCCAGTAAAACATGTGCTGGAAGGCTATTGATTGCTCTTGTAATTTCTGTAAAGGTGAAAAGGAAACTAACTATTTCACTCATTTTTCCATTGCATAATGCATACATACAAACATATATTGGATTGATGTGGAGCATTTAATTAAGACAAATTGAACACTGATTTGCAGCTGAGTGGATTTGACATAATAATAGGCTACACTTAAATGATCATAAGGCGTAGGCTACTTCATACATGTGTTAATATTAATGGGGAAGTTTCACACTCATTCAATGAAATGGTCTGACTCCAAACCTAATTTGTCTTGCTTTAAAAATAATTTAAGCTGTATTGTTCTGTTTTGTGTAATTGCCCTAGTAAAAGGGCAATTAGTTTAACATTAAAGGGATACTCCACTTTAAAATGAAAATTCTGTCATCATATACTCACCCTCATGTTGTTTCAAACCTGTATGAATTTCTTTCTTCTGCTGAACAGAAAGGAAGATATTTAGAAGAATGTCAGTAACCAGACAGTTTCTGGTCTCATTGACTTCCATAGTAGGAAAAAAAAAATACTATGGAAGTCAATGAGACCAGAAACTGTCTGGTTTATTAAAGGACTCACGTATAGAAACAGTTTTAATTGCTTTGTGTATGTGTATGAAAAATTGTCTAGATACTGTATATATTTTTATTTCTTTTTCAAGAACAAGAACAAGTAGGCTATATGAAATTAAGCACAAATTTAAATTGTACCACCAGTCTATTCCAGTAAACAATACAGTTTGGCAAGGTGACAATATTTATTTGATAATAAAGAACGAATAGTTTTATTAGAAATTTAAACTCTGCCAATAGCAGTATCAAATAAATCAAAAGCAGAAAGTGGTGCCAAACTGTTTTGGGTATTAGCTCGGAATAATGCCAAGACCCCTGTGGGAATCGCATCCATGACAATAGAAAACTCCCTTGGTGTCATGGAAGCATTGGCAAATTGACAAGACAGGCTGTGACTCACGGAAATAACCAATCAAAGCCGCCTTTTAAGTTGGTGGCAGGATATTTCTCTTTTCCATCCAAATCAAATATCAAATTAAATATGAATTTTCAGGTCAAAGTCATGATAGCATATATCAGGTCATCACAGCTTACTGTATTTTACTGCTATACAGAACAAGCCAAAAACGATACACTGATTTGGTAAACACACTTGTAGCCTCTTTTATAAATATATGTTTTCTTCAATGACATGAACTAATCATTACACTATATGCTTAAAAGTTTAAGTATTAGTCCTAGTTTACATACAAACTTTTAAGACTGCTTCGCACCTCATCCCCAACAAACTTCAACATTGTAACACTGATGTTGTTGGATTTAGAATCAGCACATTACACTCTAATTTACCCATCACCATCACCGTGCATTTTACCTATCCTGCAACTTTTATTATTATTATCATTATCAACACTCCTGTCACTGAGGTGTGCATATGTGTGTTGTTATTATAGGGACCAGACTGATGTTATAGTGAATACCAGTAGAGGGAGACATGTGGTTTTTGGTCTGGGTCTGCTGTGTTGAGATGGTAATCTGGAACAGAACTGAATTACTCTTCATCATGACAGTTTGTGGATGAGTTCCAGTTCTTGATATGAGATGATAAAAAACTTAAACTGACTGGTGTTACCCCATAAGTAGATGTATTTAGCATTTTCTAAACAGACATACAACTTAAATTGTAAAGCTAAGCTAACTATAGTTTAGTTTATTTATTGAAGTTTGTATTTGGTGTTGGCTTATCATTCTCACTAAAAGAAACTGTGAGAAAGTGAAGTTTTCCTGATGTTTGGAGAAACAGGATGAAGTGTTTATCATCATAGCAGTCACAACTATTTAAATACTCGCAGAAGGTTTTTTTTTTATGAACATGTTCCACTCGTTACACAATATAGGTAACAAGAGTTCACTGTGATCCAGGAGATGCAGCTAAGCTGACACAGTTCTTTTGGCCTTGCTTTTGATTAATAGTATTTGCAGGAGTTCTTGCATAATAAATTCTGAAATGTAATCTTGCACTTTAAGAATTGGGTATGATTATAGTATTAATAAGACTAATACTTCATTCTGGATTTAAGATCCAGCATCTCAACACAGCAGTTATGAATCATCACAACTTCATCTGTAAAGATTTGCTTTTATCTAACCTTAATAAATTTAGCTGATTTGGATTATCTGTACGTGATGAATGAGTGTTGCATTGGGAGACTCATTTCGGGGAATGGATAAGAATTGGATTATTGTCCCCCAAATAATTGTACCAGTTAGTAATAAGTACATTATTTATCTCACCTATGGAAAATCCCCAAAATTAATTGTAAATATTTTCCAAAATGAGTAGTGATATGAGCTTCTATCTTATCATTTGCTCTCTGTGACCAGATCCTTTCCCTGGTTTGTTATCTTTACCGATGATGCAACTGAGTGTCACTGATTACAGTACCATTGAACTGATGTTATGTCTTTATTTATCTCAAGGCTGTGTTTCCTTTCCTCACATCTACTTAACTCGCTCTTTCATTCCCTTAATAGGACAGTGCCCTATAAATGTGGAGCTTACCTTTGAGCCCCAAGGGACAGAGTACACTTCAAAACAGTTTCTCCCAAAGCTTCTTCTCATTTTGAACGGGAAATAGAGATAAAGATAACTGGAGAGGAAATTTCCTGTGTTCATTTGTAGGCTATTCACAGAAAAACATGCAACAGTGAATTTGCGAAGCTGTCAGCATAATGTGTTTAACTAAATGCAAATGTGTTAGGACAAGTGATCATATAATGACTGAAGATTGGGTCATGTGTTCTGCTATATGTTACAGTAAATCGATACCAATCAGGTCCACGATTGACAGGAAGCCTGATTTCAGAAGGCACTGACCTGACAAATCAGCTGCATTGGGGTAGAATCACTTGGTGATATTTAGGGGGATTCAGTTCAGTAGTGACCTAAAAACCTCTTTTGCACATGACATGCAGTTTCCTCTTTGAGAGTTTTTAAACGGAATCTTTTCTGCACGATGTTTAATTAAACCCATTTAATAAATGAATGCTTCTGCATGATCTCAAAACCCAATGCTGCATGGTCTTTACATTACACTATTTTCATTTGAGGAGGATCTTGTTCTCTTTCCAGACATATGCAAGGTTTTTACTGCACATTTCCTGTGGCTTAAGGCTTCGATACCTAAAAAGTGGCACAGACCTTTTGTTGCTATGGCAGATTTGTTGTGATACAACTCAATGAGAAGCATGACATCATTTTCCACTACCAAAAAGGCACAATATTACAGTGTGGAGACAACCACAGTATCCTGAGTGACCCACATAAAGTTAGCATGTCTGCCTTTTGGAGGCATGTGATAACTGTTTGGTGCACAACTTTACACATTTTCCTGTAGAAATCAGTGCTTTATGCAGAGTTTGTTTCACTGTTCTAATACAGTATACACTTAAATTATTATTAAGTTATTATTTTTAAGTGACAATTATATGTTACAAATACGTTATGATATCAATATACACTGACTTACCTGATGTTCTATGTTTTGATTGTAAAAGTGCGGTCAAATTTTACTATTGTTTGGTGAATTATTGAAAAATCCACTCATTTCAATATTTCACGTGTGGGTGAAAGTTTTCCCTTACTGATTTCGTAATGGGTGGACCTATACAGAAACTGTAAAAAATGATATGATCAATAAGTTATGACAACATATGTTTTTACATTGCTTTAACTCATCGAAATAAGTTAAGCTTTTTTAAAACTTTTTTATGTTACACAAGATTCAACTCATTTTTTTTTTGTCAGTTTAATGTAATTTAAGTTGAAATGACTTAAACATTACAGTGAATTGGTTTAAAAAAATGACTTCAGTTTGAGCTGTGCTTCATACATTGCTACTCTATTGTCAATAGAAAATGAGCTAATGTGACCTTTTACTGGTTTTTAATGCTACAAGATTGACCCTATAAGTTCAATGTTAATATTGTGTATGATGAAATCAATGGGTTGAGTTATTACATTTTAGACAGTCTTTGGTTTAGTTTTGCTTAAAGGTGAAATGAGGTAAGTGCAGAAAACTGAGGGAAAATTGTGTTCATTTCCAGTGCTGCTCAATGTCTGTCTCCATCTCCCACTGAACTGGCATGTCATACCTTTTACAGTGCAAGTGAATGTCTGCATGTCTGAATTTGTTAAAGAAAAAAAGAGGACGTGTGATGTTCCAAGTGTTTGAAAGCACCTAGGATGTTATCAATAAAATATGAATGTAATATGATTAGATAAGGAAGACCTGAATTCACCAGTGAGAGCTATACCAGTGCAGATCTTCTTATTTTCTTGATATGACTAAACAAACCATGGCACTGTTGCTAAACCACCTTTTGTGGTTTGTGCAAATGAAAGACACAGGCATGTAATCAGACTCTGACTCTCTGTGGAATCTGTCAGTTTGGATTAGTTGTTCTTTTGAGAAAATTTACAGTTTAGCCTACATTGACTTCAACAAATGACAGCTTGAAGACCACTTGGCGCACGAGTAAGAGTTATTCTTCAAAGCAAATTTTGACTCATGGATTACAGGTTTTGAAAGGTTAAACTGTCTTACCTTAAGACATGCAAAGGGATATGTTGATGGTAATAATTCAATCTAGGCCAATTAAATCATTAACAATTTATTACATGGATCTCTGGTTCTTCTGTTTGGTCATTCATGGAATTCAGCATACAAACGCCGTAGCCTATAGCTGTATAGCAGGCTGCTCATCTGGGTTATTGAAACTGTGATTTTTTTTTTTTGTCAGTTCAACTTAGAAAATGTACTTCATGTACCATGGTAACATCTAAAATAACTGGTTCCCTTTCGAGGAACTTGCGTTGCATCCCAGCTGACCCTTTGGGGAACGCCTTCAGCTTGACTGCACCTGAAGCACGTGTGCAAATTCAATCTTCATCGGTGCTGCATTACCCCGTGACGTGTGCCGGCGCTGGTGGAAGCTATAAAGGGAAGATGGCAACACAATAGCATCACCTTTTTGTCTTCAGCAACTCTCTGTGTGACTATTATTTGGTGTTGTCTGTACCTTGTATCATTATGATATATATATATATATATATATATATATATATATATATATATATATATATATATATATATATGCCCGATCTCATCCCAAGGCGTCATATACTGACGCTTTTGACATTTCGTCTACATCCAACGCACATGGCACCCTTTAGCGTCAATATGAGACGGGCCAGAAGGCGCCTCCTAGCGGTCTAACCCTAATCCTACCCCAGACCTAAACCTACCCATAACCGAACAAAGCTTTGTGCATGTCATATTGACGCTAAAGGGTGCCATGTGCGTTGGATGTAGACGAAATGTCAAAAGTGTCAGTATATGACGCCCTAGGATGAGGATGCGTTGTAAATACTGTATATATATATCTACATATATATACACTCACCTAAAGGATTATTAGGAACACCATACTAATACTGTGTTTGACCCCCTTTCGCCTCCAGAACTGCCTTAATTCTACGTGGCATTGATTCAACAAGGTGCTGAAAGCATTCTTTAGAAATGTTGGCCCATATTGATAGGATAGCATCTTGCAGTTCATGGAGATTTGTGGGATGCACATCCAGGGCGCGAAGCTCCCGTTCCACCACATCCCAAATATGCTCTATTGGGTTGAGATCTGGTGACTGTGGGGGCCATTTTAGTACAGTGAACTCATTGTCATGTTCAAGAAACCAATTTGAAATGATTCGAGCTTTGTGACATGGTGCATTATCCTGCTGGAAGTAGCCATCAGAGGATGGGTACATGGTGGTCATAAAGGGATGGACATGGTCAGAAACAATGCTCAGGTAGGCCGTGGCATTTAAACGATGCCCAATTGGCACTAAGGGGCCTAAAGTGTGCCAAGAAAACATCCCCCACACCATTACACCACCACCACCAGCCTGCACAGTGGTAACAAGGCATGATGGATCCATGTTCTCATTCTGTTTACGCCAAATTCTGACTCTACCATCTGAATGTCTCAACAGAAATCGAGACTCATCAGACCAGGCAACATTTTTCCAGTCTTCAACTGTCCAATTTTGGTGAGCTCGTGCAAACTGTAGCCTCTTTTTCCTATTTGTAGTGGAGATGAGTGGTACCCGGTGGGGTCTTCTGCTGTTGTAGCCCATCCGCCTCAAGGTTGTGCGTGTTGTGGCTTCACAAATGCTTTGCTGCATACCTCGGTTGTAACGAGTGGTTATTTCAGTCAAAGTTGCTCTTCTATCAGCTTGAATCAGTCGGTCCATTCTCCTCTGACCTCTAGCATCAACAAGGCATTTTCGCCCACAGGACTGCCGCATACTGGATGTTTTTCCCTTTTCACACCATTCTTTGTAAACCCTAGAAATGGTTGTGCGTGAAAATCCCAGTAACTGAGCAGATTGTGAAATACTCAGACCGGCCCGTCTGGCACCAACAACCATGCCACGCTCAAAATTGCTTAAATCACCTTTCTTTCCCATTCTGACATTCAGTTTGGAGTTCAGGAGATTGTCTTGACCAGGACCACACCCCTAAATGCATTGAAGCAACTGCCATGTGATTGGTTGATTAGATAATTGCATTAATGAGAAATTGAACAGGTGTTCCTAATAATCCTTTAGGTGAGTGTCTATATATAATCAAAATGGCACCAGGACAGCGGCAGAAAGAAATGTCAAGATAAAACTGTATATATATATATATATATATATATATATATATATACAGTGAGGAAAATAAGTATTTGAGCACCCTGCTATTTTGCAAGTTCTCCCACTTAGAAATCATGGAGGGGTCTGAAATTGTCATCGTAGGTGCATGTCCACTGTGAGAGACATAATCAAAAAAAAAAAAATCCAGAAATCACAATGTATGATTTTTTAACTATTTATTTGTATGATACAGCTGCAAATAAGTATTTGAACACCTGAGCAAATCAATGTTAATATTTGGTACAGTAGCCTTTGTTTGCAATTACAGAGGTCAAACGTTTCCTGTAGTTTTTCACCAGGTTTGCACACACTGCAGGAGAGATTTTGGCCCACTCCTCCACACAGATCTTCTCTAGATCAGTCAGGTTTCTGGGCTGTCGCTGAGAAACACGGAGTTTGAGCTCCCTCCAAAGATTCTCTATTGGGTTTAGGTCTGGAGACTGGCTAGGCCACGCCAGAACCTTGATATGCTTCTTACAGAGCCACTCCTTGGTTATCCTGGCTGTGTGCTTCGGGTCATTGTCATGTCGGAAGACCCAGCCTCGACCCATCTTCAATGCTCTAACTGAGGGAAGGAGGTTGTTCCCCAAAATCTCGCAATACATGGCCCCGGTCATCCTCTCCTTAATACAGTGCAGTCGCCCTGTCCCATGTGCAGAAAAACACCCCCAAAGCATGATGCTACCACCCCCATGCTTCACAGTAGGGATGGTGTTCTTGGGATGGTACTCATCATTCTTCTTCCTCCAAACACGTTTAGTGGAATTATGACCAAAAAGTTCTATTTTGGTCTCATCTGACCAGATGACTTTCTCCCATGACTCCTCTGGATCATCCAAATGGTCATTGGCAAACTTAAGACGGGCCTTGACATGTGCTGGTTTAAGCAGGGGAACCTTCCGTGCCATGCATGATTTCAAACCATGACGTCTTAGTGTATTACCAACAGTAACCTTGGAAACGGTGGTCCCAGCTCTTTTCAGGTCATTGACCAGCTCCTCCCGTGTAGTTCTGGGCTGATTTCTCACCTTTTCTTAGGATCATTGAGACCCCACGAGGTGAGATCTTGCATGGAGCCCCAGTCCGAGGGAGATTGACAGTCATGTTTAGCTTCTTCCATTTTCTAATGATTGCTCCAACAGTGGACCTTTTTTCACCAAGCTGCTTGGCAATTTCCCCGTAGCCCTTTCCAGCCTTGTGGAGGTGTACAATTTTGTCTCTAGTGTCTTTGGACAGCTCTTTGGTCTTGGCCATGTTAGTAGTTGGATTCTTACTGATTGTATGGGGTGGACAGGTGTCTTTATGCAGCTAACGACCTCAAACAGGTGCATCTAATTTAGGATAATAAATGGAGTGGAGGTGGACATTTTAAAGGCAGACTAACAGGTCTTTGAGGGTCAGAATTCTAGCTGATAGACAGGTGTTCAAATACATATTTGCAGCTGTATCATACAAATAAATAGTTAAAAAATCATATATTGTGATTTCTGGATTTTTTTTTTTAGATTATGTCTCTCACAGTGGACATGCACCTACGATGACAATTTCAGACCCCTTCATGATTTCCAAGTGGGAGAACTTGCAAAATAGCAGGGTGTTCAAATACTTATTTTCCTCACTGTATATAAATATATATACAGTGCTGGTCAGAATTATTTGCCCCCTTGGTAAATATGATCAAAGATGGCTGTAAAAAATAAATCTGCATTGTTAATCCTTTTGATATTTTATTTAAAAAATTGGCAAAAATCTAACCTTTCATTGAAGGAAAAGAATTGAAAGTGGGGGAAAAATCACATTATGAAATAAATGTTTTTCTCCAAAACACGTTGGGAACAATTATTTGCCCCCTTTTATTAAATACTTTTTGCATTTTGTGCTCAGTTTTGTGCTCAGTGACACATTTTTGTTTTGATTTTGATGTTTGTTTTTGTATCACTGTCCTGTTGGAAGATTCAAACATGGACGGGCCACAAACATCAAAATCAAAACAAAAATGTGTCACTGAGCACAAAACTAAGCATCTGCAATGGCCATCCCAGTCCCAGACCTGAACCCTATAGAGGGTGAGTGGGCTGAACTGAAGAGAAGAAGCGCCAACATGGATCTGGGAATCTGAAGGATCTGGAGAGATTCTGTATGGAGGAATGCTCTCTGATCTCTTGTCAGGTGTTCTCCAAACTCATCAGGCATTATAGGAGAAGACTCAGAGCTGTTATCTTGGAAAAAAGAGGTTGCAAAAAGTATTTAATAAAAGGGGGCAAATAATAAGGGGGCAAATAATTGTTCCCAACGTGTTTTGGAGAAAAACATTTATTTAATAATGTGATTTTCCTCCCACTTTCAATTATTTTACTTCAATGAAAGTTAGATTTTTGCTTTTTTTTTTAAATAAAATATCAAAAGGATTAACAATGCAGATTTATTTTTTAGAGCCATCTTTGATCATATTTACCAAGGGGGCAAATAATTCTGACCAGCACTGTATATATATATACAGTTTTATTTTTACATTTCTTTCTGCCGCTGCCTTGGTGCCATTTTGAAGTGTGTGCGCGCCTCTCTCCAGTTTGCACTGCACACGCTGGGGGAGGTAAGCGTTTTTCAGAGCTCTTCAATTTATGAGCAAATTAAGTTTGCAAAGTGTGTAAATTGAAATATTAGGAGAAGGAACAAATTATATAATACATGAGGAATTATCAAAAAATTTAAATGATACAGGACTGGTAAAAAAAAAAAAAAAAATATATATATATATATATATATATAAAAAATCTCAACCAAGTGTTTTCAAACAAGTAGTGCTCCATACTCCAATCCAGTAGGTGGCGGACAAGACACCTTTTAGTTGGTTTACCAACCGCCATTTAAACAACAGAAGAAGAAGAAGAAGAACGTGTGTAAATTGATTTAATATCATCTTGTAAACAGTACAGAAACTGTATCTGTTGTATGTTATATGCGTGAGTGGATTAAGAATTTGAAGATATGTCGTGTGGGCCATGATATGTATTAGCAGGGTTTTGAGCCATTAATCAACTCACTAGTGTTGTATCATCCTGGTGAATGTTGTCATGAAATGCCCACAAGCGATTTATCAATTTTTTTGATGTTGATCCACAGGTATTTCACTTTTATTGTCTTTTACATTCTTGTATTGTGTTAATGTTATTATGTTTCAATGTTATGTGTATTTTTCTCAATTGTTACACATGCAGTTCGCATTGCACACGCTGGGGAGAGGTGAATGTTGTCATGTAATGCCCACAAGTGATTTATCAACTTTATTGATGTTGATCCACAGATGGTGAGAAGTCCATGCTGGGCGTGATTGTTAATAAACATCCTCATTTTGGTGAACCGCAGAAACAGTGTCCTGGTCCTTCTTGTACACAACGCAGAAAGAGAGAAACGTAACAGCGGTTAGCTTCAGACCGGTTACACTTGGATGTGGAGCATGCACGGTCAGATCTTGAGGGAGCTGGCTGTGTACACTGTGAGGCGCTCCCTCTCAGAAAGAGATTGAAGAGAGCGAATGCAAATGCAAATGGACCTAGTGGAAGGGTTTAATATGGCTTCGACCCTTTCTCAGCCCTCACCCGCTGGTTCTTTTACTCAATCTCGGGATATGGAAGCTCGCTCTGTGGCTTCTTCCGCCCCGAGTGAGAGCTTAATGTTGGGATTGTCTAGTATTGAGGAGTTAGACGTCCTAAGGTTGCATCCCATTTTAGATCTTCATCGCTTAAACCAGTCTCTGAGAAGAAACAGGTTCAAGATGTTGACAATCCCTTCAATCGTGTCTCAAATCAGGTCCAAGGACTGGTTTGTCACGATCAATCTGGAAGATGCATACTTCCATATTTCCATCCTTTAACAATACAGGAAGTTTCTGAGGTTCACTTTTGGGGGTGAACAGGGGTGCGGGAAGTAGGGATGCTGGGGGTTTCACAGGATTGTAAATGCAATGCAAATTTTTGTTCATTTCCATTTGTTAATTTTTAGCATTTAGTCATTTATTTGTTCATCAAGTTATTGGGATTGAGACTCAAAAGCAAGAAAAGTATGCTTTCTCCAGTTCAGAGAACCATTTTTCTTTTGGCTTGCTGTACATGAGACCCCTACCCCTACAAACCCCTGGGGTTTCCCCAAGGGCCAACCCTTTTTGCACGATCAAGGTTACGCGCAGGTGCCTTCATTCATTGACCATGTGAAAGAAGCCTTGTTTCCTAACCCAGGGTCCAGTCCTGGGGGCATTAGGGTTGGGTACCGTTCACATTGCTGAAATGCGGTGCAGGTACCCAACGGTACCTTTTTTCTGTAATTTAGACATGTTTACCTCAATAACTGTAAAGAAACATTTTAAGTCATTTGTGTATTCACATTATGCCAGAGCTGCCTTGATCGCTGTCTGCCATTGTTTGTGATACTTGAATATTAATAAAAACAACCATTTTAGTAATAAAAAAAAAAGATTTCTATGAAATGTTTTGGTTTCCACAAATTCTGTGTTATGAATTTTCTAGTAATCAAATAAAGACATAAAACATTAATTTGATTGATCTTTTATATGATTTTTTTTGTCAAACAACATGCGGCACAACTGAGCTTTATACTGTTAAAATTACAACAAGAAAACTTTTAATTATTCCTTAAAAAATAAATGTTTGATTATAATTTATTATTATTAGTGTTAGAATTATTATTAAATTGAGATACCTAAATTCTACTGTACAACAGTTTCATATTATCAAGTTAAACCGAACCTCTTATTTTGACGGGTTGAAGACCTTTGAGTTTCCGTGTGTTAATGATATAACGATAGTTTTTCTTAAATGAAACTGTAAAATGCTGATGAACTTCAGTGACTCTCAGAGCGGCTCTGTAAATGAAGATAATGCATTCATGTTCTCATAGACTGCAGAGGTTGAAAAACACAGCGAGCGTCACGCGTGCTTCAGTGTGTGTGTGCGTGTGTGTGTGTGTTAAATGAAACGGCGCGTCTGCGTCACTCATTCACACAGAGACACGCAGAACATGCAGGATTCGTATTTAAATAGTCTTACTCTCGCGCCCAGATGCGTTCTCAGGTACCGAAATTTGGCACCAATTGATTTAATGTGAATCGGTACTCGGTATACTGACGTAATTCGGTTTGTGCCATTAAAAGTACTGAGTTCGGGACCCAACCATAAGGGGCATCCTGAGGTCTGAGGTCGCACACCCTATGCAAACTGCCGCACCAGAACCTCTTGTGGTCACGGGGAAAATTGCCATCTCTCAGGGCACTCTACATCCCTGAGCACCTGAATTTGGGAGCGGACATATTGTCGAGGCAGGGGCTGAGGCCCGGGGAATGGAGAGTCCACCCTGAGACGGTGGAGTTAATTTGGAGGAAGTTTGGACGAACAGACGTGGATCTGTTTGTGTCTCGAAAGATGACTCACTCTCTGTTATGTTTCTCTCTCACACATCCAGCTCCTCTGGGACTAGGTACAGACGTGGCCGAGGCTTTTCCCCTAGTTCTAGAAAGAGTACGCCAGGACAGGTTTAATTTTCTTCTGGTAGCCCCGTTCTGTTCAGCCCAAGTATGGTTTTCAGACCTGTCAGCTCTTTTAGATGGTCTCCCTTGGGAGATTCCAGTCAGGAGGGACCTTCTATCGCAGGCTGGGGGCACAATATTTCACAATACTTTCTGTAAATGATGCTGCTTTGAAATGATGTGTATTGTTAAAAAAGCGTTATACAAATAAACGTGAATTTAATTGAATTTAATATTTCACCCCCTGTCGGAGATGTGGAAACTTTGGGTCTGGCCCCTGAGGGGATCAATTCCTGAATGCAGGTCTCTCCGCCAAGGTGGTAGAGACCATTCACAATTCTAGAGCTCCCTCCACGAGGAAACTTTATATTTTAAAGTGAAGAGGATTCACTTTATGGTGCAGAGGGCACAGTTTGGATCCAATTAACTGCCCAGTGGCTTCAGTGATGGATTTTCTGCAAGACTGCTTCTCTGCTGGCCTTTCCCCTTCCACACTATGTGGCGGACATTGCGGCCTTCCATGCACCTGTGGGTGGTGGATCTTTGGGGAAGCAACGTTTGGTGTCTCGTTTCCTTCGTGGTACATCGAGGATGAGGCCTACGGCTGAGTCCCATTCACATGGGAAGGGTTGTCCTTGGCACCCTTCGAGCCCTTGGACTTGGCAACGATTAAGTTCATTGCTTTAAAGATGGCGTTTCTGTAAGAAATTATACATCACTTAAGAGAGTAGGAGATCGCAGACCCTTTCGGTTGCCTCCTCCTGCACTGAGTTTTCCCTGGGTAGGGTGAAAGTCATTCTCCACCCGAGGCCGGGATATGTACCTAAAGTACCCTCCAGTGTGGCCCCCTGTCAACAGTCCTTCAGGCCTTCTATCCTCCTCCTCATGTGTTGGCGGAACAGGCGAAGCTACTTTTACTTTGCCCTGTCGGAGCTCTTGAGGTCCAAATAAGCAAGACTTCTCAGTGGAGGAAAACTGACCAGCTGCTGGTTAGCATTATTGTCAGGCCAGGGGCATCCCTGCAGGAAGTTTGTGATGCGGCGGGGTGGTCGGGACAGCTTCACACCAGGCATGTGTCAGCATGGCGAAGTGGGTAATTAGTTCCCCAAAGCGTCAGCTGGGATGCAGCGCGAGTTTTCAGGTTACGTTAAGTTATAAGTTATAAGCATAATGTCTCAGGTTACGCCTGTGATGGTTCCCTGAGAGGGGAACGAGACTCTGCATCCTCTTGCCATACTTCTTGCATGCCTGGGAGCAGCTTGATTCAGTCTATCAAAAGCTGATGCTGATGTCTTCCCTTTATAGGCACATGTCACGAGGTGACACGGCATCAATCAAGACTGGACTAGTTGCACACATGCTTCAGATGCAGTCACGCTGAAGGCGCTCCCCAAAGCGTCAGCTGGGACGCAACGCCTCGTTCCCCTCATGGGGAACCATGGTTACATGCGTAACCTGAGACGTTTTGTTGAAATGAAATGAATTAAGATAGCTGATTATGAAAAAAAAACAAGGTTTTACTGAAGCACAACTGTCACTATATAACCTGATTTCTCCAGCAAGGTAAAATTACTTAATAAGTTTGATGTAATCTTTTTTGTTTTATAAGATTAAATTAATTCCTTGTGTATTTGTTTTATGATGTCAATTATGATTTTCACTTTGATGCAACATAATGTGTATAATGACCTTAAATCACAATTTTCACCAATCAGCAAGGAGCAGCCAAACTTTCCTCCTTCTTTGTCCTTCAGAGCAGAAGATGTCATAGCTGACACGAGTTACGACTATACTGCCTCTAAATGGAGTTTGTGAAGGAACTGCAGGGGGTTCATAAGTTGATAAAGCAAACAATTCATTAAAATTGTACATTTAAACATAAATGTTTTTTTAACAAACATAAAAAATGTACAATTTAAAACATTTGAGCGTATATAACTTTTTGAACATATAAAAGTGGTAAGCTTTTTAAAATATAAAAGATTATTTAGGGAAAATCAATAAATTTTGAAAAAATACTGCCATTGTGTGAGTAACATGTAATCAATGAAAAAGTAGGTCTAACTGTAATCGGATTATGAGCATTTTAAAACATGATGTCATGTTGCATAATTACAAGTAATTTTTGTAATTGAATTACAATCCAGATTACATATTATCAGTTACCCACTATAGAGTTAAGATCATTTAAACTTAAATCAGTATTTGAGATTTGATGTATTTGGTGGTTAACTTTGTGTCAGAGTCCTGATCACCTTTATTGACCAGCTGTTACTGACCAGGGGACAATAACCAGCTGACTGTATCCTTTAATTAATGTGCAACAATCAATGAAAACAGGCAAACATGCATCTGTCAACATCTGTCTACTCTGTGTCTTTTGACAGAATTGGAAGAATATGTGTCTAAGGATGTAATGGTGGTTTTAGAACAAGGAACTTGTGAGCTCAACAGCTGCATCAAATACCAGTAATTCAGCCCCATATTATGCTTTGGCATTTTGGCATGGAACAGGCATCAAGCCTCCAGCAATCGGGTCTACCAACTGCTCTGTGAGTGAGAAACTTTTCCATGCCAATCAAACAGGAAGCCACAGGCTGACCATCAGGCATTTATGTAAGCTAACATAGGTGTATGCTATGTCTTTAAACTAAATTCATCCTTAATGGAGAAGATTTTTTTTTTTTGTCTATCCCAGCCCCTGAAATCTAAAATCAGGAAAACTGAAAAAGAAACCTGGCATGATACATGTTTGTTTGCAGTATGTGTGGGACGGAAGTTAATTGCAGTGTCCAGTTATAGTGCACTATTGGACTGACTATCCTGGCCAAATGACTTTTTGCACTGCTGAAGATCTGCCAGTGGAAACACAATAAACATGATGGCAAGCATCTGTTTTATCGCCAGGCTTACTAATCTAATGCTATTAATGTGTCAGAATCTCACGTTGATCTAACAGTGATGCTCTTAATGTAATGCAATTTATGAATTAATATGTGACTTTTTAACACAATGTGTGGCAAAACTTTACTTGTTTACATTCTGCTTATTTATTTGATACATATAAATCATTTTAGGCACATTTCATATCCTGTTTAGTGCTGTTGGCTGGAACCAGGATCTGATGGTTTTTATGGTTAGTGGAGAATTCATCCTCCAGCAATCCCATCATTCCTGTTCTTCAGGCTGTGTGTGGAAAAGTGCAGTCCTCCAAGCTAAACACATGGTTAGTGAAAAACCCAGGATCTTCACACAGGACTGCCTGAGAGAGGTTTTCCTGAATGAGGGGAAATTTACAGAACACAGTCCAAACTCACTCTCTGCGTGGCAACGGACATGTAGAGTGAGAGAGGAAAGAGAGAAAAATGACACATTATCCTTAAAATGATTTCCCCACTGCCTCTGTGTGCTGTGTGTACAATATACTCAGTGATCTGACAGAACTGTCTTACTGACTGACTGCAATTATCTATCTATCTATCTATCTATCTATCTATCTATCTATCTATCTATCTATCTATCTATCTATCTATCTATCTATCTATCTATCTATCTATCTATCTATCTATCTATCTATCTATCTATCTATCTATCTATCTATCTATCTATCTCTTTATTTCTACAGAAACTATTCTAATAGTTTTATTTTAAGTTAATAATAACAATGTACAATGTGAGCTAAGGATGAAATATATATATTTGAGTGAAAAAAGCTCATAAGACACAATCAATAAATATTTCTAAAATGCAGTGCATGTGTGTTTATAAGTGGAGTGCGTTCACAGTAAACATGCAGTGAATCGTCCTGCATCAGACCCAGTCCTGTCAATGAACATAAAAAACTGCACCTAGGAACATATTTTCCACAATATTCAAACTAATTGTTTCTTTCCTTCTTTTTTTTCTTCTCTTTGTTTTGGAGACGCTGGATGTTATATTAACAGTAGAAACCTCTACACGGAGGACAAAGCTCCACAGGTGTGATCCCTAGATGGGAATTGCCACAATCCTTGTGCATATGCAGTGGATTTGTTGCTCTGTGGATCTTGTGCCTGCAAGGATATTGCTGTAAAAAGCAACGGCCTCATGAACAACATTGCTGAAAGCCTGCAGCTGGGTCTCTGTTGTTAACAATTCCAATTTTATTAGGCAGGTTAGAGAGAAGACAATGTTCCTAACATAAAATCCCATTCCCACCATGTATAGTGTACACTTTTTTTTTTTAAACAAAATGACTTTGTTGCTTTTAACTTCACCAGACCACTACATGAACCACGCACGTACTCCTGTGCTTGTACTTCCTGACCTAGCCAGTGGTTTGGTACAGTTAAAGACGAATGTTCCATTATCTCATGCTAATTTACTTCAAGGAAAATTAGGAGAAAAATTACATCCCTACTACTCCAGAAATGAGAATAGAAATTGTCCTGAAATTGGTCATATAGTCGTGCTCAAAAGTTTACACACCCCTTGGAGAATCTGCAAAATGTTAATTATTTTAACAAACTAAGAGGGATCATACAAAATGCAAGTTGTTTTTTTATTTAATACTATCCTGAATAAGATATTTTACATAAAATATGTTTACATATGATAAGACCAAAAAATTGCTGAATTTCATTAAAAAAAGACCCCATTCAAAAGTTGACATATTGATTCTTATTAGACGCTACTGTGTCGTTACCTGCATGATTAGAATTAGGCCTATGTAATTTCTGCAGACGTTTACACAGTGGCAAACTCTATACTTAAGGGAGATCCATTGCCTGTTCTGAAATAGAAACCTCAACAACCACTCCCTCCTCCCACTGTCTGTTCAGCACTGAGTCGAGAGTCAAGCATGGAGAGTGAATGCAGCGTTCGCAGTCACGCTGCCGTACGCAATCTGCGTTAGTGGGAACTTCACTCTTCCACTCCAGCATCCCTGCAACTTTCGCCATGAGTTTGCTTCACTTCTCAACCCTTCTGGGTAGGTCACTTTTCTCAATGGAAATAACTGTAATTGTCTGTTTGTTGCTGAATTGACTTTTTGTACATATATCCCAGATAGGATAGCTATTATATATCTGGGATATTATAACATATTATAACAGAGCGAGTTAACTCTCGTTAAAACGTTAGTTTAGTGTTTATCTGAATGATGATATGTCATCCTCAGCAGTCGCTCTTCTAACGCGGGCTCAGACGCAGCTTTTGCGCGGCTCGTGCAGTTTTGACGCGGACAGCTGCGGCTACACGTCTGATCCAGCTTATGCTGCCTGGACCATCAACGAGGAAGGTATGAGAAGGGTTCAGGAACTTTTATATGTAGCCTACTGGTTTGCCAATTATTATTTTTCTGCCCTAAAAGTGTCTGGCCATCAGAGACCGCAACTTGTAGAAATCTCAAACTTAAAGGGATAGTTCATCCAAAAATGAAAATTCTGTCATTAATTACTCACCCTCATGTCGTTCCAAACCTGTAAGACTTTCATTCATCTTCAGAACACCGATGAAAATATTTTTGATGAAATCCCTCCCTTGATAGCTATGCAATACTACTTCAAAAAGTTCATAAAGAGATAGTAAACTAATCCATATGAAGTCCAAAACTTTCTGAAGAAGAATCACAATTGCTTTATATGATGAACAGGTTGAATTTAGCCTTTTATTCACATAAACATTCATCAATTTATGCAGCACGTTTGAGCTTTTGCAAGTTCCAATTAGCATCATTCAATCTCGTGTGTAACGCAGCATGTTTGAGCTTCTGCAAGAACCAATGAGGTTCATTCTCATGTTATGCAGCACGTTTGAGCTTCAAGAGGTTTGTTTTCGCATTTTATTCCTGCTTCCTGCTTAGCTACTGTTCGGACGCTCTTGCTTACTGCTCCGCACTTTGCTCTTGAGCTTCTGTTTATGTCCGCTGATCAATGTTTATGTGAATAAAAGCCTAAATTAAACCTGTTCATCATATAAGCGATTGAGTCTCTTCTGAAAATTTGAATCCATTAATCCATTAATGTGGATTAGTTTTACAATCTCTTCATGAACTTTTTGAAGCGTCAAAGTGGTAGTTGCGTAGCTGTCAATGGAGGGACAGAAAGCTCTCAGATTTCGTCAAAAAGATCTTTGTGTTCCGAAGGTGAACGAAAGTCTTATGGTTTGGAACGACATGAGGGAGAGTAATTAACGACAGAATGTTCATTTTTGGGTGAACTATCCCTTTAAGATTTTTCCAAAATCATTAGGCTGAAAAAAACAGCCTTAAAGTCACTGTGAATTCAAAATTGACAATTGTTGTTGTTTTTTGTCAATTGTTGTTGATAAATGAAATAAATTATCTGTGCACATAATTCTTTTTTTAAATGCATGTGCCCTTGTAATCTTTAATCAAGATAACTTCCCCTTCTTGCAAGGACATATCTTCACTTTGATGATGTGTTTTCAGGCGTGAGGTCTGGACTAGTGCTTAATTTGTAAACTATGAGGTCCCGGATCAATGGTGTGATGGATCCGGCAAGTTAGTGGGGTAGGGAAAGGTAACAGAACATATGCGCAATCAGTTGGGTTTCCATACAACTATTTTAATGCCAATTTTGAAAATGCGCATATCCTGAAAAGAAACACTTGACATGCGAATAAACTCTCAGAATTAAAGGGATAGTTCACTCAAAAATGTACATTTTTAGGTGAACTATCCTTTAACATATACATTTAATGTACTAGACGCCGATTATCTTGATGACATCTTGCGCAAAGTAAAGACATCTTTAAAATAGTTAATGTAACTCAAATTCTTCATTACAGTCCAAAAAAGTATTCTCGTCGCTTCTTAACATTAAGGTTAAACCACTGGAGTCACATGGACTATTTTAACGATGTCTTTACTACTTTTCTGGGTCTTGAAAGTGGTCGTTGCGTTACTGTCTATGGAGAGGTCAGAAATGTCTTGGATTTCATAAAAAATATCTTCATTTGAGTTCCGAAGATGAACGAAGGTCTTATGGGTTTGGAACGACATGAGGGTGAGTAATTAATGATAGAATTTTCATTTTGGGGTGATCTAACCCTTTACGGCTTGATGGTTGTAATCTGCACTTCACTGAGTGAGCCTGCTCTACATGACAGGGCATTATCTGATCTCTGTTCATTGGAACCAATGATTTCCATAGATTATTAATTACACACTGGCCAGAGATGTTTCACAGATCATGCGTGCTATAACTCTTCTCAGTCCACCATCTCGCAAGAGACACATGTTGCAGGACAGCTGTCATGCTATACCTTGCATGTTACTTGTCTTTGTATTTACCTTAATATCATTGTACTTTAAGCACAATGAGCACTTTCCATAACTGTACTTTTCGGCGCTCTGTTCTAAAAATAAGCTTTGTTATCATTACTTCAATTTTGTTTCTGTCCTCTGCCAAAAACTATGATGGCTGGTGAACAACTGGATGGGCTCAGCTGTTCTGGGGAAAACGGAGGAGATGCTTTAGAATGACTGTTGACCGAAGTATGATGAAAGAAGTGTAATCCAGTGAACATACCATGGGCAGTTGTCTGGTGTCTCCTGCTTTAGGAGTGAGTTTTTCCCCACAGGTCAATAAAACAAGACTGGGCAATGTGTCTCTGTTTGGTTTCCTAGACAACACTGACTTTGTACTGGAAACACAGCAGAGACAGACGTCTTAGTTCTAGGAAAATGAAGGAACTTTACTAAATTTTTAATGAATTAATTAAGACAAAGATCTATTTGCCATATAACTTTTCTGTTATTTTATAAAAAAGATGTAGGTCTGTGTTACTGTGTATCAGTGTTCCCACTCTTTGCTATGATTATAGCATAGAAAACAATACCATTAAAGGCACACTATGCAAGATTTGTAGGGGGGGTGGGGGATTTGCCCCGCGAGAATCACGACTTGCTTTACGGCACGACGTCACATACTTCAACAACATATGAAGCAGCCTCTATGGAAGACTCTAGCATGCATTTCAGACACGAATCATGGCAGAGTCGACGAAGAAAAAGAAGAAAGCGCGGTCGGAAGAGTGCAGAGACGGCTCTGCGTGAGTGGTATTTACGACAGTAACGTTAAATACAAGTACTCCACAGCGACTCTAGGGGTCGCTGTTTGAGAAAAACGGAAACTGCACAGTGTGCCTTCAAATAATACCATTTAGAGCATCAGTCATATTCATTTATTAAATGTACAGGCAGCCAAAAACTATAAATGTAAGAGAACATTTCTAGAAGGAGTTGAGATGGAAATTATGAGAAAAAAACGGAATCTGGGGATCTGCTAACCTTGTTTCTCCAGACATTTTCAGCAGCTGTAGAAATCATTAAGGCATTTGAAGATGTACAGCAGACATTCACGGAGTTCATCTTAACATTTAACCCTTTTTCTTTTTAAGAATCAGAAGGAGGGGGGCTACTTCCAGCCATTGAATAACAACTGCTGCAGTGAGTTTTGAGTGTGTAGCGAGAATTGAACGTTATCCTTTATTTGTTTCTTCACTAAATGCACCATAGTATACTTTGGTTTTTAAGCGAACACTAGGTTAATCCCAAAGTATATCTCTTTTTTTTTTTTTTATGTGAACACTAGGGTATGCATATAGTGTGCGTGATTTCATCATCAGGATGTTTGAATTAAGATGGCGACTTGTTTTACAGTAGAAAAAGAAACAACACCAATATATTTCCACAAAATGGGGGCTAATTTCAATTGACCGTACAAAAGACATGACTTCACTATTTTAAACACCTACCTCAGAAGCTGATGTCATGGGTAGAGAAGTGGGACATTAACGATTGGTATTTGCTCAAGGATTAAATATATGAGATCCCAAAAGAGGGACAAACCAAAGTCTGTGTGTTTTTGCAAGAGGTCATAAAGAGAGAGAGAGAGAAAAAAAAGGCATTGTTTTCATCTGGCACCTGGAATGAATCACCATGAGAACATCTGGAGGTATCAGTGATCACTGAAGCTAACGGCAGCAAACGCACTTTTACATCATGTCGAGGTTTGAAGCAGATTAAACAAGAGGAACATGGATACGTTCACAACGTATATGATTACTTTACTTCTGACAGCTGATATTTCTTCTTTAATAAACTGTTTAAATGTCAACGTAACCTATTTCTGTGCTCTAAACAGTTGCTTTGTTAAAGTCAGAAGACTAAATGGACTGTTAAATGACCATTTGAGTATCCCATAAGTCTCCGTTTGATGTGACTGCATGCACTTTATTTTGGAGAACCTGATATGGATCACACCTGTTTTTTTGACACACAGTTTAAAATGGTGGAGCAGTCGCCCATTCATTTCATTACGTTTTTAAGAGGTTTCTGTTCATTACTGATGACCATTAGATTGATTTGACTTCTAGGATCTGAAAACCCAGATCCATTGTTTTATCCTGCAATGAAAATAACAGGACTAAATGTAAACTGAATGTTACATTTTGGAAGTGTTTCTTTTCTGTTCTTAGACTTACGCATACATTTCTGTTCTCACCAATATTGAAATTATGACTCTTCTGTTTTTTTTCAGGTCGCTTCATCACAGCAGATTCGTCATCTTTTGGTGAGAAAGAAAAGTATGTCCTGATCAGCCCAGAGCTGGAGCTCAGAGACTGGAGCTGTATGCGGTTGGTCTATCAGATCTCAGGCTCAGGCTCTCTTCAACTGCACTTGCGACCCGAGGGCGAGAACTTTGACTACGTGTTATGGACGGCGGAGAAACCCTCAGACAGTTGGCTCATTGCCAGCGTGGACCTCCGTAATATGTCTGGGGCTTACCAGGTATCTGCCTGACATGGCACAGTCGCTTCCATGTTCGAATGCAAAGGAATTCAAGGGGGTTGTGTGTGTGACATAATGTAGTCGAGACTATTCATAGTTTGCTTGAGAACCATTAGCTTAAAGTTTGAGTGGAGCCAAGTGAACAAAAGAGCCCTTTGTAAATACTACAGTGGATACGTCTCTCCCTTGATCAGACAATCACTTGTACTACTACACAAATAGTAATTCAGTGTTTTTGGGAATTACATTTGGAAAGACAGACTGAGCGTAATACTTGCCCTTTATAAACAAAGGAATAGAAATTGACTTTGTTTAATAACAAGTGTAATGACTTATGACTGGAAAGAAAGTGGATCTATTATGCTAGTTTTGACTTGAGATGTGTGATGTAAACCTTCTGATGTTATATTTACTCTAAAATTAGACTGTGTGTAAAACTGAAGCTGTGTTTGATTTATGATTTATAGAATCACTGAAAGAGTGAAGAGGTTGTGCCATAATGTGTCATAATGAGTTAGATAAAGATTGTTTTATAGGTTTTGGATAATAAAATAAACATGTTTGTCTGTTGAATTGATAGCAATCGGTGCATGTTTAACTGTTGCAGCCCAAACTGTTTCATTTCTCTTTGTTTATTACTTTTTGACTTTTACTTTTAGCTATTATTTGAGGCTAAACGCAGCAGAGGAATGGGAAATAGCGTTGCTGTTTTTGAAATACACATCATCCCTGGATACTGTATAGGTAAGTCTTCAGATTTTATACTCTTAACCAGTACAATGGACCACAGCATACATGATACTTTAAAAATTCAAACTTTGTGCAGAAAACTTTTTTTTTTGTCACTCCCTACTTTTTTAAAGTAGAAAAACTTCTGCACCCCCCTTAGTGTAATGTGATCTGATTTAATAATAACAACTGAAACAAAAGCAGTGAAGCATAAAATTATCACAATTATGTTCAATATTTTTAATTGAAAAACCTCTGTAACATAAATTTTCTGCATTTAGTTCCAGCTTTATATTTTGAGTAATATCAATGAATAACAAAAAAATAACTGAGCTTTTTGTAGGTTCTGTGTGTGTATCCAAACCCATTTGATTTCATTCCTGAAAGGTATGAGGGACGAGAGGATGATGATTGTAGCTGTAAACTCAAAAAACAAGTACCATAACAGCAGTCCATAACATTTATGTGCTACATTCCAAGTATTCTGATTTCATTTGATTGCATTTTGTTAATAAAAGAATGAAATAGTTATTTGTTAAAACCCCTTGCAAGAGCATCTGAAAATAAGACACACAAACCTCATTGGTTAGCAGGGTAGATTTGAATGTACTCTTTGTGCTAATGCAGTTATACAAAAACACGTTAATAATAATCTTTAATTTCTGTTTAGAGTGCAACTTTGAGGAGCATCACTTGTGTGGCTACAGTAATCAGTGGAATCCCAATGTAAACTGGTATGTGGGTGGGAGTTTGGCCCGGGACCCTCAGTCAAACCTTCCAGATGACCACACCATGAACAATGAAAGAGGTAATAATACAGACTGACAGAATAGCTCCACTGCACACGTGCAAGAGCTGGAATGAATCAAACCAGGCTCTCCAACAAGACAATAGCTTTTTTCAACCCACAATTCTCTTGGTTTGGAGCTTGCTCACTCTTCTACGCTGAGGAATGTGCTTTGTGAATCCATTCTTTGTTTAATTTTTCCACTCTGAACTAGGTCACTACATGTATGTGGACTCGATTTATGCTAAAAGGTTCCAAGAGGTGGCCAAGTTGGTGTCACCAATGACTACCACTTCAATGGCAGGATGCTTGTCCTTTTACTATCAACGGGACCAAGCCATTGGGAACTTCTTCTCAGTCTTCACTAAGGACCAGCTGGGCCACTATGAAGAGATATGGAGACCTGATGTGTATGCAACCTCGCACTGGAAGTTAGTGCAAGTGGATATAAAGGCACCACATCCTCTAGAGGTCAGTGAAGTTTTTATGTATCACTGCATTGCGAGACAGATTTTGAGAGACAGTATGGTGACATTAGACAAAAACAGCTCTTTAGATACAAACTATATGGCAACAGAATAGAAAAAAGAAAAAGAAAACATTTTCAAAAATGCATGCGTTTTAAGGTGCATTTAGTTTCCATAAAAAAATAAAAATCCATTTAAACAATTAAATTACTGTTAATTTAAAATAATCTCTTATAAAGTAACATTAAACACAACAGTTATTTTAGCCTGGGATAAATCCAGGAGACCTTTTCTTCACAACTTTTTGCTCATGTTCTGCTACAATAGGTCACAGCAAATGCATGAACACAGTACAGAACATTCACATGTTGATACTATCCATATGTAAGCTTTCTACTTAATATATATTACAAGTTTTAACTACCCAAAACATACTAAAGCCATTTGCAAATACACTATCATGGCTTAAGAGCTGTAGTTCCCACATGTATATGCAAGAACACTATCCTAACAAGACTAGCACCTATTTATAAAAGGGGTCTATTGCACGGTTAACATATATAAGACGTTGTGCAGACTTATGTCATGTTATAGATGGCAAGTTTAAGTCAAACAATTATGAATTAATGCTCTATGAAGGGTTCTTTACACCCTCTATATAAATATATTTTGAACTCCAGTAGATGAATGGCTAACACTTATGCAATAATTTTCAATAATAGATTAGCACATTTTTGTTAAAGTACATTCAGTTAGTAACGAATGTCACTAACTTAGACTAATATTCATATTATGACATTCGTAACTAATTGGAATATATACTGTCGTTCAAAAGTTTGGGGTTGGTATGATTTTTAAATATTTTGCTGAATTTTCATCAGCCAGGACTTCAGTCTCAACATGGCCTTTCAGCATTATTGTTTTGAATATTATTGTGTGTCTATTATTGTTGAAAGCAGTTGCTTTTTTCTATATTCTTTGAATAGAAATATATATATGTATGTGTATAGTCTTTAAAAAACATTTTAATGCATTCATGGAGTATATACGCTTTTGCCGAAAACTCCTGAAAAAACCCCCCAGAAAAACCTCACTGACTTTTTACCGTTCAAAAGTTTGGGGTCAGTAAGTGTTTTAAAGGTATATATTTTCTGTAACCAAATCAAATACAAATAGTTTTACTGAAAACTGACCATATAAATGTAATCAAAACTGCTTTGATTATGAACTGTAATAATTGTAATAGATACCTTTGGTAATTTTTAAATATAGTTCAAAGGTTGATCTATTTCAAACCATACATAACGTCATCTCTGTACTGGGGAAAATGGGAGTGTTTATTTTGCATCTGTAGGAATAGTATAAACATGAAGTGAAGAGCTAGCGCTATGGCTGCCATGTTTGAGTGTGAGCAGCCAACTCTGGGAGACAATGTAAATAATGAGAGTGGGAGTGTGTGTGGAGTCTGGAGATTCTCTCCTGCAGATGAGTTCATCGTCTGAAGTGTTAATACTAATGCACCGCTCTTTGAACCTTTTGAAAAATTGCTTTTACACTGAGTTGCAAACTAAATCCATTTAAAACTTTTTCAGTTTTCAAAATTAATTAATCATTTTGGGGACTATTGTTCCCTTCATGTTGGGTACTTCATTTGTCTGATTTAGATTGATTGGTGTATTTGGATTACTAGGTGGTGTTTGAGGTGGCGTTCAACAGTGCCCGTGGTGGATATGTTGCTCTGGATGACATTTCTTTCTCATCAGAGTTTTGCCACACAGAGACAGGTCAGTGCGGTGCTGTTGCATAATAAGCACTAAATGTGACTTATGCAACTGTGTATAATCCCAAACATCACAATACAGCTGTTTACAGAGCTCGAAACCACTAGCAAGTTGGTTTAATTTGAACAGTCACTGTAACCTGGTAAACATGTTATCTCTTTTGCAGACATGTCTTTTTGTTTGGGATTCTGTAGTCACTATTACTTAAAGGTGCAGTAAGCGATTTCTGAGAAACACTGCTGATATTTGAAATTGATACCCAAACAAACAGACTAAGGGAAAAGAAACACATCCCTCCCTTCATTGCTCCCAAAATAACGAACATGCTATGCAACACAGGAATTGCCCAAGTATGGATGAATCAGCCTTGATTCAACAACAGCAAACTGTACCTCAGCATATTTCGGTTCTGTGAAACATAACAAAACCAGTGTTACTCAAGTATCGAGCAGAAACAAAGCAACCTCGGCGTCCATTTTCAGACCTTCCTACTCTCTCATGTCTCTCCAGATCTAGAAAGCTTTTTCAATATTAACGGGGGTCCTAGCCCTCGCCTGATCGTAACCCTTCTTTCAATTGTATTCCTCTGACCTTTTACCTCTTTGGTAATATCTCAGCCTTCTCTCTTTCTATAGTCTTTCTACAAAATTTCCCACTTGCTCACTCTCTCTCGTCCCCCATCATGAGCATATGCACCCCTATTTCTGATTGGCTGCAAGCGTTTTTTGGTGCTTGGTCTGATCGCTCAATCCACTTAGTTTTTTTTCTCTCCTATGTACACAGCCAGGACTATGTACAAGCCCACTTTTTTTAAGCACGCACACAGATCAGATATCTAGAAAATATTTATGGTGTTGATTTCAGTTTTCAAACAACATTTCTCAGAAATCGCTTACTTTAACCCTTAAATGCATGAATGTTTTGCCAATCATTATTACATATTCAGTTTTTTTCACTAATATTTGATTGCGTTCAGTACTTGCTCTGCAGTAAATCGCTGAATCTTAAGTTTTGCTGATGATACTTCCTATTCTTTTGTTTTCTGCCTGTGATAACTATGAGTGAAATGTCACTTCATCATTGTGTATCAGACATTGTCACCTTGTGGAGTAAAGGTGAATTGCACTTATTCAGTCATCAGAGACTCAATTATTGTTGTGCAGAAAAAAATATACTTACACTGTTACACACCTCGGGTCATTAGCAACCCTAAACAGTTTTTACAGGGAAAACAGGCATTCTTTTATCTTTTTTTTTTTTTGTCATATTGTTTATAATTAATTGATTGATGAATATTAAAAAGGTTGGTGTCTAACTTTAAAACATTTATGAGGAAGAGGGTAGTGAATGACGTCCCGGGTCACTAAAGACCCGAGGTATGCGTTGAAGGGTTAATATGGTAAAATACCTTTTTGATTTGATTTTCTCTTATATCATCGAATGACAACAAAAACCACCATTGCACTTTCTTGAACACATGCTTATTGCTATGCACTGCAAAATACTGATCTATGAGGTCATTACATGTAATAGGGAAGTTGAGGTAATTTTCAACAATCTAATGCCTATTCGTAGCTATTTTACGTTTACGCTTCCAATCTAATTTTTACGATTTGTATGATCTGTGTACGCCCTACTGACGGTTATGTTTAGGGGTGAACATTCATGCTTTAAATTTTTTTTAAAAAGTGTACGTTTTCGTACGATTCACATTGTACGAATTCATACGAAATCGCCACCTCGTAAAATAGTTCCGCTTTCCTGTGCGATCAGGTTGTAATTAACATGTAGGCCAACTTCTTTAAAAATATTTCTGATTTATGTAGCTAATGAGAATTGATGAAATTAACACATATTATGAGATTTAAAAAAAACTTATTTATGTGTTTCAGTGAATCAATAATTTGTCAGTAATTGTTGAATAAGTGAAAGGCATTTAGGATAAAGGATTGCCTTTATGTTCAAAACAAACGTATTACCTTTACAAAAATGTTGCTCCACCAATATTCAATTACAAGAAATATATTTTTTCACCATCATATACTTTGGGATAGAAAGTAGTCCCTTTTTTTTTTCAGAGGGGCCTTCAGATTTGTACCCTACAACCTAAAACAGCGTACAAGTGGCTGTTTAAAAGGAAATTTTCTTGTTGTTGTCCTGTTATAGCAACCACATCGACTTTCCCTTTAGTCAGCAGTTTACATGTGTTTTACAGAAAGTCTGTGCATGTGGGAGATGCTCATGATGTGAGTCTGTTTCATGTGAATCATGTTTCAGAGCCAGCGTTTGACCCTTCTGTTGCAAACTGTGACTTTGAGGAGGGCCTGTGTCAGTATTATCAGGAACAGACCGGAGGTTCAGTGTGGAACATGGTCTCTGTGAAACCAAATGTTTACCGCATCGGTGATCACACCACAGGCACTGGTGCGGAAGTGAGACTGTTTTTTTCATAAAATCACCAAATTTGTGACATATTTACATTTACTAGCTATATGATATTTTTATGCACATTTAAATTTAATTGTTTTCTTCTGCTTCATGCATATTTAATTTGAATTGATCAGTACTCATAATAAATAACAATTAATATGAATAAAGAACCATATGACTATTTATTTAAAATGTATATGTCTCTTATGTCTGTCGATTATATCCACAGGGTCTTTTCTGCTGACCAACACTCGTTATTCCTCACGTCCAGGGTATGTGGGTCGTCTTTTTGGACCATCCCTGCCAGGGAACCATAAATACTGCCTCAGGTTCTACTATGCCTTGCATGGGTTCATGAAATTAGATAATGCTCTGGCTCTCTATATCTATGATGAAAACAACGTAGCTCAGGAGAAAATTTGGACCGTGTCTGAGAGGTCTAGAGATGTTTGGACAGAGGTGGAAGTCACCTACTTAAAGCCCATGTCTACTAAGGTAAGTGTAAAATGAATGGGTTGTTGGTAAATACGGTATGTGTTTCTTCAAGACTGGGTTCTGTTGATGATCATGGCTGCTTTTAATTTTTTATATGCTGTATACACCTCCGAGTCAATAAGATAAAAAATAAAATAAAATAAAAATTATACTTTTATTCCACAAGGATGCATTAAATTAGTCAAAAGTGAAAGTAAAGACATTTATAATGTTACAAAAGATTTCTATTTTAATAAGCATAAGTTTCCAACATTGAAAGTAAATAAGAAATGTTTCTTGAACACCAAATCAGCATATAGTATTAGAATGATTTCTGATGGATCATGTGAAAATTCAGCTTTGCCATAACATGATTCAATTACTTTATATATATATATATATATATATATGAGTTATTATGATTTGTAATATTTCACAATATCACTGTTTTACTGTATTTTATTTATCAAATAAATGCAGCCTTGGTGAGCATAAGAGACTAATTTAAAAAACAGTTAAACAGTTGTGTAAATTGTGTGATGATGAACAGCATGAAGGTTTAAGTGTTCTTCAGATTAGAGGTGATAGAAGGACGTTGTCCTGAATGACTAGTACAAATTCAGTTTTAATACTTTTTTATTTTAGTAAAGTATTTTCTTGTCACTTCCAAATGATAAGCCCTAACAAATCTTGTCCTGCACTTTGGGTCACCCTGTGTGTGAATTCCTGTTGTAATCTCAGGGATCTCAGTTCTGATAACTGAAGAGCAATACTCTTTTTAATGGAGAGTCTGTGGCAGGCAAACAACATCATTTGTGGAATATTTTGTGCTTCCTCAAAATGTCAAAGCCATTTAAGGGAAAAACCACAGAAAAATCTAAGAGTTTTGAAAAAATAACGTTGGTTATGAATTGTCTCTTTTAAAATAATATTAGAAATGAACTATTCAAGTAACTCTTAAAGGTACATTATGTTTGTCCCTCTAGTGGTTAAAAAAAAACTGCATGCATTTTGCAGAAGAACATTGTTTTGGTTGTGCTTTGGCTTTGTGCGGATGAATATGGTGATCCTGCTGCTCATAAAACATTCACTACTAGGCTTAAGAGATATAAATAGTTTTGATGGAAATTGGAAAGTATCTCAAGCTGCCTAGCTAAAGACGTTACTGTGCATACCCATTATAAATTCCAGCCCAGCGCTACAACAACCATAATAAAATTATGCTTCACAACAGATAACGCTTCACAATGAACTCTGTTAGAGAGTTACACATGGCAATTTATCTGTTCAATAAAATACCTTACTAATTCCACGTTGCTTTTACATTTTAAAATCCTTGAGTTCTGGCCATCTCCAAAAAGCAAAGTTAATGTTGATTCTCGTTTTATTACAAGCTGTCGCATTATTATTTTTTGCCAACAGACTTTCATGTTAAAAAAAAAAACCCCGGTTGATTCCCCGGAGGTTTGAGATTTATCGTGCTCCATGTCAACCTTTCTCTCTTGTTGTGACAACTAACCTATGCCACTACCACACCATATATGCATCAAAGTAGCTGGAGCAACTTTTCTCTAATTACAGATATGATGAGACGCACACATGCGAATGACGTATGTACACAATTCCCAGCTAAAAACAACAACATCCCTATAGGTCTAAAATATAAACACTTATAATAGGCTTACCACAGTGAATCAGGGTAATACAAAAACACACTTTGGGAGAAGGACTGATGATGTATTGATTCATTATTTACATTTTGTTCATTTTTAACAAAATAAAAGTTAAATAGTGTACCTTTAATTAATACTTAAGTGACCGTTTTTGCTTTGTTCTTGAGTAAAATGATGTGCTATATTACAGGAGTTTAGGACTACTCAATTATGATCTCTCTATTTTAGCTTTATTTGTCATTATGTAACTTTTTATTAACTTTCCTTTAAGGTAGTATTTGTCAGCATCTGCAGAAACTTCTGGGACTGTGGACTTGTGTCTCTCGATGACATCTCAGTGACCCTTGGAGACTGTCGGGTTGCTACAGGTACTTCTACCCTTTTAACAACGAAAAGCCCTATTCAGATGGCAATTGTGTTCCACGGTTAGAGTTAATTCCAGCTTTTTCCTCTTTCCTCCCACCATACACAAGGAATTTTAAAAACCTTCCAAAAGAAAGTTTTCACTAGATTGGTTTTGACCAATACTTTATTGTGCTTTTCTTATGAACAAAGTTACCAGCATTAACACTGACAAATGTTCACTGACTCAATTGGAGGGTATAACAAACGGATATACACAAGAGAAACAGATACACATACATAAAGAATAATAATAATAAAAAAAGCTATATACATAATGTTAGAGATAGATGATTTACAGGCAGAAAGTGCCTGTTGAAATAAAGATAATTAAGGTGTCTATTAAAATAAAAGCAGGAGAAATTTTTTTAAAAAGGAAACAGATTAATTTTTTTTTTTAAAAGAGAACCTGCATTTGCCTTGATCTACATCTTGGTGTACTCTCCTATCCTATAACTTTAGAATAGTTTTAAGAATAGAAATCAAGCTGTCATGAGTTCTGTTCCAGTGCATAATAGTTGTAATCTTTGCTCTATTGATTAAGGCAGTGGATCGCTCCAAACGAACAATATCTATAAAATAGGACAACCATTGCTGTTTGACAAAGAATTAGGAGGAAACCAAGAACTAATGATAGTTTTCTTGGCAGCTGTTAAAGGATTAGTTCACTTTCAAAAAATGTTTTGCTGATAATTTACTCACCCCGATGTCATCCAAGATATCCATGTCTTTCTTTCTTCAGTCGAAAAGAAATTAAGGTTTTTGAGGAAAACATTCCAGGATTTTTCTCCATATATAATGGACTTCAATGGCAACCAACTATACTAATGTTCAAAGAAGGTTCAAATGTCCGTCTCAATGCAGCTTCAAAGTCTCTACACGATCCCAGTCGAGAAATAAGGGTCTTATCTAGCGAAACGATCAGGGAAGAGGGAAGTTTCATTCTAAAACGTTTCAGAGGTGTATAATATATTCTGTGGATTACATTGTAGTTGGTCAGCTGGTGGGCAGGGATTTTAGATGAGACTGAAACATTTTACCAAATTGTTTCCCAATCAAAACTATAATCCTGCGCTCCAAGCTCTCTGTCCCAAATTCAGATAATACCCAGAGTTCCACATTTCTCCATGACAAGACTATCATAAATAATAGAGACCTTGGCCGTTTTCCCCTTCATGGATTCGAACCAATGAGCCATGGGGTGAGATGTCAAAGGTCTGTCAAGGAACTCTATAAGCCTTAAGTGAAAATCCAGGTGGATTATAACAAGACTGCAGATCCCGGAGTGTCCTTAACCCTGTGTCCTCATAAATATTCTCTAACGTGTTAATGCCTCTATCTGACCACAGCGAAGGAGTATGGTTTCATGTCACGTAATAGGTAATAATTGTTCCAGATAGGAGACTGCATGCAAAATTAATAATCAACATAATATTTTTGCACCAGATATATCATACCATACATATCATGTACATATTGAATTAGCTATAATTGGGCCAAATACTTTAGAGGCTTTTTAAAGTTTGATTCCTGAAAATAGTACATCCTGCAATCTATGAGGAGCACAAGGTTTTTTTTTTTTTTTTACAAACGTCACTTAATAATTGTGGTGAAACATTTTGGTACCTGTCCATTTATCATGTATATATTTCCACATACTCACTTTAATGGAGAACAACTATAGATATAATGTGTGCCTTTTCATTCATATAAGCGTAAAGAAAAAAAGTTATGCTTGGTATTGGTTCTTTCTTTTAATAATAAAACTGACTCATAAGGGTTAGTCTAAAACTGTCCCCATACTGAGAATTGTCCAAACGATAACATGGTGTTTGACTCAGTTGTGTTGCTTTTATGGAAGTGAAACCCATGACTTGTAAAAGATTTAAGCAACTGATTGCTCTATTAAAGGGTAAACTCTATTAGGTTGCTTGGCAGAAGTTACTTGTCAGTTGTGAGCATGTTTTAAACAATGTGGCTTAAGAAATGGGCAAGGCCCTCGTCTAAGGTTCTTAAAAATTCTGTTTATAGGCATATATTCCAGGGCAATTGAGAACATCTGCCCTCACAAACATAGACATTAAATGGGCAGTGCCGGCTGCGGTGAATAGAAATAGACAAGCTTTTAACCATTTCACTCACGTATAGTGTGGTAATATGTACTTTACTGTCCTAAAACAGGTCAACCTTTTTATGCTCTGTTTAGGACCCTTAAATCCTCCTCCTGGACACTGTAACTTTGAAACTGGGGACTGCGGCTACACTCAGAAAAAGAAAGTTAAGAAAGGACATTGGTTGCGGATCAGGGGACAGACACCCACATCTTACACAGGACCCAAGGGGGACCACACCTTAGGGGTAGGTGAGTCAGATTTATACTTCAGCTTGAAATGCTTTATTAACTGCTGATGTCATGAGACAGCGCACACTAAGTCTTTCCTGCTCTGACTTCAAGGCTACTTCATGTACATTGAGGCATCTCACATGTTACCCAAGCAGTCAGCCCGACTGATGTCCACTGAGCTGAGGGGTTCGACCAGCCCTCAGTGTCTGATCTTCTTCTACCACATGCATGGCTCAGGCACTGGCACCCTGAGCGTCCTGCTGCATAAGGGGGACAAGGAGAGATTGCTTTGGACAAGACAAGGAGAACAAAGTGCGTCCTGGATGAAAGCCACAGTGGATTACGAGTGTTACACAAGGCATTGGGTTAGAAACACTCTCCTACTCCCTTTCTTGTTGAAAAATGTCTTTGAAAAAATGATTTTATAATGTTCACATCAAAGCAACCATTTGATCACTGAGAAGATGGTGCTTGAAGTGCCAGGAAACTGATTGAAGGTCACTGTGTTACTTTTTTTTGTATGAGAAATAAAGTCATGTGTCCCTAATTGTTTTCAGATTATATTTGAAGCCATTAGAGGATCTTCAGTGAGGAGTGACATTGCAATCGATGATATTGTGTTTAAAAAGGGACCATGCAAAGGTGAGTGAACAAAACTGTTTACCATAACGACAACACAATGATTTTTAAATGTATTTTTAAATGACTACCATGTCATGTCATCCAAGTGGATGCTGCACATTGGTGGTGGTTGAGGAGATTGCCCCTTCTATGTAAAGCGCTTTGAGTGCCGAGAAAAGCGCTATATAAATGTAATGAATTATTATTATTATTATTATAAAAAGGTCAAATGATCTGATATTTTAGGATAGTTATTGACCTTGACACAGTCATAAGCGTTTGCAGGGGTCCTCTCTATGATGTCATTTCCTGTTTTACATTTTTTCCCTGCATATTTCTGCATGTTGGTTGGACCACATGTAATAATAATACTTATAATGATAATAGTAAAAGATTATGCAAAAAAAAAAAAAAATTCATTTTAATACGATTTATTCTATATTAAGATATCAGGACAGTTGTATTACCTCCAAACAAGATCAAGATGAAATTCAATGAAATATTAAAGACATGGTCATAAAAAAAAAAATAAAAAAAAAAAAAGGTTTATTAAGTCATTGTATGTGTGACCTGCATTTTTAGGTATTTTATATTTATATTTGTATTTTATATTTTATTTTTGTATATTATTCAACTTTTTATATTTTTGAATAAATTAATATAGCCTATAGGATTAAAAAACGTGTCACATCATGGCCCCACAAATTCTTGCTCTAAGATTGAATTCTTATGAATGGTTTACATAAATGTCTTCTTGTGTGCTGTAGTATTTGAATTCAAATACATAACCTGAAGGTTGAACTGGAAGTGTCAGTGATTCATGCATCGCCTCATCCTCAGATTGTTTTATTTGATGTATTGCAGTAGGTTGTGTGAGGTCAGTTGACTGCACTGCAGTAAAAGGCAGGTGGTTTTTTCAGGGAGGTTCTCATTGGAGTTTGTCTATGGAGGGATAACATACTGTTCCTGTACTTATCTGATTCTGTTTACTGAGGATACAGTAATATGGGACCCTGTAAGAGATATGTTGTTTATACTGTGCATAACTCTCTCTTTCTTTCTTGCTTTCTCTAGATCCTGGAGACAGTGTTCCATACTCAGGCTTCTCTGAAAATTTTAATGAAATTGAGTACTAAGCGATTCCCAGGCTGATATATTTTCATTTGTGTGTCACTGGGGACAGGGAGACTGGGAGAGAGAAAAGAACATTTGTTACTTAGACTCAACAGTGTTCTGCAGATTCTGGCCATGCATGACTACATGGAAAGACACACGTTTCATTGTTCCTTATTATAGGTGGTATGATGTGTCTATAGGTCTTGATATAGTCACCATGATTTTTTTTTTTTTTTTACCATTGAGACAGTTTGGGGACTGTCTTATTTTTGTGTATTTTGTGTAAGGAATATCAGAAAATGCTTTTTAATTTTTGTAATGTGTTGACATTGCTTAGCGGCATGCTGCTGGGTAGCAATTTTCAGTTTCTGTTTGCTGAGGTGAATGTTTTCTTATTTGTTTTGACACTGATCAGTGTCCAGAGTAAAAGCTTGTTTGGACTAATGGCAAAGTTCAGGTCATGGGTTGTATACAGTACATTCTCACTCACAATGTTACATTTATTAAACAACTTTTTAAAAATGAAAATGTCTTTGTCAGGTCTTGTATATTCCCATCAGAATCACAATACTGCTAACTCTCTTGCAATATCCCATCAAACCATCAAGAAATACAAGAGAAGCTGTCCTCTGTCATTTTGATTTACAATGATCAGTGTTGTGACGTTCATTTCTTCTTATTATTCACCGCCATCTAGTGGAATATGTGTGTTATGGAAAACATAAAACCTGGTTGAACCAATACTAACCAGATTCTGGGAAAATACAGCTATAAACAATGCTACTAAATATTTTTTCCTGACCTATATAGCCTACAGAGATTTCGTGTTTGCTTTCCGTAGTTTTGTGTTATCATCAAATAAAAGACTAACACATCTCACAATACTAGGCTACATTACCCATGATTCACAAAAACAGGTCGAACTTGCTTTTGCGGTCATGAACGTTCAGCAAGAGCATTTTGACCGACGTGTAGTCCTAATGTCGTTATCAGATTAAGGTTATTTCTTAAAACACTTTGATGTTTCTGAAAAGTTTAATTTCGTAGTCAGACGATGTTCGTGAATCCTCAGACGTCAAGGCGAGTAGGCTACAGGAATTACAATTGTTGAGTGGAAGTAAAATATTCACTTATTAATACACACTCATTGTTTTGTATTGTAGCAGGCCTATTTCCTTCCGAATTATCTCATCAGGACACAAAATGTAAGTAAATGGTGAAAATATATTGCTTAATGTATATTTATTTAAGGTGTTATAATAACATACAAATAAATCTTTGTGCTCTCTCAAGTGAATACCTCAAAAACTGTAGAATGAAAGTGAAATACTATCATCTGCAAGACTCTTAATCGCTAGCAGTGTTACTGTTGGCTACTTTAATTTGTCAAGTGATGTGTCAGAGCACTTGCTAAGTGTTGAAATCTTTTTTTTCTGTGATTGGTGCTAAGAGTGATGAGGATGAACCTGCTGAACTAGAACTGCTGCAACTAGTAGCTAATTCCCACAATAACACAACATTGAAATTGTAAATACAATTGTTTAAATTACAGCAGAGACTTTTATTCGGTTGCAAATGTCCATCAAATCCATATAGAGTGTGCCTGTTACTGGACAGCACAACCCTGTATTGGAAACTATGTTCAATACATGCCTAGAGCACTATTCAGCTGCTGTAGAGTAAAAACAGCAGCTTAAATCTGCTTTTGTGTCTCACAGATGTTGAGAATTGTGGATTTCCCCATGCAGTTTATCATGTCTACAAGGGATAGTTCACCCCAAAAGGAAAATTCCTTCATCATTTACTCACCCTCATGTCGTTCCAAGCCTGAATGACTTTTTTTTCTTCTGCAGAATAAAATTGAAGAATATTTTGAAGAATATTGGTAACTACATTTTTGTTACATTGACTTCCATTGGACAAAAAGACAGTAAGACATTTCTCAAAATCTTTTACGTATTACAGAAGAAAGAAAGACAAACATATTTGGAACGACTTGAGGAATGAGTAATTTATGACAGAATCTTAATTTTCGGTTCAACCATAAAGAGGCATGATAAATTGCATTATATTCCCTATGCTACTGTATCACTTTCAAACATTGTATTTTTGCATGAAAAGAAGAACTGCATATTTTCATATTATTCCTTTAAAATTGTCTCAATATGTCTAGGCATGGCAAATTTTCAAGTTGTCCTGGCCGGCTGCTGCTTCAACCATGTGCAGCCCATGTGCAGCACATCTAAAACAGTCTGCTTTCTGCTCATGAGTTAGAAACATTTTACAGAAGGCTGTGTGCATAAAAGTGTTGTAAAGATGTATCAGATTGTATCAGCAACTGTTGGAGATATTGGCATTGGAGCCATGAGCCATTACTCGACACCTAGGCGGAATAGAGTTAGCAGACCAAGCCGCTCGGTGATAACAGCAAGTGCGCTCGGAGTCATACTGGTTATTGCTGCCATGGTAGCATGGTGCTACTACTACGCTTCTCTTCAAAAGGCCAACCGTCTGACGACTGAACGATTAGACCTTAACAAAGACGGTTTTGTCATCCGAAACCAAGCTGGTGTTGTCATTTTCAAAATGGCATTCAGGTATTTTTTTTAAATGTTGTTGTTTATGCTTGTATTTATGATTACTTATATATTTGATTCATTATGATTATGAGTCACAGTGTTTTTCTTTGTCCATTTTAGGTCTGGAACCCTTGATCTGGACTCGTGTTCGAAAGAGGGACAGATTCTCACCTGTGACAAATCAAATGCGGGGAATATAAATTTCTTCATAGAAACAGTAAAGCCTAAAGACACAGTTGAGTGCTATCGTGTGCGCTGGGACGAGCTAGAGGAGCATCGGTTGGTGGAGCACGTCATGTCCTGCAGTGGATCACATTGGTACGGTGGCGCGGAGACTTGGTCGCAGCATTGGCCAATAGTTTTAAAAGGACAGCAAACACCCAAACCTTTCATTACAGGTGATATCCGTTACAATCACCAGGCGTTTGGTGGTATCTTAGAGCGCTACTGGCTTTCTTCCAATGCTACAGCCATAAAAATTAACAATTCTGTTCCTTTTCATCTTGGCTGGGATGAAACAAACAGAACTCTGTGGTTTCAAGCTCGATACGATGACAGCCCTTATAGGCCAGACCCTGGTAAACCCCATTATGTGACGCTCAGCTATCGAGTATGTGTCGGCCTTGACGTCACCTCTATACACAAGTACATGGTACGGCGATATTTCAACAAGCCTAATAAGATTCCCTCAGAAGTTGTCTTCAGTCAACCGATGTGGTCTACAAGAGCTCTAGAAGAAGTCAACCAAGAATTTATTTTAAAATATGCATCTGACATCCAAAAAAATGGCTTCAACTGCAGTCACCTGGAGCTGTACGATAGATTTACTAGTGGCTACGGGGACTTTGAGTTAGATCCAATCAAGTTCCCCAATGCTTCAGCCATGTTTCAAAAACTAAGGGAAGATGGCTTCCAGGTTACTCTGTGGACTCATCCATTTGTCAACTATAATTCTGTCAATTTTGGTGTTGGAGTAGAGCGAGGTCTGTTTGTACGAGTGCCTGATAGCCAGCTTCCCGCTTTGGTGCGTTGGTGGAATGGTATAGCTGGAATTTTGGATTTCACAAATCCAGAAGCTCGGGACTGGTATGCCATGAATCTCCGCACCCTCAAGAACAAGTATGGAGTGGCATCTTTCATGTTTGATGCAGGAGAAACAAGTTACTTACCCCAGCAGTTCAGTACCTTTGTTCCTTTGCAGGATCCCAGTACTTTTACCCGCCGCTACACTGAGATGGCAATACCGTTCAATGACCGCGCAGAGCTGCGGTCGGGCTATCAATCTCAAAACATCTCCTGCTTCTTCAGAATTATTGACCGTGACTCTCAATGGGGATACGCCTTAGGCCTCAAATCTATAATCCCTACTGTACTTACTATCAGCATTCTAGGCTACCAGTTTGTTCTACCAGACATAATAGGTGGAAATGCATATTCAAACCTCACTGGACTTCCAGATCGTGAGCTGTACATCCGCTGGCTAGAGCTCTCAGCTTTCATGCCAGCCATGCAGTTCTCACTTCCACCATGGCACTATGATGATGAGGTGGTGAAAATCGCCAATAAGTTCATTGCTCTCCATAAGTCTCTTGTAGCCCCTCGGGTTCTGGAGCTTGCTGGGGAAGTGCTGTACACTGGGGATCCCATTATTCGCCCTCTTTGGTGGATTGCAACAGATGATGAAGCAGCTTACAAAATTGACTCTCAGTTCCTTATAGGAGATGACCTTTTGGTGGCTCCTGTACTTGAACCAGGCAAGCAAGAAAGAGATATATATCTTCCTGCAGGCAGATGGAGAAGTTACAAGGGAGAGTATTTTGACAAAGGTCCCATATACCTTACTGATTACCCAGTGGATTTGGATGAGGTTGCTTACTTTGTGTGGTCAGGATAATTGTAAGTAGGTAGGGGATGGACCCCCCCAAAAAAACCCAAGAGTGCTGAATACTGATGTCTATCTACCCATACTATATATTATTTGCACAATCACGTGACATTTAAATAATTGTTTTTTATGATAATAGGATCAACAAGGTTTATGTGGTACTTTATCTGTATGCTGATATTACATAATGCTCAAGAAAAAATACCACAAATTGCGGGTTTGCTGGTGTTTATTTCATACTCTTTGAACAATGGTAGCTTATTTAATGTATAAATGAAGGTATATGTACATAAAACTGGTAATGTCATACTTTTTTTTGTAGTGGAGTAGTATCATGTACTTGGCGTAATATTCTGTTTGGTTGTAAAATGTATTACCTGTATGAAATTAAATCGAATGTAGCTATACATGTGGAGTCATTCACAGACCACATATGCAGTTGTTCAACTAATAAAGATCTTCATCGCTGACAAACAATAGGATCGTTTGCCGATTTGCTTTCAATTGACTGTAGGTCCACAGCCACTTCAACCAACACTCTTGATGTCCTTAAATTTCCTAGCACGACTCCGAGTTAGAAACCGCTTCAAACGGTTCAGTGCGTGCAGGAAACTGCACAAAAATTCATCGCTCATGCTCCCCAAAAAAGAGACTTCTACTCTTAAAAGTGAACATTTTCCAAAAATGCACTCAAGTAAATGTAACCGGGTAAATGTAGTTTCTGGTGCAATGCAGTTTCCATGAGGTCATCATTATCATGATTTTTGATCATAATCATTATAATGTAAAGTAAAATATCAGTACATTTTTGGTTTATAGAAGAAAAAAAAAAGTGAAAGCAGCATGATTAACTTATTTTTTTGCCTTTCATGACACTGTAGTGGCACAACATTTTTGCATGTAAATCTATTGGTAATTTTTTGTAAGCAACCACATTACTCGAATGTACAATGAAAGATGTAACTAATTTAAAGGTACATTTTTTTATTTAATACGTGTAAATGTTTAAGCATATGTTAATTAATATACACTCAAATGTGTAAACTTGTGAACATAAAAGGTAAATTGATAATTTATTGGAAATAAATGATAAACAAGGAAAAGCAAAAAAAATAAGTTTTAATACATGGTAATTGCTTTTTTATTATATGGTAATTACTTGTTTGTTTGTTTGTTTGTTTGTTTGTTTGTTGAATTAGCATAGAGGATAGAAGGGGAATTAGCTCAGATGGTAGAGCGCTCGCTTAGAGGTAGCGGTATCGATGCCCGCATTCTCCAAGTGAGGCTTTTCCATTTATACACCCTGTTCTAATTATACAGTCTGGGCTTGGTACAGTACAAATATAATCCATAAACAAGCTTTTGAGGGTTGTTGTTTCTAAAACGTTTTTAAGATTGGGTCCTGCTCCTGGTTGAAAAGCACAAGAGAAGGTCCCACCGAGATTTGAACTCGGATCGCTGGATTCAGAGTCCAGAGTGCTAACCATTACACCATGGAACCTTATAAAAGGAAAGTGATATCCATCAGGCTCAGAAATATAAATCACACTCTCTCTTGAACATAAAGGTGGACAGCCAGTGGAGGGTTTGATCTTAAAGCCATTTTTACTAAAAACTGTTTGGAACTGTCAGAGGGATCCCATGCTAGAGCTTCTTTAGATTTCATCAGCACAAAAAAAAGGAGGTTTCCATAAATGTTCTTGCCACAAGCAAGCAAAAACCACTCGTTTCAAAGTTTAGAGTGCTAACCTACTCCCTTTACCATGTTCTTTAGGAGGATAGCGTGGCTCTGTGAAATGTACAAGATTAACTTGTTCAAAAGCTGCCGAAACCCGGGATCGAACCAGGGACCTTCAGATCTTCAGTCTGACGCTCTCCCAACTGAGCTATTTCGGCAAGCATACTATATTTAGCACTCCGATGAAATTTTTGTTACACAACTGACCTAACCTATTATAGATCTGGTAAGTCCCGCCCCCTTCGCTAACCCCGCTGGACCTCTAGGTTGAAAAATCGTCAATGCAAGTGAATGGGAGAAAATGATTATTTTCTGGTCCCGTTTGAATTGTGCCATGAATGTGAACATATGTTGTCTGTGAATTTTTTATATAATTTTTCATGTTACGAGTTTGACAGTATATTGTATGATTCTTTGGCTAGCAGTTGTGGAAAAGACATAACGAGAAAGACTACATGTCGCCTATGTGACGTCACCCCATAACACATTTTCCCTCCACTTGTCAAATCACGGTGCTAATGCTGCGATAATCTATGGAGACAGATCGAGATGCCTGTGTGTTTTGTACCCAAATGTCACCATTCAAACAAAATGGGCTGTTCTTTCTTCAGATTCCCGCGTCGAAAGCAGCGAAGAGTTGTAGTCCACAAAGTGCTCTCACACAAAGTCTAACCGTATCAAACTTCTACCCGCTAAATTGTAGCATTCTTCACACGAAAAATTATATTAAAAATTCATAGAAAACATATGTTCACATTCATGGCAAAATTCAAACGGGACCAGAAAATAATTATTTTCTCACATTCACTTGCATTGACGATTAGAGGTCAACCTAGAGGTCCAGTGGGGTTAGCGGAAGGGGCGGGACTAATTACCAGCTCTATATAGATCAGTGGACACCACTCTGACTTGCCCTCGAGAATAATGCAGAATAAAAACTACAACTCGCACGAGGATCGAACCTAGGACCTCTGCATTACTAGCACAACCGTCTAATGATGATTAAAGGGATAGTTCACAAAAAAAATAAAAAAAATTCTGTCATCATTTACTTACCCTCAAATTGCTTCAATCCAGTATGAAAAAACCCCACAACACAACAAGTAAAAAATAACGGGCTCGTCCGGGATTTGAACCCGGGACCTCTCGCACCCAAAGCGAGAATCATACCCCTAGACCAACGAGCCACGATTACAGTGAGCTGTCTGGGCTAATGTATTTCTTGGCAACCCTGATGACCAAGAACACATAGTCTACGACTGCTAGTATAACTGCCAGTATTGCAGCAGTGTTAGCATGTCTTGGCAGTATTGCTGCTAGTACATGAACTTGCATTTTGTATTCTCCAAAACTGATCTGTGAACATAATTATATATATATATTCCACATGTAAACTGTTTAGCTTAGCCTAGATAAACCAAATCACGTTGCTCACTATGCATGTGTTTATATGTTTTTATATACCCATAAATGTCTTACTACAGGGCAGAACTGTAAATCCTTCGAATATCCTTATTCTCACAGATGTTTTCATATGAAAGTTGTGCTATGTTTACTAACTGGTCGGCAACTGTAAGCGTCAGTGCACATTTTCGACTACTGGCCCAAAAGGGTGTAATTAAACTTAGCTACCAGCAGGTGGCACTTCTGCCACATATATCAACACACCAAAATCTAATAATCACACAATTGTCCGTTGAGCCTCCATTTAATTTTAATTCGTCCACTTCAGTTTATAGGATTTATAGCTGCATAATAACTTTTTTGTGATCATAGTAAGTTTTGTTTTGTCATGGGAGACAAACCCAGTGGTTTTGTGAGGTAAAGATGTCATGGCTGAGGTTATGCTGTGTAAACTCATTTTTAGGTTTGAAGGTTTGAATGAGAGTAGCCTGTCTTACGGAGGAGAAGGTGGGATACACATGGCAGATGAAGGAAGTTAAAAATCCCACTCCCAACTCTCCCCTTTGTGTGTGATTTACAATGGTTTTATTAACATTTTACCCATGTGTGCTTCTATTATCCTATTTTATTTGTGGTTTTGTTTTGTGTGTAAAAAAAATCAAAATAATTAATCAGTTTTCATTAAATGATTTAGTAAGCCTCCCTGCACTTGCTTGATTACTTACATGTGTAAAAGTAGGCCAACAACTTGCCAAAATATGGTGTTGTCTATCAAACGTTGTATATATTTTCTCTTTTCAATCTCTTTTTCTTCTACAACATCATTTTACAACAAATACAAATATTCCACTCTGTGAAGACAACCAAGGACTGGATTTCCTTTTAAAACAGCATAGTCATAACACATTACATAGATAATGTATGTAGATACGCTTCTCTTAGCCCATGCTGATAAAACATCTCGAATTGTATGGCCCCTGCTCTGTGCTTTTCAAAAGCTCCCCTCTTACAGGAGAACAAAGAGAAAGCTGACCAATCTAATCTAGCTTCACAAAGCGGAAACAAAAGGACACAAAACAAGAGATTTGACCAACCCCAACACAGCAGCAAATATTTCAGCTTGCCTGTGCCAAGTGTACGGTTCACTGTCCGGTCACATGAATCTGTCAGTTTAGCACGTCTAAAGCAGCAATCAGCACCTCGCTCCTGTGTGGATGCCACAGCTCGAGGCCCCAAACATTGCCTGGCTCATTATTCCCCTAGGAAGGTCATGGCCCTGCCCGTCAGACCGGAACTTGCCCACTAATTAAGCACGCTGTTTTGGCACTGGACGTGTCATGTCTGTGGGACGTTTTATTGGGATTAAGGCTTCTCATGTTCACTTTTCATAAGTGGGCAGCCGAGCAGATTTACACCAGGGCCTCCTTCTCTTAAAAGAATGAAACCTCAAGGCCTTGCTATACTACAATGGAGAAACCAAATAGAGACAGGAATTGCCAGTTGTTTTAAAGTTTAAACGCTGCCATGCTGAAAATACACAGTCAGTGTTGTAGGGCTGATCTGTTGACAATGCTCTGCCACACAGGGAGAAACATGAGGGAAGAGATGTTTTTCTTGTTTGAGGCGCACAGTGTCTGGTGTGATGTGGCCCTTGAATCCCCTAGCATCTGGAAATGTATCCTGTTATTGATTCCATCTCCTCTCTCTCTCTCTCTCTCTGCATCTGCGCAAAAGAGAGACAATTATGTAGGCCTACAAGCTTGGCCTAGTTAGTACAGAGCAGTCTCTTTTGCAACTAAATCTATTTTAGGACTTTTGTAAAGACAATTGTCAGAATGCTTGCCACAATGTGTCAAAATTATATGTAGACTATTCTGCTATACTGCAAACAACGTTTCAGATAATTAAAGGTATTCTGTTATTTTTTTCTTATTTTATCTTATTCTTATTTTCTTATTCATTATTAATTAATTTTTATTTCCGTTTAAATTTATTAATATTATTTCAATTATTTGCCAAGGCAACATTTCTAATTTTAGTTTAGTTTAAGTGTAAATATGTTTATATGATTTCAGTTATCAATCAACATTTAAAAAAAAAATAGTTTTCAGTTTTAGTTAATGACCCTAAACAGAACTTAATGCAGAACTTATTAGCTTTCTGAACATTAAAAAGCACTAAAGCCATAAAGCCCACCCTCAGTGTCATCTGCTGACAGTGGTCTGTTGATCTCTGCATTCCTCCTCAATGATGTGCATGGCCTCCAATGAACACAGACTTTGGGCTTCTGAACACCATTTCAATGACAGCTTTGAAGAGTTGGCTGTTGTGAAGATGTTTAATTTACAGATTCCTAATTTTCTGCCAAGGGCGAACTACAAATGTGCAAAACAAAGAAAAAAAAAAAAAAACTGATTCTGCTAAAGCCTATAAGAAAAGGAATGTGAGGAGACAAATGGTGACTCAAAAGCTTCTGGAACAGCAGGCCTCATGATTTCTGTTCACTGTAATGTTTTGACTATGTGTAACGGACGTAGGCCAGTAAGAGCTGTGCGTGTAAACCTCACTCCCCTGGCCTCAAGAGGCGCGTTAGCAGCTGTGGTCTTCAGCATCTTTAACGCCTCCCACGCTGGAGACTCTGGTTTGAACAGGGTTCGAAATGACTTAGGACTCTTGGGGGGGGGGGTCCCCTAAAATTTTAAAATTCTGAAGACTACCTTGCTACACTATACTGTAGGCAAAATTATATGGACCAATGTTGAAGGTGGGATAATGGTCTTGGGATGTTTTTCATGGTTTGGGCTAGGCCCGGTATTGTAGTGGTGTCTGGAGAAGTGGCTATAATCTAACAGGTAACGTTAAACCTCTAACTCTAGAGCAAAAAAGTTACAAGTTCTTTTTCCTCTTTTTCTCTCCATGATGCAGGATTCTAAATTAAGAAAAATAATATTAGCTTCCTAGATAGCTTACCAAGCTCTCATGTATATACTCATTCATGCTCAAATCACATTCACTTTAATCAACTCACAGACTTGAATTAAGTCCTGGTTAAGTAGGTTATTATGCTAGCTTTGAATAACTAGTCTATAGCTGCTAGGTCTGCTATGGAAGCTTGTTTCCGCCACAGAATAAAACATTTAAAAAGATAATTGCGACTTTTTCATCTCACAATTGCGAGTTTACATCTCGCAATTCTGACTTTATTTCTCAGAATTGCGTGAAATAAAGTCACGATTGCGTCTAATAAAGTCAGAATTCTGACTTTTTTTTCTTGCAATTGCGACTTAGGCTATATCTCGCAATTCTGACATCTTTTCTCAGAATTGTGAGATATAAACTAAAAATTGTGATATAAGTCCAATTCTAAGGGGGGAATAAGACAGAATTTTTTTTTTTTTTTTACCTCAGAATAGTTTATATCTCACAATAAACACTTTATATCATGCAATTCTGACTTTATATCTCCCAATTGCGTATTTTAAAGTCAGAATTGCGAGATATAAACATGCACTTCTGAGAAAAAAAGTCCGAATTTCAAGTATATTTTTTGCGACTTTATATCACGCAATTTTGACTTAACACACAATTGCGGCGACTTTATATCACGCAATTCTGACTTTATAACCTGCAATTGCGACGTAATTCTGAAATAAAAAGTCAGAATTGTGAGATGTAAACTCGCAATTGTGAGAAAACAAGTCAGAATTGTGAGAGAAAAGTCGCAATTACCTTTTTTAGTTTTCACTCTGTGGAGGAAACAAGCTTCCATAGTCTGCTGTTAGCTGGCAGATCATTTGGCTTCATACACATAGGCTACAGCTAGCAAGAAACGTTGACAAACGTAGCCTACTCTTCTAATCATTACACTGGGTATCTAGTTAATGCAACTTTTGATATAGGAACTCGAACTCCTAATATTTTACTATAAGCAATTATGGAGATATAAACATAATCGAAGCACTTACAGGATTTTCATTCAGGATTTCACCCTTTGTGAGGTCTCGGTTTGCCGCGTTCAGCTACAGTAGGCTATACTGTCTGCGGGAGCACCACAACAACAATCTGTGACGCTATAGGAACTCACTCGGCTATAGCTGCCCTGATTGCTGCCTCGCGCTAGGAAATCAATTAATTACTGTTATAAATATAAAACGTCACTAAAGACCTATAATTTTCACAATCATTTTTAATATTAAAATATATTTGCCCCTAATGACTTATGGAGGGTCCGGGACCCCCCCAGGCCCCCCCATTTCGAACCCTGGGTTTGTATCCCGCTCGAAGCAGGGTCGAGTAGGACAGGTTACATTTGGTGCTGTGACACGGATGGGAGTGAGGTTTAGGTGGGTGAGTGTAACAGATGTAGGCCAGTAAGAGCTATGTGTGTAAACCTCACTCCCCTGGCCTCAAGAAGTGTGCTAGCAACTGGTGACTGTGGTGTTTAGTGTCCTTGTTATTGCGCCCACCTCCCACGCTGGAGACTGAGGTTCAAATCCCGTTCGGAGTGGGTCAAGACTAGTTACATATTCAAACATTTAATTAGCTGATATGCTCTAATTGTTACTAAAGGAAAATTTTGTGTAAAAAATGTACACAAAACTCGGGTTATGAAGTGTAAACATAATGTTTAGACTAGTTCATGCTTTAGTGTGTCATTTTGTGCCTAGATTGCACTCTTTCCCTAGATTGTCTATTAATTTGCCTGTTGTTTCCAGGCCATCTTCAGAATTGGGTCAAGTCAAAACGATACAAAGGTCAGTATCACTTGTAGAAAACCAGACGCAGACTCTTTTCATGAAACCTAGACAGGTAGGCCTAGCTCATATTGTCTCTTGTGAATCTCTGGTCTAATCTTGTTTCCCAACACTGAATCTCAGCCAACTTTTGTCAGGAATTCCATAATGTAATTTGTTTTCAATTTTTGGAAAATTGTAGAGTCCATCCCTAGAGATGTTACCCAATGATATCTATTTCTAGCAAGGTTAGGGCTAGAGGCTGTCTTACTCTTGCCCTTGTGTTCTCATGGTTTTATATTCCCATTCCTCTCATTATGTAAACAGTGATCATGTTGCATCAACTTCTATGTATCTACACTGATAAAATACAATGATTTTTTTTCCAACTATGGGGAAAATAGCTGTGGTTCTAGAACTGTAGCTCTAAAGCTTTTCTTTTTTTTAATCAAATATTTAGTATTTTATTTTAAAAATATGCATTTGGTTCCACATATCATGTACATCTGGCACTGAGTAGCTCTGTCTGAATGCTCTCTCAGTATTTTGTTTCTGCCCCCCTCATACAGAACAGACAGTTAACAGAAGTTGGCAGGGATCTTTATGCCAGTCTTTATGGGTCCTTCACCACTCTTAGCATAGAGTCAGGTGTGGTTCAAGAAAAACCAGGAAACCAGTTGTTGACTAAGGCAGCTGTGTCTGCCGTCCTGGCCTCTACCAGACGCCCACCGTGACTTTGCATGGATTAGCTGGAACGGTCTTTCCCACAGCTCACACGCCGTGCACAGCCCAAGCCAGATGTGCCTGTGAAAATCATTCATCACACTTTGTGCTCTCGTTTTTTCAGTCATTTCATCTTTTTGTTTGGAGGCCGTTCAATGTGAAGAACAAAAGGGCTGGTCACTTTCCGCTCCATTTTCATCTCGTCTCTTGGCAGCCATGTTGAAAAAACTTGAGATGATTAGGTCTGAAAGGCTGTCAGTCCATTGGAAAATGGGAATTAGGTTTGGTTTGGTATTGGGGTTGTGGATGGATGACTGAAAGGAAGAGTGAGAAAGGCAGGGGGCTGAGGTCATCACAGGATGTTCGGCACATAAATTATCATTAATCTCTATCGCTAGCTGACTCCACCCCTAATGTCTCTCTTTTTCTCTCTTCTCTTGGTGTTTGTATTTTTCCATGGGAATGCGGCATGGTTTATGAAACAAATTTAATAGAGTGCTGGAGCTCTGGGCTTTTTATTCTACATTTATCAGATGCATTTAGCAAACAAAATTAAATAATTAACAGCGACAGGTTGCTAATATTGAATCAAATATGAGATTTTCTGTTATGCTGGAGCATAACAGCTTTCCCCTCCTGGTTACTATAAGTTCAAATGAATTTAAATTGATGCAAAAGCTTCCAGTTTTCTACTTGCTCAACAGAAATCTGATAATTAAAATTAAAAGGTTTAATATTAAATCCAGTGGGGGAATTTATTACATTTCAACTGCGCCTTTGCAGGGCTACGACCGTGCTAGTGATAACACTAATCCACCAATAATGCCTTGTTCATTAAAATAAAACATTTGAGTTGCAAATTGCTAATAATCTCACAGCATAGAACAGAGCCATAGGTATTAACGCATTCATCCGAGACTGAATATTGTGAGTTGCCTACTGGAGAACTTTCACCTGTATTCATTAAAGATGGTTATTGTTTCCTTTCCAGGTTGTTTTGCTGCTTGAGAGCTTGTATCTGTAGCTTTACTGCAGTCAAGATGCAGAGAATGCCCTTGATCTCTTATAGAGAATCTGAGGTATGCTACACAAGTAGCTACTGTTTGTGCAGTGCGGTATCTTGAATACAAATGCATTTTTTTTTTACTTCCTCTCAGAAAAAATAAGCCACTACCTTTAGAGAAACTAAAACAAAAAGAATGTTAAGTTTTATTTATGGGATGGCTCATCTAAAATTAAAATTTTGTGGTTTTGAGTGTCAGAAGGCATGGCATTATCCCGTTCTGCCTTCCACAATTGGCTGTTATACTTTTGGTTTTTTACTTACTCTATTTTGTATGGTTGGTAATAATAACAAACAGTACAAATTAGAGTAAGTAAAAACCAGGTAAAAAACTAGAAAAAACACCTACCATCATCAGAATTTATAAGGTGCAGGTAATCCCCTTAATCACATCAGTCCTAAATTGTTGCACCTCAGTGTGTACCTTCTTCTTTGGGAACTTTTGGCCCTGACAACACACTTTTATATGTAGTTCATTGTCTAGAATAGTAAAAATGTTCAACAGCTGATATTTTTCAAACAAATATTGAAATGGTTTATGTTTATTATTTCACTCATTTCTTTAGATTATCATGGGTTTAAACATGTAACATTGCATTAAAATAAAACATCCAGTGCCCGAAGTTGAAGAAATATGAATTATATGAAAGTGTGCATAATCTTCAGATCTGGAGAAATTACTTAATGCACAGTACACTACTGTTCAAACGTTTAGTGTAAAGGTTTTTCTCTCAGAAGAAAACATTTATTCAGCAAAAATGCATGAAATTTATCAAAAGTGACAGTAAAGGCATTTATAATGTTATACAAAAGAATTTTATATTAAATAAATGCTGTTCATTTCAGCTTTCTAATCATTCACTGTAAAAAAAAAAAAAACATCCCCAAGTCAAAATTTTCTAGTGACTGGTCACATCTAAATTTTTCAATTAGTCTGACGTATTATTTCTCATTGAGGCAATGTTAACAGACTATTGCAACAAGAATTGCACTTGGGCCAATTTAAAAATTTAGATGTGACCAGTCACTAGAAAAGTTTGACTTGGAGAGGTTAGAATTTTTTTACAGTGTTACAAATATTTTTTTTTCATGGTTTGCACAAAAATATGAATCAGCACAACTATTTTCAACATTCAAAATCAGCATATTAGAATGATTTCTGAAGGATCATGTGACACTGAAGACTGGAGTAATGATACTGAAAATTCAGCTTTGCCAGCACAGTAATAAATTACATTTTAAAATATATAAAATAGTTATTTTAAAATGTATTAATATTACTGTTTGTGCTGTTTTTTTGTTTGTTTTTGTTTTGTTAAGCATTCTTGGTGAGCAAAAGAGTACTTTTTTATTTCTCTATTTCCTCCACTGCTTTAGTGTCCATTAATCAGATGCTATGCTAGGTGATGTTTTGAAGCAGTAACTACACAGGAATATGACCGTTATCGTAACTCCTGATGTTTTGCAGCTGATGGTGCTACAATCATGGCAAATAGCAACTCCTCATTATGTTTCAAACAATTATAACAAATTACAGGTTGAGCACAATCAGCTTCTCTGTGCTCATACCCACTTTTGTGATTGTAGGTGCTTTAACGTATTGTAGCGTCGCTCTAATCATCATCATTGTTAGTCAGTGGTTGCTGTGCAGTTTCTGAGTGGACGTATTACTGATCTGCAGTCAGATAACAAAAGATCATCACCTCCTTCAATCCTGTAGATGGATCTCTTACAAGTCCTAATATTATGTAGCACAGAGCATATGATTTATCCTCCTTTGACTGATCTAGGATCTGTTTGTCATTCTTTATCTATCATATCGCTCTGTTTTTCAGCATTACCATCATTGCTTTGCTGAAGCAGGAATGATGTAAAGCCCACCTCTGCCCCAGATAATAACACTTCACAATGATAGAACGTCCTGTTAAATAATAGGCAAGGTGTTATTACACGCTCCATCATCTGCCTGCTCAGAGGGGATTTTGTATACCTGTCAGGATGAAATAATGGGATTGTTTTGAGAGACAATGTTTTCCTACACAGGTGTCATCCTGTGCCAGTGTAGAGGACTTGTCTTGTACATGGAGACGGGGCTCATTTCAACTCCCTGTCTGGTCTTTCATTTTCTTTCTTCCATTTTCCACTCCAGCAAGACTCGGGAGAAGCAGACCACTCTGAAATCAAAGGCATAGAAGAGTGCGAGAGCTTTTTGAGCAATCATTCTGCCGCTTTAACGCGACTGCCTCGTTCTCGGGCTATTTTATGTCTGCGCAGCGGCTGTTAGCTTCATCTAAAGAACATCTGCCTTTGTCCTCCTCCTCCTCAACAGTGGGGAGAATCTTGACTACACATCGCTTTGACAAGCACATATGGATTGCTGTGTTTCTGTGTAGAGATAGGTGCCATATTGTGTTTCTGTGCCATCTGGTTTGACAGTCTTGTTTTATTATAATTGAGCTATTATTATAGTTTAATTCATATTTTGAATTTCTGCTTTCATTTTTATTTTTTTGTTATTGTTATTTTTAGTAATTTTGTTGTGTTTTTATCTTTTTTATATTTGTCTATCTTTTTTTATTATTTTTATTTCTGTTTTAGTAGTACATTAACTTAAACTAAATCAAATTTTTATTTTATGTAACAAAAAAAGATATATATATATATATAGACATTATATATATATATATATATATATATATGTATGTAACAAAAAATAAATAAATAAATAAAAATATAGATATATATAGATACAATAGGCCAACCTGACTTTGAATACAAGAGGGCAGTATAGCACTATGAATGACATAATTTATTTATTTTTTGGACTAAAAAAACATTCAGGATGTTTTTAAACTTAAACAATTATTAAATTGAAAAAAAAAGAATAAAATGGGTTTAGTTCTGATATTTGTATAATTTTATATAGAAATAAATGGTGTATAATTACATTTTTAGAAGATAGGAGGTTTTTAGTGTTTCCTTTTTTGACATTACTTTAATCCCTCGCCATAGCAAAACAGTTTGAGATATTTATTATCTGTTTACAATTTAGCATCTTTAATGTATTTTCATCATGTTGAAAAAGTTTGGTGGGAATAAAATAAACCACTTAAGAGGAGTGGGTAAAAATTCAGAGGCTGATTTTGCAAAGAAATCCACATTCAAACCAAAATATCTGACTTCCTGTTGCTCGGAGCTAATTACTGAAAATTAGAAAATTGTCCGGCTCGATGAGCCAATATGTGTACTGATTTTTGTGACTGTACATAAAATTAACCCCCTCACTTTTGTCAAAAGCATTTTGAAAGTGACACACTTCCTGCTACCAGTTGGTGGCGCTATAACTTTGACTCACAATAGTTACATCCATCTGATCGGCCTCTTACCACGAACACACTGCTGAAGTTTCATCAAGATCAGTTAATGTGTGCAGAAGTTATACCACTTCGTGTTTCTCTTTTCTCGCCATAAATTCGTTTCCTCGCCACGACCAAACCGTTCGAGATATCAAAAATCAGTCTGCAATTTAGCATCCTCAATGTCTTGACTTCATGCGGAACGAGTTTGGAGGCGATTGGATGAATTCTCTAGGAAGAGGACATCAAATTCCACAGCATGCGTTTTTCAAACAAACCATAATAGCTGACTTCCTGTTGGGCTGGCGTAAAACTTGACCAGGGAAAGTACCCACGCCCGGGTACCAGCTTCAGTCCGGCCCTGATGGCCGCGGGTTCTGACCTGTGTGCAAAGTTTCAAGAGTTTTTGAGCATGTTAAGGGCCCCAAAAGTGGCAAAAAGGCAAAAAGGCAAAAAAAAAAAAAAAAAAAAAAAAATCCTTACGAAAACAATAGATATTTATTATATTTATTAAAATATTTATTTATTATATTATTATTTATTATATTATTTATTTATTTATTAAATATTTATTATAATTGAGAATATCAGATGGGTTGTTGCATCACTGTGGTGAAATACAGTATTCCTTGGTTTTCTGTTTTACTCATTTAAACCCAGTATTAAATGCATGATCTCTCATCGCTCATCTCTGTTGTAAGGCATCTTTTTCATTTCATTGCGCTTGTCATTTGTCTGTGCTTTTTTTGTCTCTTGCTTTCCATCAGCTTAATGTCCATGACAAGCTCAACAGTGTTCCTCCCCTCCCCACTTCCAGACTTGATTTCAGAATCATTTGCTCACAGATTGATGCAGGATAGGTTGAATTGCTGTTGAGAGAGGCTTTCACAAGCTCTGTAATTGAAGTAATTATAGGTTCCATCTGCTCCATGTTGAACAATGCTCTGTAAACATTGTCACAAGTGAAATTATGTGAGACAAGCATGAGATCAAGTGCTTGTGGATGCGACTACTTCTTTTTCAATCTGTTTGAAGCATTCAAAAATGGTAATTTCAATATGGTTTGCAATTCTGATTTATGGCATTTCCCATTTACCTGCAATCTATTGTTGGTGACGATTGGATAGGCAATTTTGATACTTGTGCTCTGATAAAAGCACGACCACTTACCTATGTTTGGACTGAGAGTGGGAAAAACGCATGAATAATGCTCCTTTCATCTTTTGAATAGACTCAAATGGTCAGCAGTTTGCCTATAATTCAATTTTGGTATCTGTCAAAATGCTGAAGAATTTTGGAGTTTGCAAGAGAAATACATTGTTCAAATACATAAATACTGCGCAGATGATGCATGTTTTAAAATTGCTCCATAAATACTGCTTTGCTAAAAAGCTCTTAAGACAAATTCTGCATATTGTTTGGCTAGAGTAATTTTTTTCTCCCCTCGGATAAACTATTAAAAACAGTGTTCTTATTTACAGGGTCCTTGGTCACATGCAGAATAAACTTTCAGACAGACAGACAGACAGACAGACAGACAGACAGACAGACAGACAGACAGATAAATAGATAGATACCATTTTTTTAACCAGTGTCTTTTTTTCTATTACAGTTACATGTAAATAAGAACAAAAATAGTTATTTTCAAAATGCTTTGTCCTAATCTGATGGTAGAAATGCCATCATAACAGTTTTTTTTTTCCTTTCTTTTTTTCTTAATGAGAGCAGTTTGTTGGATGCGCCATGAGGATTTAAAGGAAATGTGCTTAGTATTGCTATATACAAGGCCATATTTGGTGTGTGGCTTTCTCAGATGGCTGTAGCTGGGTCTCTCATCTCCTTTACATCTGGATTTCATCAGATTAATGTTACGGCTTGTTAAAGTCACACATTTCCTCCACCAGATCACTGATTCGTATTAGGAGGAGAAACTGGGACAAAGAAGTTTCTTATGTTTCTGAAACACCAATGTTATAATCCTGTATTTATATCAGAGAGGGTGAAATCTAAGGTTCAATCGTTCTATGTAGCGTGATCCTCATACTGGTGGTTTTATAGACCGTGAACGTTATCTGACGCAGAGACACTTTATTTGTGCCTTTGGGAAAAATTAAACACACAATGGACTCCATTGACGGTCGAGGAAACAAATAGATAAGCGTAGACTATCATCTTTGTGATCCTCTGTTTGATCATAGCAAATTTATGACTGTTTTACTTGGAACATTTTTTTTTTCAAAGCCCAGCTGCATTTCAAATGAATCTAGAAAGTGAAAAGAGATCTTTCATGGTATTCCATTCTGACCATCAAATTGCCTTGATACACTAAGAGCCTCATCAGCCCTTGTTCTGCAATGGCCCTTGGTTTAATTTTCTGGGTCAATGACATGTAAGAATGTCCATGATAAAGAAAAGCACAAAAAAATCTAGTATAAAACATATGTGCCAAGTTCTTTGAAATGTGCTCTATGTATTCATCTTGGTTCACAATGGTTTTGAAAAATCATTTTCAAAAAAAGTTTAAATTTAATGACTCTCTGTGTCTTGTGGTATTTCCGTCATATAAAAAGTAATACGATATTTTCCATAAATATCATGCAAACTGCTTGATCTGAAAAAACATTTGAACAATTTCATTCTTTTTCAATGAGGCTTTACTGTTCATTATTATATCAGGATGCTGTATAACCCTGACATTTCTGGCTTTGTGCAAAAAATGAAAGAAGTGATAATTAGTTCAGTAATAAAAACATGCTCATCATAAATGATGTGTGTTTAAGTCATTGTACGTATGAATTGTATTTAAAAAATATATAGTATTATGTCATTTTTACAAAAGCATGTCACTTTGTTAATGAATGACCAAACTTAGGAACTTGAGAGATGTTTAGAAGATATTTGAAGACACATCCGTGTATTTTAACAACTCGAGAGAGCGTTTCTAAGCACTATGGTGGGGATGTAATGTCTTGTGATAAGATGCAGAGTATGTTGGGAGCTGTCCATGTCGATGAATTGCTGGCAGTAAGCATGGCCTGGCAGAGGCCCTTGTGTCAGGAAGTGATCAGAGCGAGTGAGGCTTGCTATTGACTCGAAAAGATTCCTGTTTGCTGCAGTTGCTGGGCCAAAGCTCATCCGTGGCTCATGGATCACTGTAATTACTGGGCCGGGCAAGGCCGGTTATTAGTTTAGGGAATGTCATGGGCGTATATCAAACCCAATTTGCTCTCTGGCTTGAGAGGTCACTTGTCTTCTTCTCCTTCATTGCCTCTTTTGGAGCTGCAGAGCTGTTGTGCTTTGTATTTCTCTCTCTCGCCAGCATGTTGCCACTTTGTTTTTACCATAATGGCTTGTGGTATTGTGTGAGCTCACTTGATTGACTGTGTGTTGCTGGATTTTCTAGATCCAAAGCTGCATAACCTTTATAAAAAAATCGGAATTTTATTGATAAGACTTCACTCGTGTCGTTGTTATCAGAAGGGCAAATTATAATCACTACTTTCAGTTGATTATTTAAGAAACCAATATTTTGTTAAAGACCACATAAAATGGCTCAGTAAGCACTGTTTTGTGTGTGTGTGTGTTTCTATATTTACTTTTGAAACTGGAAGTGTGGGTGCTTCGTAAAGCCAGCAACAGTGTTTTAGTTTGTCACAGCTTAGCCAATGATCTTGTAAGATGTATAAGAGGGAGGAATGTTCTCAATCTAGAGAGCCCTGAGTGCAAGATGACTCAGCAATGTTTGTGGTCCATTTCCCCAGAAGAGAAATGTTGAAGTTAATTTGATCAAGTTTTAGAACTACACTTGCATCTAGATGGCCTTAAATAAGCTAAAAGCTAATTTAGATTTCATGGCTGGCTTCTTAAATTCTGTAAAGTCACCTTTTCAGTGATATTTCTTGTATTTGTCAAATGAAAATATCTGCTTCACAAAGTCTTTCTTTGGTATCACACCTTCCTTTGAAGCCTCACTGGTTTTGACTGTTTTTCCACCTTTATGCAAATCCAGTGATGTATGCTGCCAGGTGGTCTCAAAGGCGACTGGTGTGGCTGCCGTCTTTGTGATGACTGATTGAAAGCTTGATGGTTGCCCTGGAGCTTGAAGAGGAGAGACGGGGGACCAGGAAATGGGCTCTCTCCCCAGCCGTGAGTGCTCCTGCATGGATCAGAGGACTGCACCAGATGGTGGACTTGGCACTGCCACAGGGGTGCTGGGGAATGCTGAGCCTTCGCTTAAAAACGGTCTGCCGCCCATCAAATGCCTCTCAAGCTCCCTGGCAGGCAGTGTGGACAGAGTTTTTTTAATAAGCTTGGTATGTGGGAATATCTTTTAACAGTACAAGGTGATCTCATCCGTATTTGCTGATACGTATAATGTTCATAGAAACGTATACAATGTCAATATATTGACAGCATCTAAAACAATTTGGCAGACACTTTTATCCAAGCATCCAAGTTATCCTTTTTACCAAATCTAAATCTCATTTATAACAACCACAGTTGACCAATGTGCTGTACAATGTTCTAAAAAGACTTAAAAATACACCAAAACCAATCAAAAACAATGAATAATTTATATGTAACAGACGTAGGCCAGTGAGAGCTGTGCATGTAAACCTCACTCCCCTAATCTCAAGAGGCACTCTAGCGACTGATGCTAGAGACTGTGGTCTTTGGCCTCCTTGTTGGAGCGCCCGCCTCCCATGTGGATGGTTCCAGGTTCAAGTCCTGCTTAGAGGGGGTGGTTCGAACTGGAGGGGATACATATACAGTATATGCAACAACAAAGGACATCACAAGTAATAGGCTATAATGAAGAGATATGTTTTTAACTTTGATTTAAAAATATGTAATGTTTGTGCAGATCTAATATGGATCGATAAACTGTTCCAAAGTTTAAGTGCCGCTAAGCTCAATCACCCCTGGATTTTAACTTTGACTTTGGAACAGTTAAAAAACTCTGGTTGGCAGACCTAAGAGTTCTCACTGGATAGTATTAATATAAGAAGACAGAAAGGTAAGAGGGGGCAAGGCCATTTAAACATTTAAAAACAAGCAGAAGCACTTCAAAATCAATTCTAAAGTGGACTGGGAGCCAAAGTAAAGACATTATAACAGGAGTAATATGTTCGCGTTTGCGAGCACTGGTTCAGAGACTTGCAGCCGCGATTTGGACCATTTGTTATCTAGATAATGATGGATTGTTTATTCCCACATACAGGGAGTTACAATAGTCAATTCTTGAAGAAATTAAAGCATGAATTGCAGTTTCAAAGTGCATAAAAGAAAAAAAGGTCTTCACTTTAGCCAGCGCTCTTAGTTGGTAAAAACTTGATTTGACAGCTAATTTGATTTGCCTATCAAATTTAAGTGCACTTTCAAATAAGAAACCCAAGTTTTTTACCCATTATTTAAGGCTTTGACATCGGAAAGACAGGCACAGGGGGAGTCTAGCCATTTTTGTGCTTATAAAGGGGCAAATAAAGTTGTGTATCGTCTGCATAGCAATGATACTACAAGCTATGCTTTTCAAAAGTAGAGCCTAAATGAAGCGTATATAGAGAAAACAATAAAGGGGCCAAAATAGAGCCTTGGGGGACCCCACAAGTCAGGGGGACCATAGCCGAATGGCATCCTCCTACATTGATCGTGAAACTTCAATTTTAAGGTATGACTGAAAACAACTTAGTGCAGTTCCTCTGATGCCCACAACTTGCTCTAGCAAAGAAAGCAGGACCTCATGGACAACTGGATCGAATGCAGCACTTACTGTAAATCTAAAAGTACCAGTACATCAGAGTCACCTGAGTTAGTGGTCATTTAAACATAATTTAAGACTTTTTTATTAAGAATTAAGAAGTGCCATCTCTGTAGAGTGAAATTTTCTAAAACCTGATTGTCATTCAAAAATCTCTGCAGTTTGATCTTGATGTTGCTAGTTCTACTGTTTAAGCATGTGCATTTTAGTTGCTTTCAGTTAAGGACGTTGTGTCAGTCCAACATTTAAAATACATCTGTGCTTGGACTGCAATTTTCCGACAAACTCATAATGAATAATGAAATGACACTGAACATTAAGTCTGTAATATTTTATGAAGCAGTGGTTTTCAACCAGGGGGCTGGAACCTACTTGGGGCCCTCAGCAAACCTCCAATGGGCCGCAGGATGACTTAAAAGTATTTCTGTCATGATAATTTTCTGAGAAATTGGCATGATAATGGCGGAATAGATCTGCTACGTTGCTGCAGCTGCTGTTGATTATTGCTGCTGCAGAGTACAGAGACTAGTTACTGCCAGTACATTCACAGACATGCTGCTGTGAGCATGTAAGATATGCTGCTGTACATATAACATACATGAAATAACCCCCATAGCAGATCTATACAGGTGGAGCTGGGGAAGGTGGAAACAATGAAAAGTATCTGAATGTTGAGCAGCAAGCTCATTGGCTGCTGATGCCGCAGCAACCAATCAGCTACTCTATGTAGATAACGATGTGATCGCTAACACATTGAGTTAAGGACCTATCAGCCTGCGCCTTCTAGAGTTTCATGACAGAACTTTGTATTTAAATTAATAAAATATTAATCATATATAAAAATAATCTAATTCAAATGTAAATTAAAATGCTAAACAATCCGACGTTAATTTTTTTTTTTTTTTCATGATTACACAAGAAATATTAGATATATTGAAAACTGTCTTTGAGTCAAAAAGGTTGAGAATAACTGTTAAAAAGAGCATTAGAGGGGTCAGTTTTGTGTCTTTTAGGCCATCTAGTGTACCTATCAAACAAGCAATTTACTTTTAACAGATATGTTCATTTAAAATTTACAGTCTTGCTTATCCTGGAAAGCTAAAAACTATTTGGATGACTCATCTTGCACTACACAGATTTTTGTCCAATCAAATGCTGTCTAGAGTGAGAATGTCCCTCCCACTAATACCAGCACCTGGCACCTTCATGACTGTGATGTACTGCCTATTGGCTTTTTTTTTTTTTTTTTTTAAGAGGGACAAAGACATTTCTCTACACAGTCTCTACACTGTTAACTCTTAAAGCCCTATTCACACTGGATTAGTATTATGGGGACCTCGTGTGATTTAGAAATTACCCACCCACATCTGAATTTCGTGTGGCACATTCGCATGGGATAAGCGAAGCCTGTGATTTTCCTCGAATTTACTGACTTATCTCCCGGATATGATGTCAATAGGCTATTGCTTGGAAATGTCTTGTCGTTATTATAGGTATAGCTGTACGATATATCAACAGAAGAATGTTCCTTACCGCATGCTGCTATCTAATCATTCTTTTTGTTTGTGCTCTTCTGATGGTTTTCAGCTTTCTCTTTCTGCAAATTGTATAGTTGTATCGTATGGTGTATAGCGATATGACCCAGGACCCAAAATACTATCAAAACACTCCAACGCAGCCTCCGTTCTTCGCAAAAGATGGATAAAAAAGCGCACAGGAAACAAAAACCTTGAAAAAATTATATACGACCCCGCCAAATCACAGAGATGCCGATTCGCACGAGACTAATATTATCACAGGGCCTCGGTGTTCGGTGAAATATGGTAGGTCATTTGCGGGGGAATTTTTACTTTACAAATTACAGACATGGCCGATTCGCGCGGGATTAAGATCACAGACAACCTCCGCAATTATTACAAATGACTAGAGGTCACCAGGTAATACTTAACCCGTGCTGTTACTGGATCCACTCAATCATTTGATTGAAATTCAATCGTAAATATCAGTTTATTTACTTTATTGACAAGCCTTGAATCTACCTGACTTCATGACTTGAGCTCTTTGAGCCCAAGTGTTTCAGCTGCATGGCTGTTTGTGTGGTTTGTGTGTAAATATTTTTGGTATGCAGAATGTTGGCCGTGAGTCCTACTACCAAAGAGAAGTTGTTTACTATGAATCCTGACCTTTCAGAAGTTGTGAGCTTACAGACAGCAACTGGCTTCCACAAGGGAATAAACACTATGAGATTTATGTCTGTTTTTACAGGTTGTTTTTCTTACATCCCAACTGGCAACAACTCCTGCTTTGCAAGTATAACTAGAAAACTACATTTAAAGAATATCGATTCGGAGCCACAATAAAAACACGCCTCTTTGACCACTGTCTGATATTGCTTCTAGTATGTAATTTGTGTTTTTATGTCTTGTTTTAAACTAAATTCCTTTCTGGCACTAAGACATAGTAGAGTACAATGTCAGTCGAACAGATGGATTTCATTGTACAGTGTGTTCAGCGCACTAGGTGCCATTATATATATATATATATATATATATATATATATATATATATATATATATATATATATATTCATTGCTGTATATAACTGCGCTCATGATGCACTGCCAGTGCTCAGGAGCTCCCCACGTCAGTTGGATTTATACCATGCAAAGAATGTACTAGCCCCAGGCATCATCTGTGCTTATAGCACTGTGAATACTTTTTTTTTTTTCTCATTAGAGCTGCCTGCGACAGCTAGATAACATTTTCTCAAAAACAAGTTAGTGAAGAGGTATAACAAGGACAGGGCTGGAATAGTCTGTTTAAAAATTATAACATCCACCACAATATGATGTGAAATCATTCATTACCTCAGGTTGATGAGGATTTACTATAGAGCGTCAAGTGTAACCTGATTAATTTCGCGGACTGAATGAATTATATCTGCTGAATGTGAACAAAATGCATTTTGCAAGAAATAAAGCATACAAAAACATTTTGTGGAAAAAATGCTGTATGTGATCCAGACAATCCTTTTCAAGGAAAAAATAAGCATTTTGTAACAGGCTGGATACATTTTTTTTTTCCAGTTTTTTTCTTCTTCTGTAAGCCATTAAAATTACTTTCACCTCAATGCAGGGATGCAAACTTGTCACCATTCTACAAGAATCAACATTTTTGATCCAAAATAGGTAATTTGTGTGATGCCTAGATCTGATGAGTTTTTGAAACAGGGTGTGGGTAGAGAGTGGGTTGAGTTATCAAAAGTTGTTTTTCGCAGTAAATGTTGCTCCACATGAACTTCATCTCTGCAAGTGCTGTGAGTTTGGGTTGCTTTTAACATGCATTGGAAAACTCCACATGCACCAATCATTCTGTTGTCAGCAAATGAGAAGCTTTCAGTTCTCCCTGTGGGAAGGAAATAAACTTAATGGTTTAACGTTTGAAACCTAAAACATTAGAAATTATGACAGCCACAAATATCAGTGATAATAATCACTTTTTTATTGGTACAGTAAAATAGGATTATTACTAGTAATATTCATTTTCTCTATTGGTATAATTTTTTATTAATTATTATTATTATATTGAATGGGCACAATAAAAAATATATACGGTCTAGGGTGAGTTTTTTCACGTGGGACAATCCCTGCCTCTATGTATGAACCATGAAGGAACTTGTATAAATTTAAGTATGAAAACACAAAATACATTTGAGGGTTAGAATTTTATGCTATTTTGATGTTTGTCTTATATGTACAAACTACATTAACATTTTGTCATAAAAAACTACATTTTGTATTACACAATGTATCCCGTTTATATATTAGCTGGGCTATAAAGGTTTTTTTTCCCCTCCACCCTTTTGTCTTTCTTTTCAACTCCAAAATGAAGCAGCCCCAGAAGGTCCTTATTCTTGACAACAATTAAATGGAAGTAATTTCTGTATGCATTTTTACCCATCAAATTAACTTTGCTAAACATTGGTAGACTACTTGATTATGTGTTGTTCAGTCCCCCTATGGCTTAGTCAACATTGATATATCCTTTTATAATAAGCTGCAAATGGATCTGGTAATCAAAAGTCCACTTGAATTCTGAAGATTAAAAAGCTTTCATCTTTAGACCTTGTCCTAGTAATTGGGCTGTATGAAAGTGAGGTTCTAAGATCCTTCAACATAAAAGTAACAGAGGGAGAGAAAAAAAATCAAATCCATAGGTGTCTACAAAAACAAGAGGCTGAGAAGACCCCAGCTGCTGACTAGGTCAAATGTAGTCAAGCATCTCTGTATCTGTGCTGTGGCAAGACAAATAACTCGAACCTTCTGCAAGTGGCAAGTCCATTAGATCAAAGCCTCTGGAGTAATATTTCTCTTTTGGCAGGGAGTTATCAACATTTGGCCCTCATCCGTCTTTGTCTGTGATTGTTGACAGTCAATTTATTGGAGGCTAGATAAAGTGTAAAGATTGTGTCCCTTTCTGTTTTAATTGCAAATAATATTAGTGTAATTGTTTTATTTCATTATGTGGAATAAATAGTTTTGACAACACGCTGGTCAGAATCAATCCAGCTTCGAGTTGCATCAGGATGACATAACTGAGGAGGCCAATGTCTCTGACCTTCTTTGTTCTGCAGAACGCAAAGTTAGATATTTTGGGTTCAAAAAACACTGGGCCCCGTAGGGCTTTCATTGTATGGACAAAAACAGTTCATAACATCTTTTATGATCCACAGAAGAAAGTAAGTCATACAGTATTGGTTTGAGGGTGAGTAAATGATGACAGAATTTTTTCGGGGGGATGAACTATCCCGTTTTTTCACCCTCAGCTTTAAACACAACAAAAACAAAATCAATCTATACTCAATCTGTAAACTGTCATGTGAGCAGCCACAATGCCAAAAGTGACACCTGTAAACATTTTGTCATTACAGTACAAGTAGCAAACATGACAGTGATGATATTGAAGAGTCACAAAACTGGAACCAACCAAATTGCAAACCGTACATGATCTCAAAGCCATAATTTTGGCTGAGTTTGTGTTTTCATATGAGCGCCTCTGGAACTCACTGGTTTTGAATTGTTTTTTAACATTCTTAGATCTTTTTCGATGTGTTTTATTGCCATTGCCCTAACAACAATTAGAGCCTTTTAAATAAGATAAGGTGAAAAAACACTCCCTGCTGTGCTCCTCACAGGATGTAATGTATTCCTCCTGAAATGTAATGGCATATTCAACAAGCCTGCTCTCTCTCTCTCTCTCTCTTTGGCTCTCTTGGGGCCTACCTCAAAGCTCTTCGTTGATGGTTTAAAGGCTTCAGGCAATCAGTAACTTGAATCATCTTGAGACAATCTGTAGGCCTGCCAGATTTTCAGGGGAATATGGTGCCTTCTGGGGAAGAGCTAACTTGGTATATTTAATGGGTTTGGGCATTGTCAAATATTTCGTTTCACTCTTCAGTACTGTGAATTAAATAGTCATTGTTAATCAGTGTTTCCTATTTACTGTAGACTATATAAATATACACATACACATTCCCATCCATCTGCCCGTCCAACTGCATTTGAAAATAAAAGCAAACTGCCCTTATTTGATTCAGTCGAATTATTCCACCAAATATTACTCTTACCTTACTTAAAGTAAGGCAAAAACTTACAATAACAAATATCCTAACATCATATCCAATAGATATTGTACACAGCTTTCATGCATTGGTGCCCAAAGTCCTCTACTATCACCTGACCCCAAATATTTAACAAGATCAATATATCAATTCATGTTCAATATATATGCAAGATCTTACATATGTAGAAAGTTACTTCTTTTTTTCTGTTTTTCTCCAAAGGAGGAGTTAAAAAGTGACTCTCTCAGTGGACTTATGGCCGACATTTTCCTGGTCCATGACAGAACTCAACCTGTTCTCAAGATCACTCGCGATTTGCATTTGTTACTGGCAATATCAGGAAAAACGCCTCGGTCACGTATGTAACCCTTGTTTCCTGAAGGAGGGAATGGAGATGTTACGTCAGAGACTGACGAATGGGGGTTTCTCTAGACAGCCCTATCACCTTCGAGTTATTAGAAAACGAGACAATGGTATGAAAATACCATGGGTCTGCGCAATTTGCATCGCAAACTTAGAGAACTCATCTGAGTAAAATAGCACATGTATCCAGTCTGTGGAGTGGAATGGCGCAGCAAGTGATGGCACCAAGCAGGTCCTACTTACTGGCTAATGGAAGCGAGTACATGAGAGGACACCGGCTCTACACGGAGATTATAGAATCTTGCGAAAGTGTTAGGTGTCGTCCAGCCTGCAGCTCATGCGCTAGAGCCCAGGAGGAAGCCACACTCCTGGTTGACTGTGCCTTCACCCCTAGGGGGCATGGCAGGCCCTGCACCTGATAAGCTAAGACAATGGCGTCCACTATCCAGTGAGACAACCTCTGCTTGGAGAGAGCCTTTCCCTTCAGCTTCCCACCATAACAGACAAAGAGCTGGTCTGAGGTCCTGAAACACTGCATTCTGTCTACATATGCACGAAGGGCGCGTACTGGACAGAGCAGTGCCAAGGCTGGGTCTGCCTCCTCGGAGGGCAGCGTTTGCAGGTTCACCACTTGATCCCTGAAAGGAGTGGTGGGAACCTTGGGCACATATCCAGGCCGGGGTCTCAAGATGACTTGAGAGTTAGCCGGCCCGAATTCGTCAACCAAAAATGCCTGCAGGTCTCCTACCCTCTTGATGGATGCCAAAGCAACCAGGAGCACCGTCTTCATAGAGAGGTACTTAAGCTCAACTGAGTGCAAAGGCTCGAAGGGAGCTCTCTGCAGTGCAGAAAGAACTACTGCGAGGTCCCAAGAAGGCATATGAGGGGGGCGGGGAGGATTTAACCTCCTGGCCTCCCTAAGGAACCTGATGACCAGGTCGTGCAGTCCTACCACATCTTAGACTCCACGAGGTTGTGGTGCGCAGAGATCGCAGCCACAAAAACCTTCAGGGTGGAAGGAGACAGCCTTCGTTCCAAACATTCTTGGAGGAAGGAGAGCACAGATCCCATTTTCTGGGATCTTCTTGGTGAGAAGAACACCAGGTGCCGAAGAGATTCCACTTCAGAGCATAGGTGTGTCTCGTGGACAAGGCTCTGGCTGAAGTGATGGTAGCCACCACCTGAGGTGTCACGCACGCATGACAGGGGCATTGCCACCCACCATGGGGCAGACTGAGGGGGCTGCACCGACGGCTGGGTGGAGGCAGCAGTAGGCCGTCGGGGCAGGATGTGCTTTATAGCCTCAGTCTGCTTCTGGGCGGCCAAGAACTGTTGGGCGAAGTCCTCGACTGCACCGCCGAAGAGCCCAGCCAGGGATGTGGGGGAGTTGAGAAAACGAGTTCTCTCAGCCTCCCACATATCGGCCAGGTTGAGCCACAGATGACGTTCCTGAACCACACAGGTGGACATCGCCTGACCCAGGGTGAGCCCCGGGTCAGCCTTTCCCTCGTGCATGTCCCTGAGTACCTCCACGAAGATCACTGAGTCTTGATCTCAGTACCGTGACGGGCATGTTCCCGCAATGAGAACATGACTCATCCACGAGCGCTGCCTGAGCGTGATTAAAGCCCAAACATGCTAGGCAGTGCTCGTGAACGTCAGGCGGATGGACCAAGCGCCCACATCCAGAAACACACGGGCGAGACATCTTTAAAAAGACGTGCCCGTGCAGCTCTTTTAGAAGAGAAAAAACTCTTTCAGCAGTGCCGAAGCGCCCAGGGGAGAAACACGAGCCGTGTGCAAGTCACTGCACAGACAGGCAGCAGGATCGTGAATCCGCTGAACACGTGTCGTCACACCAACACTGACTGAGAGAGACGCTCGTTGCTCTGATGAAGGCGAAGGAGAAGAACATCAACATTTCGGCTCTGAAGCAGAAACATAATGCGAGATTGGACTTGCGGCTCCTTTTATACCCACGTGGTGGGGGCGGAGTTCGCGATGCAAATTCCGCAGACCCATGGTATTTTCATACCATTGGCTCGTATTGTGATAGGGCTCTCTAGCGAAACCCCCAATCATCAGTCTCTGACGTAACTCGTAGTGACTGACTGAAAGGGAACAAAATCCATGTTGAAATCCATAAAAAAAAATTTGACCACTCAAAATGTCAAAAGTAAAACCACTGCAAATGTATTTGCAGTGGTTTTACTTTGTTGTAAATAGTGCCAATCCATTATCAGTTTACAGTTTATCAAGTTACATACCTTTGCATGTAAAAAAAAAAGAAAGACAAAAAGTCCCCATGTGGTGAAAATCAAGCTTTTAATGTTGTTTAATGTTATTTTAAAATGTATATGTGGTCTTTTTAATATGCTTTAAGACAAACCATGTGCAAATTCACATGTCAACGCCATTGCTGAGTATTTTCTCTTTAAAACTGCAGTGATCTAAGGACAGTCTGAAAAACGCTGTTTGACATGGCTGGTGTTTCACAAACTACCTTGTAACCAATCACGTCAACGTGTGATCGTCAACAAGTGGATCTCTGAGCTGGTGTGAGTGAGTGGAGGCAGGGCTAATTTGCATATTAATAGAATCGCGTATACTAAATGAGGCAAGGGTGTAGAGTTACATTCAAGCTATTTTAAGGCATGAAGATTTTTTTTCAAGGAAAAAACGCTTAACTATGTAATTTTGGTGATCAAAGATGAGTTTTAAGGGATAAAATTGACTACAGGGAACTTAAAAAAACCTTTTAATGTTTTTTTTTCACCACTATTATAAGTATTTAATCTCATATACATTTATTATTTAATCTAGAGACACTTAAAAATAATAGAAGCCTATGTTTTGGTATTATTGAATACATTAGTGTCTACTGTGTCACACAATGGAGCATCGTCTATGTACATCAGTATTCAGTTTGTGAGTCTATATGTCATTCACAACTATGACATGGAATTGATGTGCGGGATTTTCTGTTGATGTGCATGTTGGTTGGAGTACTTCTATTGGTCTCTGGATAATTGTTTGTCAAGTGGTTTGTCTCTTTTTTCTTATGCCTTACTGGAGCTTGACAAATATTTCATCATAAGTCTGCAGTTCATTTCCCATTTTAAAGCTATTTCAGCTTCATTCCCCATGCACTGTGGCCACAATAACAACAGGGAATCCCACAAACCAATTTGAATTTAAAGTGGATTTTCCCCCAGTCGCCTTCCCTGGAGAGTTGTGGCTAGTATTGAATAGAGAGAGGCTGAGCACCTTACAGTTAAATTCATTGCATTCTTGATGAAATGGAGAAAAGTCTTTAACCTCACCAAGTGGTACTATCCAAAACATTTATTGCAAAAGAGTACTGGTCATATTTCCTTCTAAAGCCATATTAAGACCCTTTTCTGTTCGCATCATGATTTTCTATCACTGATTGTTTATCACACAAAATATAATGCTATATCAACACTTTTTATCATTAATCTCAGTAGCTGTGATAGTAAAAACATAGTAAAAGTTTTCACATGACTGCCACAATTTCCCAATAGATACCCAATAGAAGCAGTGGGCATTTACATTGAGGTCTTAAAGGAGACAGTGTTCAAATCAGAGGGCTAAATATAAAAAAGCCATTTATTTTATGTTGATGTAAAAATCATACTAAGTTGGCCGAGAGAGCTCAACGCGCTGCAATTGAAGAAAACATATGCAAATAGAAAAACATCTGCAAATTAAAAAAACATCTTTATCAGTTTCACAACACGTGTGCTCCAAATACTCACAACACAACCAAATACAGAAACGGTCTGCAAATAGCACAGACCGCAACGGACATGTTTCCAGGTGACCCCAATAAGTGACGAACCCGGCTGGGACGTGCTTGCAGCTCAAAGTCTACTTAATTTGATTTTATTGGTATTATTATTTTTTTTTTTTTTGCAAAACATACAGAGATGACAGGTTTATGACATACTTTATATATAATATACAAAATCTATTAACAATTTATTTTAATTTTTATATTGTATAATACAAAATGTCCGGATAAGCAGATGAAGATGGATGGATATTAACAATATGTAATATGTTCAATGTCATCAGAATAATAATGAGAAAAGAACAATGAGCTGAAAACTAAAATAAATAAATAAATAAAAAAGATAGAGAAAAAGAACATGAGGGAAAGATGTTGATCTATACATCAGTTACATTGTACAAATGTTGTCATGCCCTTTGAATGGAGTAGGGCATAGGGATGCTCACGAGCAATAAGCATGTCCCAGCCGGGTTTGTCACTTATTGGGGTCCCCTGGAAACATTTCCGTTGTGGTCTGTGCTATTTGCAGCGTGTTTCTGTATTTGGTTGTGTTGTGAACTTTTTTAGCGCATTTCTGTATTTGGTTGTGTGTGTCGTGAACTTTTGCAGTGCGTTTCTGTACTTGGTTGTGTTATGAGTATTTGGAGCACACATGTGTGTGAAACTGATGAAGATGTTTTCTTAATTTGAGGGTGTTTTTCTAGTTTCATGTGTTTACTTCAGTTGCAGCATGTTGAGCTCTCTTGGCCACTAACACTATAAGTTTATGACCCCTTTAAAAAGATACTTTATTGAACCTAGTCAATTTTCACATCACATAAGGCCATCATATTCTTAAACTGTTGTGGTTTGATGCACAAATTGTGATGCATCAATTTTAAATACTATTAAGGAGCAAAACTGGTAGCACAGTTTTGGTAAACTTAGCACTGTTAACATAGTCTGTTTTCTAAATTAATATCTGTTCTGCTTCACTGTCTACATAGTCAAGGTGTCTAGTGATTTCCAGGAGAATCCCCATTGCACCTTGAAAAGCAGGGAGTTGAAAGCAGACTGGGATTTTTGTGCGTGACAGGACAGATGGGAAGCACATGTGGGTGGACAGGCTTGATTTCTGTGATGGTCTTTCCATTCTTGCACATAGTCTGGATGTAAAAACCCTCTCTCCTTCTTTGTTTCTCTCCAGTCTCACCCTTCACCTACATGGTCGGAGTGGGATGACTGTGTATTTGCTATGGGCAGAACAGACTAAGCTTTGAAGGTGAATGTTTTCAGGCTTTAAGCCCCCAACCCGATCTTCATTTTCCCACTATATTCTACAGCAGCCCAAATTCAGCTTTTTGTAGTGATAAAGCATTGCTCTTATTTCAGTGCTTTTTGAAGGTCAAGTCAAATACAAAATATAATTTTAAAGAGATGCTTATGTGCATTTTCTATTGGACATAACAGCAGATGATGGAGAAGAGCGCAATGACTGGGCATATATCCAGATGCGTAGAGCACTTTATGCATTTTAAAGAGCATATTTGGGATTGCAGTGGTAGAGCGTCTGCCACAACCTAATATTCACAACCAACCCACAAGATCTGGAACTACACCCTTTCAAATTACATTTGTGCCATTACATGATTTGCATAATTCCTTTAATGAACTGGACATTTAAACAACACATACAGTGTTTATAAATACAATTTATTGTTACTGTGTCCATTGGTTTGGACAAAACATACTTAATTCTGCACAAAATGCTGAGGTCTGCTGCTTTAGGGGACGTATCTGTAAAAAACAAAGTGAGTGTTGTGTATGATTAAGCAGTCAATAAAATCATCATATGCACTTAACTTGGCAGGGGTCGGTAAGATGTTTTAAATGCTTTTTGAAAGAAGTCTCTTATGCCCACCAAGACTGCATTTGTTTGATAAAAAATACAATAAAACAGTAATATTGTGATTTTTTTTTTTTTTTTTTTCATATATTTTAAAATGTAATTTCTTCCTGTGATGGCAAAGCTAAATTTACATTCATCAGTCAGTCATTCAGCATCATTCATCAGTCTTCAGTGTCACACGATCCTTCAGAAATCATTCTAATATGCTGATTTGCTGCTCAAAAAAACATTTTGAAAGCGCTGCATGTGATGCTTAATATTTTGTTATGGATTAGCTTTGCAAATGTTATATGTATTATTAACATCTCTGTTTGGCAAATGAAACCAGGCAAGAAATTGAGTTATACTAAGCTCTCTCATGTTCATCCTACAGAAAAGTCCAGTTCATGCACCGGATAAAAGCATGATAACATTTACTTTTCTATATCCTCTTCTAAATTCTCCAGCGGGCCTAGCAGACCAAGAACAAGCATACTTGGCCTACCTTTAGCCACTGCTGGCTCACTCTCCCATGCTTAAGGCTGTGAGCACTTATAAGGCAGTTAGATACGGTGGAGGTGAGGTATGTCATCTGGAATAATTTCACACTTAAACGTATCCCAGCCAAAGCAGAGCACCATGTGTGCCCACTAAATCAAGTCTTTGGCTGCCCACGCTACAAATTGGTCATAAGTCCACTGTAATAGAGACCATGTGAGGCCCAACATCCCTTGGCATTCTTCAAACTGCCCCTTCTGAATGCTTGCCAAAGCGAATAGTAGGAAAAATGGTTGACCGAAGTGGTTCACAACAGGAGTGCTGCCTAAATTGTTTTCCTGTATGAAAAAGTCTATAGAATAAAGAAACATGGCGAAATACATTTCAGGTTGGGTTGTTGAGCACTATACTAGATTAGACCTTACAATTTCCATGAAATATTATTTGAAAGCTGTGAAAAAAAACAAACTTTTTTATCATGATTTTTTTGTGTCATTTAACCTATAACAACACATCTTATTGATACAATATAGATCAATATTTTATTTAGCTGTGAAGACAAATACTTTTATGAATAAGACTATTATAATTGAAATCTACACAAACTTTTATACCATTTTCATTGTACCATGAAAACGTCCTCCTCATTATAAACAAATCATTTATTTAGTCAAGCTCCAAAAACGGTTCGTTTGCATATTGCGGGATCTGTGACGTCACACGGGAACATTTGCATATGACTGCTTCCAGAGAAAGACAGACGAATAGTTTTACATCATTGCACCATAGGCCCCGCCCACTGGCGTTCAGTCACTTAAAGGCTGAACGCCGCTTAAAGCAAAAGCCATTATAATCACTGATGCTGTCTACACTGGATACAGCATACAGATGCCCATTCAGTTTCTGACATAATCCACGCACTTGAGTTTGCCGACAAGAGGACAAATGGAAGAGAAAATAGAAGCATAAAGGAACATTCACTTTGACGCACACTGTTTAAACGGCTCATTTGCTCATTTCTGTAGAGCAGGGGTGTAACACTGGAGTGCCACAGCCCTGCAGAGTTTAGCTTCAACCACAGCCGTAATTTGCGTAAATAGCCTTTTTTTCCAGGGTTGATATTGTCCCTACCACTTTCTGAAACATCTCGCAGCACGGATGCACCTAATACAAATGAAACATCTCCAGGTGACTAGCAGAGCATTTCATTCGGTCTTTTGTGAAATAAGAGGCGATCTGTCGCTGGAATGTGTTTTTTAAATCACGCTGAGCGTTCACTGCCACTGTTATGACAACAGTGTTCTCTCGCTCGTGCACTTTACACAGACGAGCGCTCTATTCGTTCTGGTGAAATCACAAAACAAAATGCACACAAATGTGTCCCTGCTCTTAACATACAATCACTGATGAACATTTTTTTGTTTTAATTATAATAAGGGTGGATTAGAACCCAGAACCTCTCTAACATGCTTAACAAAAGTTCTACCATCAGACCATTAAGGCACAAGCATTCTCTGTGAATCTATGTTTTTATTCACTGACATGAAGAATCTTGGGACTAACAATATATTGTATTATAATAAATGCAAGGATTAAACTAGCATGTTAAACATAACTTCTATGATGATGAATTAAGCTCAATGTACTATTGAAATTGATTTCTGGACATTGTAATGTTATTTTTTCCGCAATTGTTGTACCACATGCTATTTTACAACCTGATTTTACCTCTACTTGTCATGAACAGATCAAATTATCTTAAAATTTTAGAGACCTTGCCACACGGTCATGAGGGTCTGCAGGGGTCATCGCTATGATTTCCTGTTCCATGATTTCTCATGTTAGTTCGGCCACATGACTTTGTTGGTTGCACCACATGACTTTTGACATACAAAAGTTTTTCAAATATTAATAATCAGTGAAGCAGTTTTTTTTCTCCTAAGAAATAATAATAATAATAATAATGATAATAATAATAAATGATTACGCCAAACTACTTAATAATTTTTTATTAATGTCATTCTTTTAGTATTTTTTTTTTCAAATATCAAAATTAATTGAATGTATTTTTAATACATTAGATATGACCAACAACATTTGTGCCACGTCATTGACTTGGGTATGGAAAAGATTTCTGATGAATCTTTAGAGGTATTCAAATGTATTTTTGGATATCCAGTGTTATCCAAAGGAACATATCAACCTCACTACATTACACAGGGCGTTTTTTTTTTGTGTGTGTGTGTGTGTGGTTTTTAAGTCCTTGTATTCATAGCACAAAGCGGGATTCAGACCTTGGTTGTTCTGTGGTCTTGGTCTGACGGATATCCTTCAATGCCAAGTAGACTTTGTTATTATTTCATTCACCTCGAGCTGCACCGTTGCATTCCAAACACAGAGACCCCCCGAAATGTGCTTAGACCAGCAAATCCCTCCTGTAACAAGCAGGTGCGTGGATCCTTCCAGCCTTCTTTCGTCCATCACCTGCACCCTGCCTCTCTGCTTGTTGCTGAGTTGTTTTCTTCTTCTCTGGCTTCCTGTCGAGCGCCCTCAGGTCCAGACTCAGCCAGCTGTTCAAACACCTGCACAGGATGAGGCAGACCTTCAGCTGTTGAACCACACCGGCCATTGCTGCTGTTTCGATATACCAAGGTGATGTCATTAGTAATCGGATGTATTCATATGTAAAGTGAGGTTCTTGTGAATGTACATTTTGTTATGTTTAGGTAGACACTGCAACATATATTATTCATGTATTGACAGCATCAGTGCTGCTCCTACACTTCTGGGGGCCCTAAGCAACCCCCCCCCCCCCCCCCCCCCAACACACACACACACACACACCCCATCTGTTCTTTCAGAGCAGTTTTACTGTGTCAACAAACAACATACAGTGAGTAGAATTTCAATAAACAGTAGTAGTAATGACAATGGTAATCCGTATGCAAGGTGTGCAAATTGCAAAAAAGTGCAAAAAAGTATATGTATAGGAAAACCCTTTAAAAACACATTAACTGCCAGTAATAACAAGTAAAATTAAATTAGTTGACAGCTAATTAAATGCTTTATGAAAGTATCGCTAATCGCTTTGACCATAATATACAGTAGGCTAGCTGTCAGAAAACTGTCAATGCATCAAAAGCGTGATAACAAAACTAAAGCATGATAAATATAGTTTACCCAAGAAAGCTTAAGTAAACATATGAAAATAAATCAATAATTCTCTAAATGTACTTGTCACAATTATGTTCTGTTTGGTTTGTTCCTGTCGTTTCTGTATTAGTTCTTGTTAGTCTCTGTGGTTACTAATCAGTTAATACTTGTTTAGCTGTTCCCATTTAGTCCCCTCATGTTCCTTGTGTATTAATACTTCCTGTTTGGTTCAGTTTGTTGTCGGTCATCTTCACTGTTAGTTGTGTTTATGTTACCTGCTATCTTCCTGAGTATTCAATTTTCCTATTAAAGGACTGTTTTTTTAGATTTCCTGTTTCAAGTCTCATTGTCAGACACACGACAGTACTAACTTTAGACTAATGGGCATTGGATCAGCAATGAATAGTCTATAAGAACCAAAGAATGGTACTTTCTATCATAATTCCATTTACACAAAACACCGTAAGTCATCCTTTGTCAATTATAACTGGCAACTCCAAGGACTACTTAAATTTTATTTGCCACAACCAAGACTTATAAAGAATGTGTAATACACATAAATGTTTTTAACATTGTTGGTAAATGCCATGTGGCAAATGTCTCCGGACAGATAGTTTAGTTTGGAAGCCATATAATCAAATGTCAAGACGCATGTCATTATCTGCCTCACGGCATGATGTCAGAGTTATTCAATAAATATAAATCATTAAGTATTAGAAAAAAGAAATTTCCACATGAGTCCGCTAAAGTTTATATTTGAATGTTATAAAAAAAAAATGCTTACATTATATAGTGGCATGCTTCTTAAATAATCTTTGAGAGCATTCCCTGGTGATCCAGGGACCCTATGTACCTTCTGTAGTTTGCGTATAGAGTGGACCGGCACTAGATGTAAGCATTGTACACCATAACACCACACCATTTTAGATGCTGTCAATACGTCCATATCGTTAGTTAATTTTAGTATATATCCAAAGGTGTTAACATATGTACAAATACCTAAAACTCTTAATTTTTCAGGATCTACTGACTCTGTGCCCCATCATACCCTTAGCTGATTCATAGGTTTATGCATTATAAATAAAAAGAGTAGTCTAATGGTATACTTCTAAGGCTTTTGACTCTAATGCTGGGTTTCTCAAACTCGGTCCTGCAGGGCCACTGTCCTGCACAGTTTAGCTCCAACCCTGATCAAACACACCTAGCTGTGAGTTTCTAGTGATCCTGAAGACATTGATTAGCTTGCTCAGGTGTGTTTGATCACGGTTGGAGATAAACTGTGCAGGGCCGGGTGTCCCGATAACGATACATCTTAGCTCTTAAGAGCGCTTTCTACGTGCAAGGTTACGAACACTCGCAGCAATTCCACGAGCGTTTCCCAAAAATGCACTTAACATGAACGCGCGAGAACGTGCTACTTAAGAGTCGCTGTCCATTTGCGAAGTGCTGAAATATAACCTTATATGGAATCGTATTCTGAACGTTTAAACTAATAATTGTCATATGTTGTGGATTAGCAATCAAGAGAAGTCTACACTCACCTAAAAGATTATTAGGAACACCATACTAATACTGTGTTGACTGTGTTAATTCTATGTGGCATTGATTCAACAAGGTGCTGAAAGCATTCTTTAGAAATGTTGGCCCATATTGATAGGATAGCATCTTGCAGTTGATGGAGATTTGTGGGATGCACATCCAGGGCATGAAGCTCCCGTTCCACCACATCCCAAAGATGCTCTATTGGGTTGAGATCTGGTGACTGTGGGGGCCATTTTAGTACAGTGAACTCATTGTCATGTTCAAGAAACCAATTTGAAATGATTCGAGCTTTGTGACATGGTGCATTATCCTGCTGGAAGTAGCCATCAGAGGATGGGTACATGGTGGTCATAAAGGGATGGACATGGTCAGAAACAATGCTCAGGTAGGCCGTGGCATTTAAACGATGCCCAATTGGCACTAAGGGGCCTAAAGTGTGCCAAGAAAACATCCCCCACACCATTAAACCACCACCACCAGCCTGCACAGTGGTAACAAGGCATGATGGATCCATGTTCTCATTCTGTTTACGCCAAATTCTGACTCTACCATCTGAATGTCTCAACAGAAATCGAGACTCATCAGACCAGGCAACATTTTTCCAGTCTTCAACTGTCCAATTTTGGTGAGCTCATGCAAATTGTAGCCTCTTTTTCCTATTTGTAGTGGAGATGAGTGGTACCCGGTGGGGTCTTCTGCTGTTGTAGCCCATCCGCCTCAAGGTTGTGCGTGTTGTGGCTTCACAAATGCTTTGCTGCATACCTCGGTTGTAACGAGTGGTTATTTCAGTCAAAGTTGCTCTTCTATCAGCTTGAATCAGTCGGCCCATTCTCCTCTGACCTCTAGCATCAACAAGGCATTTTCGCCCACAGGACTGCCGCATACTGGATGTTTTTCCCTTTTCACACCATTCTTTGTAAACCCTAGAAATGGTTGTGCGTGAAAATCCCAGTTACTGAGCAGATTGTGAAATACTCAGACCGGCCCGTCTGGCACCAACAACCATGCCATGCTCAAAATTGCTTAAATCACCTTTCTTTCCCATTCTGACATTCAGTTTGGAGTTCGGGAGATTGTCTTGACCAGGACCACACCCCTAAATGCATTGAAGCAACTGCCATGTGATTGGTTGATTAGATAATTGCATTAATGAGAAATTGAACAGGTGTTCCTAATAATCCTTTAGGTGAGTGTATATAAAGCACCTACAGGCGGAGGCACTGACAAAATGGCAAAAAAAAGAAAAGAAAAAAAGATACCTTTCAAAAAGATGCAATTTATGTCCTTTTAGAGGAGATAGAGCGAAACAAAGATGTAATTTTTACCAGATTTAAAGGATTTTTTTTAGGTTCCTTTATTTCTATTTTTTTGTTTTGTTTTCTGACCTTTTTAATTATTTAATTTATGCATTCATTTAACCAACAACAAAAAAAGAGTAATAAAGTGTACAATAAAGTACAATCAAAACCTTATATTATAATCACATTGCATTTGAATAAAGTTAAAGGTGTAATCTGCCGGTTGTCCTGCAGGTGTCCTCATAAATCTGTCTTCTTACGATGCACTTGGGGATGTACGATTACTCCAGAGCACTCGTAGATCTACGAAGATTTTCAAGTGCTACTTAAGCTATGATGCTTTTGGGAAACAGACCATAATATTAAGATCAGTCGTACGATCGTTTTTACGATCAACTTAGGCTTACGATGCTTTTGGGAAACGCAGCCCAGGACAGTGGCCCTCCAGGACCGAGTTTGAGAAACTCTGCTCTAACGGTTCAGAGGAAACTGATACATTAGTTCTTGACAGCCAGCCTGCATGAGGGCTTCTGTTAAAAGGTAAAAGAATCCACACTACGGAAGAGAACAGTGAGGAATGCAAAACAGTCGACCATTACCGGAGTTAGCATCCTTTTAATCTATAGTGTAACTGCAAAATTATTGCTAATTTAGTGTTTACAGACTGTCAATCTGTGCATTAATGACCAGAATTTTTTCAGTGAATTTTCTGCAGCTTACATTGTTACGTCAGTAGTTGGGGACAAAATGATTGTCTTTATGAATGAGTCACTGAATCATCATTCAACTGATTCATTCAAAACACTTATTCATTCAGAAATGAAACAAATGACTGGGTGCTTCTCAATACTCAAATTGATGTTTTCTCGCTCCTCCGTCCTCCAGCCCGTGACCCGGAAACCGATCAAATTCAGCCATCTTGAAGAACATCTCAATTCTCTAATTGCACAGCGAGGAGGCGAGGAAGCTTCCAGAGGTGTTATGAGTGAGGATGCACAGGTATATCCTATATGGAAGTCTTTCTTTTCTTGTCGATTTGAAGTGACACTTGAGTGATCAAGAATATTCCAATACACAAATAGCGGTTACACTTTATTTTAAGGTGTCATTGTTACAGTGTAATTACATATTTAAGTACTGAGTAATATTAAGCAACTATATGTACTTACTATAGGGTTAGGGTAGGATTAGGATTTGGTTGAGGGTTAGTTGCATGTGATTATGCATAATTTACTGTTATTACTATGGTAAGTACATGTAACATATGTAACAAGGACACTGTAAAATAAAGTGTTACCAGAGCCCGTCTACGGAGAGTCTGCCCACTCCCTATTAAGTCCTATTGTACCGAATTTTGGTTGTAGTTCCACCAGAGTTCCACTGGGGGCGATCGCCCATGAGTGCAGAATGAATGGGAGTCTATGGGGCTAGACGGCTAAATTTGTCTCTTTCACCCGATTGCCGTTGAGAAATCTCAGATTCGATAGTAGGTTTTGCAAGTTCAACATGGGTTATAGGTCGAAAGTTGAATGAACGAGTACTTATGTCCTTTCGATTTCTTACAGGTTGAGTTGTTGTTGCCCATAACACGCTAACATTCTGCTAATGAACGCTGATTGGTCAGTGAAGGACTGATTACGACCAGAGATACCGCTTGATGGCATCGTGGCATCCGAAGCGGGACCAGAAACAAACAAAACAAAAACTCGTCTAGCACGTGTGTTTACCTGTGTCAGCTGTGTTGTCGATGCCTCAAGAGAAAAGAAAGTGCAGAGCGCGAAAGCACCAAAGTGACTGAAGGATTGCCGTAAAGCAGTATCTCTGGTCGTACATGTGTATGACGTCATTGACACTAGCAAATAAGTGACTCTAAAAAATCTAACACCCAGCAATGTGTAATTTCTTTGCATCTCCTTTCGAATACATTATTCAAATTACTAGACAAAAAATTATATCCTGAGAAAAGTGGATCTTGATGGGTATACTGCCATAGACCTCCATTCATTCTGCACTCGTCCTGTGAGCGCCCTCAAATGGAATCAAAGTGGAACTGCAACCATTTCAGAAGCCGCAAGTGTACTGAGAGTGAAACTTCTCGCCTTATTAGACATTCTCTGGTGTTACCCAAATAGCTTTCCTTCGATTGCTCTGTCATAATTTCCTTTACTTGCAGCCTTCCCTCGCATCCTACAGGGGGTGGAGCTGAGACGTGAGGAAAGGAAGCGAGGATGCACAAATAAGAAATGAGAAGCATCCATTGTGAGTGAGTCATTGAATCATTCATTCAACCAAATTCATTTGTTCACAAATGAAACACCATACTGTGTGTTTCTCAGAGATATACAACAATTATGCTTGTACTTCATTTGGAACTAATTGGTTGGGGAAAATAACTGTGGCAATATTGTGTCTAAAATGTAAGTTACTCAATATTAACTTCTTGCTTACTAAACTGTTTTATTTAAAAGCAATATCACATTTGTGATTGTATTCAGAACAGCACTTTGCTTGTGTGATATTGCTTTTCAAATTGAATATGGAATATTAAGTTGCACCGGGTCAAAATTGCATTGTTAAAAACAAAACAAAATGCAGATAAGTCAGATCAGTGTGTAATAAAATTTGTATTATTACGTTCAGAAATTATATAAAATATTGGTAATTAAAACAGAATATTATGAACACAATAACCATGTATTTTAGTTCTTCTCACTCCACAAAAAATACTTTGCATTTAACGCTATTCAGAAGAGAAGAGAAGAGAAGAGAAGAGAAGAGAAGAGAAGAGAAGAGAAGAGAAGAGAAGAGAAGAGAAGAGAAGAGAAGAGAAGAGAAGAGAAAAGAAATTTTAAAATATTAGGAACATTTAGTGAGATTTTGTTGCTGGTTTGAAATATGGTATTTAAATATGAGTATGGCAGGCAGTTTTTTTTTTTCAGGATTTCCCCATTCAAGCACTAAGTCTTGGATGCTCGAAATAGCTTCCCAGAGTCGTAGCAAATATGGCCGAACAGACTTTCCTTTAAAAAAGGGACTTTAATAGGCTATAAGTCACAGCTTGTTGATAAAAAACATGATTTATATTTCAGAAAATACAGCATTTTAGTATCATATCCCACCACAAGGTGTTTCTTTTGAAGACACCCTGACAGATAATTACACTATAGTAAATAAATAAATAATCAACCTTTCATTAATGCATCAACAGCCAAATGAAGGAAATAATTTCTCACCCCTGACTCACTTCACCCTTCAGTTTCAATCCATATGAGTCATGCTGTGGTACTGAGGCCTTCCTGTGAGTCTGCTCCTAGCCCAATTGACTATTGTGTTGGTGATGTAGTGAAAATTGGAGGACGCTGAGCCCTGAGCTCCCTATGGACTTCCTCAGCTGTAACCCTAAGGATGGAAAAGCCAGACCTACATTAACCCCTTGCAATTCCCATATCCTCCTCTGTTCCAGGGCCAGGGGCTTCAGAGGGTCCTACATTATTCATGTCCTATTGAAATGATATGCTGTCTACCTGCGACCAAACATAATGAATTCTGAAGCTGTTGAGAATTCTAACTAGCCGAGGCACTAAAAGATGAGGAACAATAAACGGTTATGCTCTTTATCTACCTTCTATCACAATGTTATAAAGGTTAAAAAAAAAAATGTGTTTGCCAAAAATTTAAATTTGGTCATTTGTTTGCTGTAATGTCACAGATATTTTGAAGTACTGCTTTAGTCCAAGTCAATGTGGCCTAAAACAACATTGGACCCCATTATCATTGTGTGAAAAAACAAAAAAACAAAACACACACACACACACACACACACACACACACACACACACACACACACACACACACACACACACACACACACACACACACACACAGACAGACAATTTTTAAAACATCCTTTGTTCCATGGAAGAAAGTCATAAAAATATGTTATGTTAAAGCTTGTAGATTCCATTTAAACCTTTTAGAATAAAACATAAAAACCTGAAAATTAGAAATGTTAGAAATGTTTGAAGTAGTAAAATTATAAAAAAAATTAAACAAAAAAGAAATTAAAGCAAAAAAAAAAAAAGTGTTATAAAAATTACAAAAGCACAAATAGAATGACTAAAAACGTAAACTAAAAATAAAATGAAAACTGAAAATATAATAAAAGCTCCTTCAAAATATATTATAATAGAATATAAGTAAAACTAAAGTAACTCTGATTTGAAGTCAACCCATCTGGATAGATTTCATATGCATTACATTTTGTAATATAAGAGCAGAATAAGACCATAAAATAAAGGAAGTTATATATCATTTTTGTCACATATATCTCATGCTCTCTATCTCAGAAGGCCAGGGCTAGTAAAAGTCATGCTATGGGTATAGAGACATAAGCTTTAGAGATATTGGAAAAAGGACCCATCTGTTAAGAGTATCTCGGTCCCTCTCAAAAAAAAAAAAAAAAAAAAAGCCCACGCCTTCAGAAAGCGGTGCTTCGGGGAGGGGGGATGGTGGTCGGGTAACCTCACATGGGGTGCCCCTTTCTGCCTGAGAGGAGATGCACATACCAAGAACTTCATCAAGAGTGCAAGACATCCATCATTCGCCCCAGTGCCATTATAAACAACCCAGAGCCAGCCATGGAGAACCCCAAATGGTGTTCCACCTCTTCTCTGACAAGATAGATGGTCCAGCTTCTTGGAACGGGCATCCGGTGAAGAGCAGACAAAGCAGCCCATCTGCTGGTGGATTAAGACAAGACTGCATGATTTATTTTAATATTTAGACGTGCATACACAAAGTGTTATTAGCCATTTGGAGGGCGGGCCCCACTGGCACAGTAAGTAATTGCTACTAAATGGCTGTGTATAATGAAAGATCTCACAGCGCTAAAGCAAATCACCTCCCTGTTGCTAAGTAATCACCATCAAACACGTTTGCATGCGGCGCATTCAGCGTTTAGGTTTCAACGTGGGTTGTCGGATTTACATAATTACATTTGCCAGATTTCAATTACAGTTTTAAACCATCAGCAGGAACAAATGGAGAAGAAGATGTGTGCGGTTAAACTTTAGCATGCAGGTCTTTGAAATGGAAGATTAATAGTTGAACAGGAGCACAGATTGTATGAAGCGCATGATTTCCACAGCCCGCTCTGTTAACATCAAACGGCAGGATGTGACAGCTCAGATGCCACGTTGAGGAAGGAAAAAGCTTTGTTGTGGGCCTCAGTGTCCTTTGACGATGGAGCTGAACCTCAAAAATGATTGGAGAACCTGCCATTAAAAAAGATACACAGGCAGATCGAATGGGTCCCCACAAGAAATGGGGTTTTCCTCACTTACAGTAGCAGTCTCCCGCTCATATACTGTATATATATGCAAAATGAGTCGCAATGAGCTAATTGTCAAAAATGAGTTATTAAACAACCTTCAAAATGATTAGAGTCAGCTAAGTACATTTTTAGAAAAATCAAGTTAAAGTTTTCTGAAGGTTCCAAAGCAAAATAACCTAGCAACCATACCTTAAAATCCCTGGTAATAACACCAAATTTGGCACACACCAAATCAAACCCAATATATACAGTATATACTGTATATATAGGAAAATATTAATTCAACTTTTTTCTCCCATGATACCACAATTGTTTGATTAACATTAATAAAACAGACAGCCTATATATTAAAACCTACTGTACCGCACGGATCTAATATAACGTTACACATCAGAAGTTTTCCACCAACAGTTAACCAAACATTCACTTAAAACATAACAGATAATGTTTGCGTGAATACTCGCCAAGACAGATATTTTGAAATACTGTAATTTTTCATGGACAAAGGAAAGGTACTCCTTTAAGAAAACACACAAATGAAGATACTCTTAGATGTTTATATTGCTATACAAGGGCTATACAAATTTTTCACCTGTTTTGCCTGTAGCTCGTAATTAGCCATGCGCATTCACACTCATTTCGCCAGCACGGGTCACACACAAACACACACAATAAATATAAAAATAATGCTTGCATTATTTAGATATCATATTAGAAACAGGATGGTGTTCACACTGATGTGTAATAATGCATCTGGTACAGCTCTTGAAACTTGTGCCATGTGTGTCTGATGCGGTTAGATAGCAGGTTCCTGTAACTCATCAGAATACATTAAAACCCCACAGATAAGGACAGCGTTGTTTCTTTGTTCAGGTTGGAAACAGTGCTGGAATCAGTGTTGTGTGATAGGCTTCACATATCACAGGTTAGGTATCAAAGCTGCCATGCTGACTAAAGTCGCTATGCTTACTGTAAAGCGTTTTAGGTTCAAGTTTCAGTGGCATGATTCTTAAATGAGATTCACAGTATTTTGCTGAGACTGCTTATTTGGTGCCTTTGAAACCCTAATTTAAAAGTAGTTGTAATTTTCCTTTGGGGTTTGCAATTTAATTGCTAACTGATCTGCCCTTTCAGCCTCTCTTTGCATTATACTGTTGATTACATATTGCTAAAAATAAAATTTTGTACATCAAATATTAAAAGAGCTAGATTTGTTTCAGTTTAGCTTCAAGGCCCAATCATAAGTATTTTATTTTTTAATTCTAATTAATATACTGTATTCACTGTATCTTTTGCAGCTTCAGTTTTTGTGTAAAAAAATACACTGCCTCAATTCTAAAAAACCACGTTTGATGTTCAGTGGAATCAGTACACTGCTCTCTAACCCAGATTTTAATTTGAAGGACCATGTAAGTGTATCTTTGATGTTTTATTCACCTGCCCTGCTCTTTAGACCTCATTAATACTTAAAAAGGAACCACAGAGAAAAAAGGATTGAGGAAAAAGAGCTAATGTGAGCAAATGTGACTTCAGCACACCATTGGTTTTTCAAAACACAGCTGCTTTATTAGTCTCTCAAATGGATGCTGAGGATTTAGAATGTAGAAGAATAATCGAATTATCATCAAATTTCATATCAATTTGAAAATTCTTAGGGCCCTATCATACACCCAGTGCAATGCAGCGTTGAATGCTAGTGTCAGCCCGATGCAGTTATCATTTTCACGTCCTGCGCTACATTGTTTAAATGGCAAATGCATTTGCGCCCATTTGTGAGCCTATGGGCGTGCTGGTCTGAAAACGAGGTGTGTTCTGGCGCATTGTTGGTGCGTTGCTATTTTGAGCCAACTGAAATAGACTGCGCCATTGACCAACTGAAACCTGGTCTAAAGTCAATGGCGCAATATTTTTTTGTTATTAAAAGAATGCGTTACTAATGTGCGCCTATAGGCGCGTCCACAACGTGCGTACACTTTGTCCCGTAGATGGTCTGCTTGCGTGCTTTAACCTTGCGCACGAGCCGATCCGTTTCCTCGCAAGAGAAGCGTTCAGGTTTTCAGCTTGCAAATTCCGCCATGTAAATAGAGAATCCGCCATGGTGCGAGCGCAACTGGCTTTTAAAGGGAATGGGAGATGAGACTCCGATTTTTTTATTGCACGTTACGCCCAAAACACACCCATTACTCATTTAGAGAATAGAGACAACCCTTTTAGAGCATGCGCCGGGTCCCATCGTTAAACTAGCAAAAATGGATTCGGACACACCCTAAGTGCACTTTAGACCATGCGCATAGATCGTTAAAATAGGGCCCTTAATGTCTGGCGATTTATAGTGCCCCAATTATGCAATTTTAAAGGTTCCTAATTTTGTTTTAGAGGTCTACTACAATAGATTTACATGCATCAAAGTTCAAAAAACACTTTCATTTTCTCACAATATACATTGCACATCACCTCATTTCTTATAGTGTCTGATAAAGGTTTGTTCGAAGATTCAGTCTTTAAACCCCTCCTTCCCCAGAGCCTACTCTGCTCTGATTGGTCAGATGGCCCAGTCTGTTGTGATTGGTCTAATGCTTACAGAAACAAAACGCAATTACCATATCTGAATTTCAGCTCTGGAGGCTTCCTCTGCATTGTGATATGAACAGTAACGATGGTATAATTTTTTTCCGTATCAATTCCAGCGCAATTAAGTCTTCAGCTGTTGAAGTGCAGGCAAAGTGAATTTGCAGCACTGAAAACAGTGTCTTCTCGACATGTTGACAACACGAACCAAACTCTTCCAGGCCTCAGCTACTACAACAACTACAGTGTTTGAGGGCAGGTCAAAGTAAACGAATCATGCACATTTGTTACATTGTTACGTAACAGGAAGTGAGACTGGAATTGCTGACGACAGTTCAGAATTAGTCAAACGTGACACTCAACAAACCTAACCAGTTCAGGTATTTCATGTGTTCTAGCTCAAGCAAACCTGGTGAAACTAATGAAGCTCTTGATAAGTGGCATCCGGTGTGCTTGAGACAACACCTGTTTTGCAGATTTGTGCTGTTGTGAGGGGATTCTGTTCACGGGGATAAATCATTTTGAAACCCCAGAAGTCATTAAAAATTTAATTTTCAGTTGAATTCAGGGAAAAAACGTATTTGCTATTTCAATTACTTTTGTTTGATTTGCTCACTGCAAACAGCTGAAAGTCTGTAAATTTTGGCAATAAACCCGATTTGCAATGGTGGTTGAATCATTTTGATAACAACTGCATAATAATATAATAAAACACACACACACACACACACAATAAATATATATTGTGTGTGTTTTATTTGTCTTTTATTTTACAGACCATCCTTATGATTTTGCCTGCAGGGGGTTTGAGGGGCATTAACTGATGTTAAGCTAGCCTGAAGCTGAACCACCTGCTCCCACTGCATGGCATATAAATGAGCTCTCTCTTTCTGCTGAAGCCACAGGACACCTTGGCAAGAGGCAAACTAAACGAATGATGTGTGTCATTGCCATTTTTCGTTCACATCACTGTAAACCACTGTGCCAGTTTGTCTTTATTGTTCAGGGAATTGCCACTGAACCATGACAAGATAGAGAAGCAGAGAAGGAGAAAGTCCCGCTGATCAAAAAAAGATAGAAAGAAGGTTTGCTGGTCTAACTGGTCTCCCAGCCTGGCAAGTGGCTTTAGCTGGTCAGTTATCCAGATTCCCAGCTGACAAGCACCCAGATCCCTCTAAAACCAGTAAACCAAGCCAGCTGAGACCAGCAGGGAGAATAAGCACTTGCTATCGACTAGAATTTTTGAATTTGAGTTTATTTGCCTGTTCACTCTACTGCCTGTGGAAGTTCCATTAATCCTGTTTGGCAGTTTAGCAGTATGTAGGACACTGCCGTTTAAAAATAAATAAATATGTAAAGTAAACTTCAAAGGTTTCGAGCAGAAGGCTAATCCTGATCGTTAATGGGAAAACATGAAGTGGCTATGGTTTTTGACGAATTTTCTCGAGTGTACAGAATCCACTGGCACGCAGTTGAACAAAGGGTGGATTGAAATGGATTTGTAATCCTGCGGCAGCTGTATCCTCCTTCTGGCATCCCTGCTCACAGGGCGGAAAACCCAAACTTGAGAGGATCGTTACAGATCCTAAACACTTGAGCTTCTTTAGCGATAAATATCCCTCTCCCCCCCTTTCCCACCCCTCATTCCCCAAAAGGCTTTTTATAATGAACTGGATTTTCTGGAGGTTTAGACTCAGTGCAGACACCTTATCTGTCAGAGAAGATCAAAGGATGAACTCAGGTTCAAAACTTACTGAGCTCAACTTGAAGATTTGGCGTTTAATTAGGCCCTAATTGGCGCCGGATAAACAGACCCACTGAGCAGGTGTAAGCAAGATGGAATACGATCCATGTGGCAGCAGGGGAATCTCGAGGGGGAGGGGAGGGGGTACCTGATAGTACTGGACAGACTGAATGTCATATTATAGTTTTTAATGACTGTTTGTGAAAAAAGAAAAAGAAAAACTCTTTGAAGTTTATTCTAAAAAGACTGCATGACTGTTAATGAGTATTACTGTCTTTTCAATTTGTTTTTCCTTCCTAAAACACTTCACAGTTATGGACCTACTTCAACTGGATGATACCAGTAATGTGAAGATTATTATATTTGTATTGTTCTATTAATCCCTTGTTTATGTAAAGACTTAGAAGGGTGGTTGTCATATATGACAGTGACCAATAGTGTTACAACACTCCCCATTCTCCCCTACACATGTTGTGTGTTTGTGCTGAAAAAGGTCGGCTGGCTAATTAGTGAGTATATGCTTCGCTATGCCTGCCCTGGATTAGCACAAATCCATTTCCATCATTAATATTGTACAATTTTCAATATGATGACTGTGTTTCACAGTTCTGAGGTCTTCAGTCTCGCAGTGTTATTGTTAATTAAAACTATTACAATTTGTGGGGTAACACTTTACAATAAGGTTCATTAGTTGACATTAGTTAACTACATTAGTTGGCATTAACTAATAATGAACTGCACTTATACAACATGTATTAATCTTTGTTCATGTTAATTTGTATTTACTAATACTTTATTAAAATCTTGTTAACATTAGTTAATACACTGTGAACTAACATGAACAAACAATGAACAGCTGTATTTGTATTAACTAATGTTAACAAAGATTAATAAATACAGTAACTAATGTATTGTTCATTGTTAATTTATGTTAGTTAATACATTAACTAATATTAACTAATGGACCTTATTGTAAAGTGTTACCAATTGGGGTAACACTTTACAGTAAGGTTTTATTTGTTCTGCAACATATATTTAATGTCAATTGCAAGATAATGATCTAAATTTGTATCTGTTAACATCAGGTAATGCACAGTGAACGAACATGAACATTTTTATTCACTAACATTAGCAAAGGTTATGTAATGCTGTAAAAATATATTGCTCATTGTTAGTTTATGTTATTTAATGCATTAACTAATGTTAAAAAATGAGACCTTGCTGTAAAGTTTTACCACAACTGTGTATTAAAGCTGAAATTAGCTGATTAGATTAGTATTGGAAACTTAAACTTGAACGAAAATTTGAAATGTTGCCTTTTACAACTAACTGAAATAAGTTTGTTGAAGTAAAAATGACTAAAACTGAAATGAAAATAAATTAAAGATATAAAAAAAATCCCAAAAACTTAAAAGCACATAGTAAAATTACTAAAACTTAAACTAAAATTAAAAATATAGTCATAAAGGCTAATTCGAAATATAATGAATAAATACTGTAATATTATATAAATAATGCTAAAATAACAGTGGTGTAAATCAAGTCTATGAGCTTGGTACCGTCACTGAGGTGTTTTAGCAGTTTGATCATTACTCTGGAATAATCTAACAGAGGTGAAAGGTTAAAAGCCCTCTCGCTTTCTGTTTACGGCTAACGGTATAATACAAGACGGTGATCTATTTAGAGGGCGTGAATAAACATCATCCATTGTCCTGACAAGGCTTAATGCAGACCAATCTCTTTCCTCAGTCTCTGGCTCGAGCTGTGGAAACGCTTTGAAGGCATACATTTTATTATGGTTTGAAATGGAAATATATTGATGAGCTAGTGCATTACTCAGCAAAAGTGGACAAAAGAAGTTTTTATTAAGATTAGGCTAGGTCATTTATTCGTTTTTTTGTGTTTAGGTAGTACTTTGGCATGGTTTCAACAGCTCTTTGGAGATTGTCCTGAGAAAGTGATCTGAATGCCAGCAACCGAGCTGTGTTCTTTCTTTCATCAAAAGACGGGGGGGAACACCATGAGGGACACGTTTAGAAGGAAATTTTAACTACCATCAATAATGGATTAAAGACCCATATGTTCACATTTCAATAATGTATCCCACCTAAAATTTTAAACAAACAGAATAGCAAGTAATAAATTGCAAGCAACTTTAAATCAGAAACAGGGACTGTCACTTTAATAGGAATAGTACGGAAATCTTCATTACAGTTTTTCTCAGTCGCTTTGGTGCATTTCTCACATCACTATTTACATTTGCACAACAGTTAATGCAGTTCTCAGAACAATTAGTACAAACTGGATAGCTCATTCCTCAAAAGCAAGTATTCATGTCAATGAAAGTGTCAGTGTCATCAAGACGAAAAGTCCTGACACCTTGTTTATGAACAAGATAGTCAAATGGCTTTGTCATGTTTTCATTATGACAGTTTACTCTGTAAATGTTTTCCAATGCAAAAAAGTCAGATCTTGGTGACACTACCTGAAAATGCTCAAGACAGCACTATATACTATTTGCACAGCCATTTGAAAAATACAGTAAAGTTACACATTACTGTATTTAGTGAGGTAACTGAGTACAAGACACTGAATATGTATGTTTCACATTTTTACTGCATATGCTCTTTGCAATTCTAATTTGTTCACAGCATTGTGCAAAAGAAAAAATACACCCTTATTTACAACAAACATAAACTCCCTTCGGGTAGAGCCGTGCACAACTGTAAACAATATTGCAGGAACTGAGCATACAACATACATAGTACTGTAATCATTCATGCACATCCAGACGTTCCTCATCAGTGAAAGCTGAGATTCACCTGAGAGAAATTGTTCAATTTAGGAGACATTTTCAGGAGAAAAAAAGATTTAAAAAAATGTGTAAAATTTGCTTGACAGATTTTGACAACTAGTTCAACATTTTTGTATGTAATGACTCAAGCAATGAAATGAGGACTATTAGTTTTATATGGAATGACTATTTAGCATTCACAAGTATAGTTAATTTTGACTGACATGAGCAAATGATAATGTTATAAAACAGCAGAGAGTTGTATGAAAGCAATTGTTGCATGTCCAAAAGCATTTGCAATTTGTTGGAAGGAATGAGAAACTGCTACTATGATGTGCACAAATGACTAAATGTTGTGGAGGTTGAACTAACTGTTGTGCAAATGTAAATAGTGATGTGAGAAATGCACCAAAGCGACTGAGAAAAACTGTAAATATATTTGCCTCTTGGGTCGAAAAAGTTCATTTAAATTGAGGTGGGAAAATGTAGAGTTGTGATTTGAATGCAAGGAAGTAAAGCGAATGGAAATAAAAAAATCATATACTGTAACATTTTTAATTTGACAAGTAAGGTTAGATACTAGACAGACAGACAGATAGACAGATAGATAGATAGATAGATAGATAGATAGATAGATAGATAGATAGATAGATAGATAGATAGATAGATATTTTTTAACCAAATAAATTCAATTCTTCAGAGGATTGGGATTAGATATGGCACAGCAATTAATTTTAACAAGCAAATCTGTTTAATAACTACACATAATTGTGTACCATAAATATGGGGATCTACAGTATATGAAAGCTCGAGACACAATGCACAAAAACACAGTTACAGACATTAAAACAACATGTATTACAACACTCCCTGGTCTCTTCTGCTTGTACTGTGCTGTTGTAATACTAGTACAGTACAATATTATTCAATTATATATTTCCTTCCCTCCCCAAAAGACATGTGCACTAAAGGAAGTCTGAAGCTCTTGTTCCCAGAGGGATTTCTTTCTCTTCCTGCTCCGTCAACACATTCATTTATTTGAAAGCTTGTGACACAGTAGCCTGAAATATCATGAGCTAATGAGTTTATTCACAACACTCCGCTGCTCGTCATTGAATAATTTATCGTAAATGTGTCAGATAGGCACCTTGACTGGACGAGCATATCATCTTTCCAGATAGTAAGCAGATTCACTTCACTTGCTGTTTTGCTGATGCTGGTAATGTAGCATTTTGTTCTGAATCAAGACAGAAATTCATGCTGCCACTTTCCAGCCCAGTATATTTCAAATGCCAATTTTGCAGTTAATCAGCAGTAAAATTATTCAGAAAATCGTAGAAGCAGTGTCAGAAAGAACATCGTTTGACTTCACTCATAGGTTTGCCTGCAGCAGATGGGGATTCTTTTTTCGCTATAATTTCCAGTCACATTTGTATTCAGAGGGAGGATAAGTCTGAAGGTTTAAAGGGTTGAGTAGTATTTGGACTTAAACTCTTTGTACTAGTTGTCTCTCTTAACCCAGCACTTGAAAAGAAGGATTAGAGCACTAGGCGTTCATCTGGATTTTAAACTGCTTCACACGTCACAGTCACGTTGCCTTTTACACCTAGCTTTGACCTTGCAAGTGCTTTCAAATGTAGACTGCTTTGAGAGTGAGTGGAGCAGACAGGGTGGTCCCGCTTCACTCCGAGACGAGCATGTGACCGCAGCCGCATGACCTGTGAACATGCGATTGCTGTTGCCCTGTCGAATCAATGTCAGTTAAAAGAATAAAGCTGTGCAGCTCGTTATTCTTCCTTGAGAAGCAGTGTATTTTCAACCCAGGTATGTTTTGTGGGTAACACTTTATTCGAATGTCACGTGGTTACATGTTACATGTTCTCACTATAGTAAAAAAAAAGCGAACATGCATAATCAAGCAACTAACCCCAAACCTTAACCCTATGGTAAGTACATGTAGTTAATTAATATTACTCAGTCCTTACCACTGTGCTGTAACGCTGTAATTACACTGTGACAACATCACCTTAAAATAATGTGTGACCATTTTGTGTTTGGGTCATGAGATGATGCTAATACTTTAGTCTTCATATAACATGTTTTGACATATAACATTCATTTTGACATTTTGAAGGCATAGTCAAAAAGTGTTGTCTTGATATCATAATGAAGAAAAAGCCTCATTAGTGTAATTATTGAAAAGAAAAACTTTAATTTGGCATAATATTATAGTTATAATTAAAGTCATGTGGTGCAACTAACATGAAAATACATAAATAAACAAAGAAAAGAAAACATCATAAAACAGAGTAGATTTGTACACTCATATGTACGGAATCCCTAAAGGGATGTGGTGGTAGAAAAATTTGGGATGGGAAAAAATGATAATTCCAATCTTTTGCGTTCCCCCGAGAAACTTTGCGTTCCCTTCGGACTTGTCTCTCAGCCGCCTGCTCATAGAGAGCAATTTATATTATAAAGCTCGTTTTGAGGAAAATTTGGTTGTAACTCGTTGTCTACATTACTATGATTGTAAATAGGTGTAATTTGTGTTTTAACAACGAGTTATTGATCTGGGAAGTTCGAATCTGTGAATATATTACCATCTTCACTGAACTCCTTGAGTTAAGCACTGACTGCATTTCTTTTATATTTAAGTCCAAGTTCAAACACTATGAAACACTCCATTGTAAACTTACGGAGGTGTCTGAAACACTGCCAGCGGGCAGCGGCACATTAAACAGGAAGTGTCTGAGCTCACAACAGGTTTGCGAGGGAATGCAAAGTTTCTCGGGGGAACGTAAAAGTTTTGCGAGGGAACGCAAAGATTTTGAAATCAAAGGTTTTTCTCCCATCCCATTTTTTTCCAACAACATGTCCCTTTAGGGGCTCCATACATATGCATTCAAGGTAAGGAAAATGTGTTATTCCTTTTTACTTGATGGTTACATCACATGACCATTTTTAGAGTCATTAAAAAAAAACCTATTTCTGGAAAATGGTATAAAAAAAATTCAAAACCATATGAAACGAACTTGAATACAAAGAGTACATTTCTAAGAACTTTACACATGTGTTTTAAACTCAATTTTAAAAGGTTTTTCCTTCTTTTCATTGTGTAAACTCTTATTTGTCCCATTATCAGCTGGTCACAAATGCTTCCTTTAGTTGTTCAAGAGCGTGTTTCCCCCCCCCCCCCCCCCCACCAGTAAATATCTAACTCTGTGTATCATGTTTGAGTTGATTTCGAGGCCAGCCCAGAGCAGCAGGTGATCCAGGAGCTGGAGGTGGAGAATATTCACCCATGTGGTGCTTGAACAGCAGGGTAGAGGAGATACACAGGACCTTAACTGATCTGCCAATTATTTAGTCCTGATGGCCCAGCAGCAGGTGCATTTAGCAGGAATGAGAGAAACGGAAAGAGAAAGAGAGAGAGAGAAAAGCAGAGAGGGATTGAGAGAAGCCCCTACCACCTTAACATCTCTGCCTTTGCCTAAATCTCATGTTCTTTGTATTGTTATCAGCATGGTGGCTTTGCTTCTGTCAGACCTCCCATTTAATTCCCTTCGTCTTTCTATCGCTAGTCCTCAGATAGTTTCTCTTCTCCGTGGTAATCCATCCTATTCTACATGGTAATGGTCCATCAGTGGCGATCAATATTTCATACAGAAATAACCCAACTTGAGTGTTCTTGTCTAACCCGCCCTCCCCCCAGCCCCAGGGTCATCAAAACTGTTATTTCAGGAAAAAGAGCCCTGAGCTTGCATTAGTACGTGGAGGAGAAGGGCGAGACATCAATCATTCATGATACACTGCTGCCTGCCAGGAGAAACACAATGATTTATGCAACACTTGTTATGACGCCTCGGTACAGTCGGGGAGCTGCGCTGCGATGCTTCGTGACTTGCGATGATGGGCCAATGAGGCATTTTTAAACACCTCTGATGTCTGGCTTTGACTCAGATCAGATGCTCTTTTTTTGGTAAGAAATGTGACATGCTGTGCTCTACAATATAACTATTTATCATTTATCGAAGGAGCCTGGATTTGTTTGTGTATATTTTCGAAGTAACATTCAAGACACCAAATATTTTTATTTATAATGTATTGTATGTGTGCCATATGTTTTCTTAATTTTAGTTTTACACATTAAAATTGTTCACTTATTAAATGTGTAACTCAAATTTTAGGGGACGTTTACATGACAATGATGTACTAAAATAGGAAAAGTTTTCCTTTGCTTTTTTTGTGTCAAGACGACAACGTTGTAAAAATGATCCCTGTTCACAGGGAACCGTGAAAACGACTAAAAACACTGTATTATTCATGCCAGGCCAGTAGTTGGCGATGTCACTTTGTAAAGAAACACTTTACAAGGGCCTATAGACTGAACACGTAATACGCATGCACATGACATCACTGTTTCACAAATTCCTGTTTTATATATATATACTGTATATATATATATATATATATATATGTATATATATGTATATGTTTATATATATACTGTATATATATTTTTTTCTTTTAAAGGACAAGTGGAAATCAATTTGGATATTAAAGGTACAATATGTAAGAATTTTGCATTAAAATATCCCATAATCTCAAGGCCAGTGTTATATATTTAGTTAAGTTGATTACTTACAATATCCCAAATGTTTCCAACTATTTTTAAATCGTGAGAAAATTGCGATTTTAACCAAGGAAATAGGGCATTAGAGCAGGGGGGAGCTGGGAGTCACCAGTCAATTGCTTCATATCCGCGTTACCCTCGGTTTCCCTCGTGGAGTCCTGGACAAATGCGGAAGTTGTAGTTGTAGCGTCTATCAAGCAGCAAACGTTAGCTTGTTTCGTGCAGTCGTTATGGAACACAATTATTCTTTACCGATTGCAGCTGGTTCTGTCGACAAAGCATGCTTAATTTTATATTTTCCAAATGTAGCATTCGGTAATAGTTATGTTTATGTAAGGGAAGTATTATTGCTTTAGATTTGTGTTTAGTTTATTGACATTGTTTATCACGTCTGGTGTTTATGGCCATGTAAATACATATAGCATGTGTTATACATAAAGATTAATCAGTATTTTGGCAAATGATGTGGGTATGTTCGAATGTACTTTTACAACAACTGTTTAGAACACGTAAAACTGCCCCGCGTTATCACAACAATGAATTCGATATATACAGTAACATCTATGATAACCAATTTAGTATTAAACCTTACTTTTCTTGCGGTTAATTCATTTTAATGAAGTAAAAGTGTGATGAGGTTCAAGAGTCAGGAAGGAAGAAGACAGGGGTCGGTGTGACTGGGACTCGTACTTTATTAAAATAAAACAAAACAAACAAAAGTCGCACACAACGCGCATTCACCGTGGCAACCGCGACGGCACAAAACAGTTCAAAAATGAGAGCTCGGATCCACCGGTTTTCTTTCTCTGCGTCCAATTTTCTCTCCAGTCTCTCTCTCGTTCCAGCACGCGGCTTAAAAGCGGTCTCTGCTATTTGGAGAAATCCATTTAAAATCACTGCTAGTAAAAGTTAATGTAAGCTATGATTAGCGATGCTAGCCCTGGCACAAGTCATGCACTGCACAGACACGGTAAACATCTCAATTTGTCTAAACCTTATAACCAAATGGTAAAAGGTATCACGCTGAAATGTTCTAAAACCTTGTCTATTCATTTTTGATAATTCCAATGTGTTCACATAGTATTTATTACACAAATGCAACAAGCTACATGTCTTGAGTCCTCACTCACTCGATCAGTATAATAAGTAAATAAAACACGGAAGGGCATTTGACATTTTCTCTTGCATGAATGTTTTTGAGTTCGAGTGTTTTTGGGAGAATATTTCACACGCTGGCATGCGCTAAAAGCACAGGTTGGGCTTCCCACTGATGCCTCAGTCGCAAAGTTTCTACTCGACAGGTAAAGGAAAGTAGGCTTGTATGAGCCATGCCAACAGCAACTTGTAAACAGAGCGTGCACGAGGAGAACTAGGCTCGTGCATGCTCTCTCGTGCACACGTTTAATAGGCGTTCACTCTCGGGAGAAGGTAGAGTGTTGCGCATGTGCATTTTTGCAAAAAGTGGAGAGGGCGGTTCTTTTCTAAAATTCGGGAAAATCCTCCGCTATACCTTTAATCAACATTGTCACAAATGCTTTCAACTTCCTGTTTCAAATAATTTCATGGGGTCTTTAAAGTCAAAACTTTCTTAGACCAATATAAACCTTCCCTCACACCATTATCCTTACTAGGGCCATTAGGGAGTTGGCTTAGGGTATTTGGCAGGAATACTAGACCTTCCAGGAAAGCATCTCTCACAGACTGTATGATTCATTGCAAGGTAGCTCTAAAATAAACAATATTCTACACAATATGTATACAGTATGAAATATAATATATTGCTATCAATTAATAACAGTATAAATAAAATATTCTGATAATATACGTAATAATAAAGAAACAAATGTCTCCTAACATGTGGCCTTTAAAAAAAAAAAAAAAAAAAAAAAGGGAAGATGTTTTCAAATGAGATATTTGTGAGACTAGACACAGTTATCAGGGTCATTTGGAGTTGCACTTGTTGTATTAACTCCAAAAGATATGATGTCACTCTCTTTCTCAGCGCCAGCTTGTAGCACCTGCTCAGATCTGTCTTATACTGGGAGTCCTCTTACAAAGTTACAAGTAGGATTAAAGTTAAAAGTAGGATTTGTTTGTGTGAGTGTGTGTTAGGGAAATTTAATTGTAACCTTTTACCTCTATGTGTCAGACATTTTTTAGTGACCATACTGTATGTGTTAGGTCTTTTTCTAGAGTGGAAAATTACTGTTTGCACTTTCTAAATCCCAAGCACCACTATTAATTTTGCACATAATTGTTTTAATACACTTAAATGTAAGTATTAAAGGTAACTGTAACCCGTCCCACACTTCATGTGCTGCAGACACAAATGACACCTAAAATTATGTGGCTTGTTGAGGAGAAGTGTGCTATTACTTTACTAAAGATTCAGATGAACGATTATAGGTTGCTGTGAGATAAAACTGACAAAACAAATTCAATAGACTCACATTGAGGGAGGGACCTGAGCCATATCCACAGATCAGAATATCATAGAGACTTGGGGATGGTCTCTTTTAATGTAAGCAACTACATAGCAACATTGCAAAAAAAAAAAAAATTAGAAAGAAAGAAAGAAGAAGCTTAGAACATCTTAGAAACCGCATAGCAAACACCTTTGCAACACCCTATAAACCAATCAGTACACCTTAGAAACCACATACCAATGTGCTAAAATCCAATAAAGACACCTTAGTAACCAACCAGAACACCTTAGCAGTGCTCTAGAAACCACCCATTTAGAAACTGCATAGTGATGATGCAAAAAAAAAAACTCAGAACACCATAGCAACTGCACAGCAATGTCCTGCCAACCACCCAGGACGCCTTAACAACACTCCAACCCAGTACACTTTATAAACTGCACAGCAACATTGCAAAAACACTCAGAAAACATTAACAGCCTTAACAACCACCCAGAACACCCTAACAACACCCTAGAAACCACAAAGCAATGTTGCAAAAACACTCAGAACACATTAGAAACTGGACAGCAACATCCCTGCAACCAGAACCATATCCCGGCAACCACAACACCCTATAAACCACTCAGAATAGCTTAGAAACTGCATAGCAATGTTGCATAAAACACTCAGAACACCTTAGAAACCACATAGCAACACTCCAACAACGCCCTGGAAACCACACCTTGAAACCCGCATAGCAATGCTGCAAAAACACTTAGAACACCTTAAAGCGTTCTTAAAACTACTAAAATGCCTTGTCATGGTGGTTTTGCACAAGTTTTGCATTTTGTTTTGTTTTTCATTGTCACTTTCACACTCACATTGGGTTGTAAAATGAAAATTCCACATTTCCAGTGATATTACAGTTTTTCTCAGTCGCTTTGGTGCATTTCTCACATCACTATTTACATTTGCACTACAGTTAATGCAGTTCTCAAAACAATTAGTACAAACTGCAAAAACTAGTTGATAACCTGCAAAAGCGTGTCACTTTCTCAAAATGGATAGCTCATTCCTCAAAAGCAAGTATTCATGTCAATGAAAGTGTCAGTGTCATCAAGATGAAAAGTCCTGACACCATTGTTTATGAACAAGATAATCAAATGGCTTTGTCATGTTTTCATTATGACAGTTTACTCTGTAAATGTTTTCCAATGTAAAAAAGTCAGATCTTGGTGACACCACCTGAAAATGCTCTAGACAGCACTACATACTATTTGCACAGCCATTTGAAAAATACAGTAAAGTTACACATTACTGTATTTAGTGAGGTAACTGAGTACAAGACACTGAATATGTATGTTTCACATTTTTACTGCATATGCTCTTTGCAATTCTAATTTGTTCACAGCATTGTGCAAAAGAAAAAATACACCCTTATTTACAATAAACATAAACTCCCTTTGGGTAGAGCCGTGCACAACTGTAAACAATATTGCAGTACATATTGGAACTGAACATACATAGTACTGTAATCATTCATGCACATCCAGATGTTCCTCTCTGTCTGGCCACATAATTTCATTACATCACAGCGAATATCATCTCTTGCTCAATTGCAAATTGTTCAATTTAGGAGACATTTTCAGGGGAAAAAAAATATTTTAAAAAATGTGTACAATTTCCTTGACAGATTTTGACAACTAGTTCAACATTTTTGTATGCAATGACTCAAGCAATGAAATGAGGACTATTAGTTTTATATGGAATGACTATTCAGCATTCACAAGTATAGTTAATTTTGACTGACATGACATAAGCAAATGATAATGTTATAAAACAGCAGAGAGTTGTATGAAAGCAATTGTTGCATGTCCAAAAGCATTTGCAATTTGTTGGAAGGAATGAGAAACTGCTACTATGATGTGCACAAATGACTAAATGTTGTGGAGGTTGAACTAACTGTTGTGCAAATGTAAATAGTGATGTGAGAAATGCACCAAAGCGACTGAGAAAAACTGTAAATATTGGAAGTAAAAATATATGCCTTTCCAAGTCTGTAATCAGAGAGGATTAAAAACAGCTCACGTCAAACACCTCCACAGGGCTTTTTGATGCTGCAACCTCTTCTCTCTTTTTCCACATGTTCTTTCATGTATCTGAAGAGCACAGTGTCGACAGTGACTTTCTGTCAAGTTTAGTCAAGAACTCTGGCTATAGAAGCCTATCAAAGTGGAGTTCAGACTCTTCCTACTCTGCACGCTCCAGACACTCGCTCTCTGTTGCTCTTAAAAGCTCAGAGTGACGAAGACGTCTGACCCGGTGCTGTCAAGGTCCTGGCTGTCTGACCGTCGGCAGTGAAATTAATGACTGTGCTGCAGCCGTTTGATGTCTGTCTACTTTCAAGAGCTTACAGGATGTCATCTTCTGCCCCATATATGCAATCCTACCCTTAAATGATACTGGTCAGATCAAAGCTCTGCAGCTGTTAAAGCAGACACGTTACGGCGGACCAGAATGCACCTTTAAGAAGAGTCTGTTTTATCAAGTGACTCAACAGAAACTTAACAAGCGTGTGACATGGTTTGCATATAAACAGCCACTCTGTGTCGATTGCGTGGCAGTTTGACAGTGTGGTTAGTGATGTGAGTGTGTAGCATGGTGAAAGTGTGTGTAAGTGTGTGTGTGTGTTGCTCTCCGCAGTGGTGTGCGGTGATGTGGGACTGACAGGCATGGACTGTAGCCCGGACCTCCCTGTGTAGGAGGCTTTGGGCAGCGCAGGCCTGATTAGGCAACATGAGGCAGGCTGAGTGTTGACATCATCCCCTTAATAACTCCTTCACCGCTCAGACACACCACCCACATGCACACATGATTCCTGCCGATCATTACAGCATACGCCCTGGGATAATAAAAGTGACACCCAGAGCCAGAGTGCGGCTGATATGACGACACCTGTCACAGATCCGCTCACTACGGCCACTATGGCACATTCACCATGCGAAACCAGATGATGGACCGTAAATTAAAGGGATAGTTCAGCCAAAAAATTTGCATTCTGTCATCGTTTACTCGTCCACATGTCGTTCCAAACCTGCTTTTGTCCATACAATAAAAATCAGTGGGGTCCAAAAACAACATTGGACCCTACTGACTTTCACTGCTCAGACAAGAAAACAGATTTATTTTTTCAAAAAAGCTTTTTGTGTTCCACGAAACAATGTACACCTCCTTTCAATAGTTGGTGTACATTGAAGTCTCTCATGGTCGCCAAAGCTGCATTTATTTGATCAAAAAGTACAGTAAAAACAATATTGTATAATATTATAACACCTTAAAATATTGTTTTCTATTTTAATATAGTATTTTAAATTTTCACCCAAATAAATGGTTTTAAGCAATTTATTTATTTTGCTGTAGTGTGTCAGTAAGTAATATTAGTTTACATTTCCAAACATTTCTTTTGTTATTAATTGTTATAATCCAGAGTGATTTTTGTATGCACAAGGAGTCTGACAACAGCCGGTGATCTGATCTCACCATCATCGAGTCTGTCTGGGATTACATGAAGAAACAGAAAAAACTGAGACAGACTAAATCCAGAAGCACTTTGGCAACGTCTTCATGATGCCTGAAGAAACCTACCTACAGTAATTTCAATTTTGGGGCGAACTATCCCTTTAAAATATTATTGTTTGCTAAATTCCTGCGTTTTACACACCCCTCTCAGTTTTCACAGTGGCATGCAATTACTTTCAGAAATAACAAACACTTGGCCTCTGATTTAACTTGATTCACGTTATCGGCTCAGACTTGTCAGAAGTACAGTCTTTTTCGCATGCGCATAAAACTGGTGTATCTTGTCCAATCCAAAACTGTTGAATAATCCCTCTTACATTCCTTTGCTCTCCAAGTCAAACATATCTCCCTCTCTGCAGCTTCGCTGAGGTGGCCTGGCTTCTTTGGGCCCTTTGTGTGTGTGGTCCTTACCAGGGTGGCAACCGCACGGCTTGAGTCCGTCCTCTGTGGCGGCCCACCTGCTGCTTCTGGGATTCGCCGTGGCGCACTCTCTCCTGCTGCCAGGCCGCCCCTCCCTTCTCAATGAGAGACGTCGAAACCAAATATTTACACAAGGAACTGCTGGAATGCAGGGCTGTTGTAACTGTAGGCTGTTCAAAACCATGTTGAAATAATAGCCAGAGGTGTTTTGACTCATCAGAGAACCTGAGCAGGGTACCTTTGATGTGCCTGTGAATGTAATTTTGTTACAGCTGAAATCAGCTGAAGAACGTTCCTCTCTTTTGATCTGTTTAAAAGTGGTGACCGTTTGAGAGTCTATCCAGTGTTGCTGTTGAACAGTATATCGTGCTTGTCACTTTACACCTTTATTTGTTTTTGGCAATGGAATATTTGAAACTGTGCAACTGTGCGACTGACTGTATTTTGTCGGATACTTGGTTTCCATTTCTGTGATGATGCACTAAGTTGTCCTCACTTGTTTTTATACACTGTAAAAAAAATTCTGTCATTTTTCCTCCAACCCCCATTGCAAATCAGGTTTATTGGCACAATACAGACTTTCAGCTGTTTGCAAGGAACAAATCAAACAAAAGTAATTGAAATAGCTAAACACAACAAATGTTTCAAGTGTTTTCCCCAAATTCAACTGAAAATGCAACTTTTAATGACTTCTGCTGTCTCAAAATTATTCAACCCCTTCATGGCAAGCAACTTTAGTACTTAGTAGAACACCCTTTTGCTGTTATGCTGCAATCGAGATGTATAACCAGACACCAGCTTCTGGCAGCGTTTCTGAGGAATCTTAGCCCATTCCTCTTGAGAAATGGCCTCCAGTTCAGTAATATTCTTGGGTTTGCATGCTCCAACCGCCTTCTTCAAATCCCACCAGAGATTTTATGGGGTTCAAGTCAGGTGACTCTGATGGCCACTGTAGAATCTTCCAGGATTTCTTCTGCAACCAAGCCTTGGTGGAATTTGAGGTATGTTTGGGAGCATTGTCCTGTTGGAAGGTCCAATGACACCCAAGCTTCAGCTTCCTCACTGACGGAAATCCATCTTGCCTTCCACACTCTGCAGAGGATGCAAAGCAGCCCCAGAGCATCCATGCACCACCATGCTTAACAGTAGTGTTTTTTTCGACATGCTTTATTATTCTTCCTCCAGACATACAGCTGATCCATAGGGCTGAAAAGTTCCAGTTTTGTTTCATCACTCCACAGAACAGAATCTCAAAACTTCTGTGGCTTATTTATATGATTTTAAGCAAACTGGAGTAGTGGAGTACGTCTTTGAGTTCTGGCATGGAAACCGCATGCGTTTAGTGCGTGTTGCCACCAAGTCTTGCTGCAGGTCTTTTACAGTCACTCAAGGGTTTTTCTGAACCTGCCTTCTCAGAAATCTGGTTGCAGCTGTTGATAGCTTCCATTTTTTGCCCCATCCAGGTAGTGTAACCACTGTTCCTTTAACTTTGAACTTGCTAACTATGCTTGTCTATAGGAACATTTAGTGCTTTCGCTATCTTTTTTTTTATATTTATGTTTATGAAAGGCGATCTTCTCTTAACTTTTTGGACCATTTTTTTTACTTATAAACCTTATTTGACCATATTTCTAACATGCAGTCAAACGTGACAGTCAACAAACCTAGCCAGTTCAGATATTTCATGTGTTCTAGCTCAAGCAAACCTGGTGCAACTATTGAAGCCCTTGATTAGTTGCATCAGGTGTGCTTGAGACAGCACCTGTGTTACAGATTTGTGCTGTTGTTTTCTGTTCAGGGGGTTGAATAATTTTGAGACTGCAGAAGTCATTAAAAGTTGCATTTTCAGTTGAATTTGGGGAAACCACTATTTCAATTACTTTTGTTTGATTTGTTCCTTGCAAACAGCTGAAAGTCTGTAAATGTTGCCAATACACCTGATTTGCAAAATTGAATAATTTTGATTAAAACTGTAAATATACTGTACACACCATGGTCAAAAGCTTGGGTCTGGTAAGTTTTTTAAAATGTTTTTGAAGTATCTTATGCTCACCAAGGCTAAGTTCATTTGACCAAAATACAGTAAAACATAATATTGTGAAATATTATTAGCTACAATTTAAAATAACTTTATTAATGAAATCACATGAAATCTGATTTCATGTTCACATCAGGTGGCCGAGTTGCATATCTGTATTACTGAGCAAACTTGTCAAGTGTTATCATTCTATTTCCGAATCAAGAATAACTTTATTTTAAATAAAGTTTGTAATAAAAATAATCAAATGTAGTAAGGTATATTTTCTAAATTGAATCGGGTTACTTCCGGTTTAAGCCCCATCTACATTTGGTACTATCCGAATTTGACATTCAGAAAGAGTTATATTTTGCCATTGCGATAAATAAAGGTGCTGATAATGGCTTCATTGCACATCCTTATTACTTTATATGACAAATCCTTTAAGTTTCACAAGATAAACAATAAAAAGCATGCCATCTGCAGAAGCATCATGAAAATATAAGGTATGTTTTCAGTTAAACGCTCTTACCAGTGTGTTGTGAGAGAGAGCGGAGCGTTCACACTGTTCTGATTGGCTGTGATGATGTTGCTTTCAGTGTGGACAGACAATTGTCTTTCATGAGGCCTGAATGAATAGACAGCTACCAAGCCAGACAGAGAATGGCTACATCTCTTGGTTTACTGAAAAGCATTTTTCACATTGGAATCTGTCAGAGTATTACCTGAATCCATTTTTTCTTATCTATGTGAACCATTGGCAGGGTACAAAAGGGGCTCTGTGAAACAATTTATGCTATAACAAGATAATGTCTCTCTCACTAGATTCATTAAGCTTCATGTGTTGGCTGTATCTCGCCACAACGTTCCAACACAGTGCTTTGTGTGTCAGTCTATTGTTCTGCTGTAAGTGATGACGGTGACCTTTGTTATCAGCCTATTATTCCTTTGTCTTTTACCTGCCATCTTGTAGCGCTGGGTCTGACAGGAGAGTGTGGCCCTAAACCATTTAATATCAGATAGTGTACAGCATTGTTATTCCACCAACTTGACACTCAACCAGGACTAACTAGAAATAAACTAGCCTGGAAAAGTCCAACTGATGTAAGCTAGCCTTTTCAGATTGCAGAATCTGTTTTTATTTTATTTTACACAAAACTGCACTGATATGTAAATGTTACCCGATGCTGATAACTGATAATTATTTATATTTTGGAACTGATAGCTAATATATTGTCCATCTACATTTTTCTGATGTGACAAAAAGCCCCAGATTTCTGAATGCTTCAAATGACACCAGACATAATTTACTGTACATCTACTGTACTGTACACATTTTTAGAAGCTTTTCATTTTAACTGGTTAAAATTGTAAAGTATTTATTAATTTTTTTTTACATTTTTGAAAGAGATGTCTTATAGCTACTCTCCAAGGCTGCATTTATTAAATACAGTAAAACAGTAATATTGTGGAATTATTATTGCAATTTAAAATAACTTCTATTTAAATATTCCCCCACAAAAATATTACGCAGCAAAAACTGTTTTGAACATTGATAATAATAAGAAATGTTTCTTGAGCATCAAATCAGCATATTAGAATGATATCTGAAGGATCGTGTGACACTGCAGACTGGAGTAATGATGCTGAAAATTCAGCTTTGCCATCAGGAATAAATTACATTTTAAAATATATTCAAATAGAAAACAGGTATTCCAAACTGTACAAATATATTTCACAATTGTACTTAATTTTTTTATCAAGTAAGTATAGCCTTGCTGAGCCTAAGAGACTTCTTTCAAAAACGTTGACATTTTTTTGACAGTGTACAACAGCAGAAAACAAACTTAATTTCTTTAATGTAATCTTTTAACAAATGGGCCTACATTTAAATAAATAAATCATGCATGCCTCTGTATAACAAAAAATATGAAAAATAATAAAGAAATTCGAAAGTGTTCTATAACATACAAGCTCTGAGAAAACATATTTTTTATTTGTGTTTAAAAATAATGGCAACTAGAATAATGTGAGATGCCATTTTGTTTGTGGGTTTAATTTGTTGCCTTTCATACATCAACATGTTTTACTTACGGAACCGATAACTTTATATAGGTATATTTATTGGCTGATACCAATATGGCATCTCTAGTCATTGTGTAAAATAGAAAAGATGTGCTTTTAAAATTAGTTCATTCAGACTGCCCCCATTTTCTTACTTCAGGTGATTCAAAAGAGGCCCAAACTTGGGATTTATGACATTCCAAACAACTGGCGTTCTACATCAGAGTGCTCTTCATTTATCACACCCTCATTTGACACTCCTATTTCCAGAGGCCCACTCTTCCCCACCAGCAGCTCTCCCAGGACAGGAACAGGGCACATTCACCCTGCATCAACTTCACTGTAAGTCTTCTGCTTCAGTTATCTGTCAGAGAAACGTAAACACTAAAGGGAGGCTTGCACGCACGTGGAGCACGCTGGGAAAGCAGCTCCGCTGTGAATGTTTATAAGTGCTTATTATGGCGGTTAATGCCCTCTGTGATTTACAGGCTGTTCTTGAAATCGAATGTTTAACTTTGGCCAATAAAGCTGTGTGAATCAGCTCATGACTCACCTTTTCTGACTGAACATATATGAGCGAATGTGTGTTTAGAGTACGTTTGGTTTACACAGCTAAGACCACCATCACATAAGGAGATATTAAAATACTGAAAGGAGTGTAAATATTCCAGAAGTTTCGTATTTGTCTTCTCTTCTGTGCGTTTCAAAAAAAAAAAAAAAAATGGTCAGAACATAATAAGAACACATGGTGTAGGTTGCTGTGGTTTTGCCCCTGCAGAGATGAGCTGAATAACACCTGTATTGGGGGTAACTTTCTAAAAGTAGTGACGCTATTAACATTTTTCAATAGTGTGACAGTACTTCAGCTGTTTTCAGAGTAGACCTGTATACAGTGCATCCGTAAGTATTCACAGCTCTTCACTTTTTCCACATTTTGTTATGTTACAGCCTTATTCCATAATGGATTAAATTCATTATTACCCTCACAATTCTACAAACAATACCCCATAATCACAACGTGAAAGAAGTTTGTTTGAAATTTTTGCAAAATTATTAAAAATAAAAAAAGGAAAGAAATCAAGTATTTTTGAATATGATGCTACAAGCTTATCACACCTATTTTGGGACAGTTTCTCCCATTCTTCTTTGCAGAACCTCTCAAGCTCCATCAGGTTGGATGGGGAGCGTGGGTGCACAGCCATTTTCAGATCTCTCCAGAGATGTTCAATCGGGTTCAAGTCTGGGCTTTGTCTGGGCAACTCAAGGACATTCGCAGAGTTGTCCCGTACACTAAAATGTACTCATAGCCATTATGATAAAACAGGTGGTAAAATAGAAAGCCACATGATGAATCATAGCTCATTGTAAGTGGCCTGTCCATAAAACATGGCCAATAGTCAAATATATATGGTGAACAGGGTCATTCAGGCAAAGGCAAAACACCATCAGGGTAACACACATGAGATTCAAATAATGCAATAAATATTAGTGTAACTTCGTCAAATTTCAACCAGCTTTATATTGTTACAATGTCAGTAGTATATGTAAATGAACAAAGTTTACTCATTCAGTGTTACATGGACTGAGAAATCTACGTTTGTTAGCAGAATGTGTCATCCGGAGGAAATTTTGGCAGCTCCAGGACTTTCGTGAAAACTACAGATTATACTTTCGCATTTTTGTCGGATCGACAGAGGGTTATTACAGAGCAGTTATTGTAGAGGTAGGTTTATCATGAACATTTTTTGTATTTTGTCTACTCTTTAAACAGCATTATGGTATTCGAAAAACAGTAGGCGAAAAGTACATGGATGACCTACTACTTCCGGCAATATTCTTAAATGCACATTCGATAGAGACCACAGGATATGATTTAAGAATGGGAGTGAAGCGACGCAACTGACGCTAGTAGGTCACGTGACAGTGACAACATGGCGGATGTAGTATACAAATTTTATTTATACTACCCATATTCACTCTATATAGAGCATAGTTTTTTAATGGCCACAAAGTAAATTAAAATTAAAATATAGTACCAACTCAGACAGTGTGTGACATTCAGATGTCAGTTTGAAATGTTGACTACAAAGTTACAAACACAGGTTTTTTCTCCATATTTAAGATTCTTTGCAGTGTTTAGCCATCGCGCTGAATCCTTCACTGGGAACCAAAAGTAACTCACTCCCGCTAGATGTTTACCCTTTGAATTCTTGCACCCGGGAACAATACAAGTCGACAGCACTATAATTAAAAGTTTTCTAAGAAGTTTTTCCTACTAAAGCGAGGTGGTATTTGGTCAAGCGTATCCATAGCAGACTGATGGTAGTGGCCTTGGATGGCAACATTATGGGTGTTGAAGGTTTCCTACCTATTCGGCAAAAGGGAACACAACAGCCTTTTTTCCTTTGTTTTCTCTGGATTCATCGATTTATTTTTTTTCACCTTTGTGCTGCATAGGCAGAAAAGTTTTATTGAAAGCCCATTTTACCAGCAGTGAAGCACCCCTTTAAGTAACAGAAAATGTAACACAAGACTCATAATGTATATAACCGATAACAAAAATGAGAAGACACAAAATTGTTTCTATAAAAATAATCATATGTTATGTGTTTTCTTTTCTGGGACTGTCATTTTACTATTTTTAAGTGCTTCATAGGTTTTAATTATGTCAAATTTTACACCATTTTGATTATTTTACAGTAAATTTATTAAAACACGTATAGCTTTTAGCATAGCAGCTATGATGGATGAGTAGTTTGCAGCTTGGTAGTTTTTAAAAGTAGCTTCTGCACCTGTGTATGTTCTCCACTTTTTTTTTCATGGCTCTGGTGCAGTATATTGGGATTTCCTGTAGAATGAAGAATGACGCCTGAAACACTGTCAGAAAAAGGAGACAGCAGCTAGTTTTCAGAAGCAGTACTAACAGGCTTTTACACAGCCTCCAGACTGTTAGAGGCCAGCAGAGGACCAAAACACAGAATCTGTTTCTGGACTAGACTGCATGTCCTGGGGCGGCTCAGCAGGAGCTCGGTTATAATTTGTCTAAAAGTGCTGGAAGTTGTCTCAGTGGAGCTCCAGTTGAACAGCCCACAGTCATGTCGTCAGAGCAGAGAGACGGCTTAGTCTGTAAGGACCGGAGTGTGGCTCTGGCTTGTCTAAACATGGGACAGTATAGTTTGACATGGGATAGGAAGACAGAAGGAGGTTAAGACTGTGCAAATGTGCGGCACTAGACACTAGAAAGCAGGAGAGAGACCAGATTATATTGCTTTGCCCTGCTTTTGTACTCTTCTCAGTTCCTTGGAGCTGCCCCTTAAGAACTGGGTCACAGAGACAGAGAAGGAGAGAGAGAATAGTCAGAGAGAGAGAGAGCGAGAGAGAGAGAGAGAGAGAGAGAGAGAGAGAGAGAGAGAGAGAGAGAGAGAGAGAGAGAGAGAGAGAGAGAGAGAGAGAGAGAGAGAGAGAGAGAGAGAGAGAGAGAGAGAGAGAGATAATAGCTTATAGAAGTCTCTCTAGGTTCAAGCAGAACCTGAAGGAAATGAAAGCACTTAAGAGATAGTTTTGCCAGTGTCAGGCAAAGTCCATGTCTATTTTTATTAGTCACTGCGATTGTGAATACAATTTAAGAAAAATCTACATTTGGGGATCGATATGCTGATCTGTACTGATTTTTTACTGGAATAGTCAGATTGTGTGTGTGTGTGTGTGTGTGTGTGTGTGTGTGTGTGTGTGTGTGTGTGTGTGTGTGTGTGTGTGTGTGTGTGTGTGTGTGTGTGTTTTTAAATGCAACCTTTTTGAATGCTGAGTATTGTAAATTATGTTCTGTATGTCAATAAAAATATCCTTTTCAGTTTTGATAATGTTTGAGTCATGAAGAAAAATGAATTAATTCGTATTATTTAGAAGGATGCATGAAACAAACTCAATTTGCATATTTTTCTGTTTTCCTCGTCATTTTGTTGTTTGTTTGCTCTGCATCCTGAAATGGGGCATCAGGCTCATTGAATATTTATGCTACTTAAGTGTTAATAATTGACACCGCTGGCATATTTTCCTTAGGAAGAGCTCACACACTCAGAACAGAGAATAATTTTTCACTGATTTCTGGGGACTGGGATGAAACAAAACAAAAACATATTTTTTTATATATATCTAATTACTTAAAACAAGTATTGGTTTAGCACGTTCATGTTCATGTCTTATAAAATAAGTGTTTTTCATTGCTATTACCCAATATGGATCAACACCTTCAGATACTGTTAAAAAATAATGCGTTATATTGATTGCAAATATAGACAATCACCGTTGGCATCTGTCAGGTTTTCTGAGATTTTCTGTTGGTTTTCATGGGACTTTATGTTAGTTTCATCGTCACGGTCTTCATTTGAGTTCTGTCATCATCGTCATTAGTTCAGTTCATTCACCTGTGTGTTGTTAATTAGTCTATCATCTTGATTTCCATCACCTGTTATTAGTCATTATCTTCTGTGTATTTAAGTTCCTGTCTTTCACCAGTCTATTGTTGGTCAATGTTTGAGCATCAGCTCACTGTGTCGTTCCTGTTCTTTGTATTTTGCCTTTTGAAAATTAAACCTTTGGATTTATTAGCATCCACCTGTTTGCCTCCTTCATCATCCACCCTGAGTGTTACAGCATCAATCAAGCATGGTTTTAAATTGATTGTAATCTCCATCTATTGGATTGTCAACAAACTCAGAAAATATGGGTCAAATTATTGTTGGCAAAATATTTTGCCAATGACACGTTTACTAAATGCAATATCCATTTTTTTTTCTTTATAATTTGTGTGTCAGAGAAAATCAAGCTGGTGACACAGAAAAAGCACAATTATTTAAGTCCCCCTGTAGTCAATAATTAACTGATCTAGACATATTTTAACGTTTTTTTCCTATGAAAAATGTCTTTAAAATAGCTTAAATGTAACTCTAAACCCTTGCTTCAGTTAATACCGGTATGCGGATTCATGAATATGCTTATTAGCCCCGCCCCCACTCGCTGACACCAGCTCAGCTCAGAGATTCACTTGGTCATCTTACTGAGGTAAATGCTGCACAATGGTCTCGCTCTTTACAACGTCGAACACATAACGGTAATTAATATGATTAGCCTTTTGCTATTAACAACCAGCTAATAATGTGTTGCTAATGTTATGGAAAATAACCATGTACCCATCCGCCATCTCGGAGTCAATATGCTGCCTTCTAAATCATCAGAAACGCTTTGAACAACTCAGAACGTCAGTGGAGAAAGGCATATAGTTTATCACAACATCTTAATATACATTTTATATTATGAATTTTTATGAATTAGGAAGGACAGGTGGTTTTATGCAGTGAATGAAAAGTGTGATCATTTTGAGAAAGAAAATCAACTGAAGGGGTTTGTGATAGGAATATTGTTAATCTCATGTTTCATGAAGCAGTGTTTTTATTTATTTATTTATTTATTTAATATAAAACTTCCACACCCACTTTTGAGAGTAAAAAATGCATCATCTGTGGCATTGGCACAAATTTAATTTTCATCTCTTCTATTTTCTCTTTCTCCTTTTCTCTCCGTAGACAAAAGCAAGTTTCGGGATGCATTAGCCCTCGCTGCATCTGTCTTCCTCCGACAGCTCAGGAGTGAAAACAAAAGAATGAATGAAAGAGAAGATGAGATAAGACAAGCCAAAAAGCAAGTGAAGTCATTCTTTTTTCTTTGCCTCCAGCTTTTAGTTAGAAAAGCCTTTATTCCCCAAATTCTGTCGTGATGCATTATGCATGAGCTAAACACCCCTCTCCTGCAGATGCTTCTTGCCTCCTTTCACTTTTTTCTTCTTCTTCTGTGTACTATTCTTCTTTTTGGCTCTCGGTATGTATGCTCACCCTCTTTCTCTCCCTTTCTCCCTCTTCCTTTGTGTCTTAGTACATTTTTTCACCACCATACCCCCCCCCCCCCCCCCCCCCCTCTTTCTCTGTCCTTGCTCTCTTATTCTATCCTCTCTGCCCTCTCGTGTTGCCTTGTTGAAACACTAATGGCTTGGTACAAGTCATTTCCTCCCTGTGCGCTAACATGATTACTCTGTTTTTGTACTGTGTTTCTGTATGACAAATTTGTTTATGGGAAGAAAAGGCGTAAGAGAAAAAAAAACCATCATCTAATGACCCCGCCGAACAGGCCTGCAGCACAAAGAGGCTCAAAGCATCAAACTACTTGCAACAAAAGTCAATCTCTTTAATTACACAGTTCTAGTCAAAGGCTTTGAACATTATGCACGTCATCTGCAACTAATGTGTCTCACACAGACATGAACGCGAGAGGAGCTGAATATTAAACCAGTGATGTGAAAACTGATGATGAGCTTCAGAAACATACTCAGGCAGAAACAGAAAACAGAGTAATGGATTTTAAATGACTATTGCATTCTCAAAAGCTTAGTTAATATCCCAAGTCTCATAAAGTGAACTTAAACTTTCAATCTGCGAGTGTATAATGTTACAATTTTTTTTTACTTTCCTACGTTGCAGCTTTTACTCCTTGACTAGTTGACCAATGGCTGCACAGAAATAGCATATTTCCGTAGATTTGTATACATGCAAGTTGTTCACATTGTATTTCATAATTTTCGTAATAATTTTTTTTTTGCAGTTAAAATATCTTAAGAGTATCTTTTCTTGACAAGCAAAACTGTGTTAAGTATTAAAATATGTACATAAATATAAATGTATTCAAGTTTATAGCCTATGATATAAAAAATTATATTTTATTGGGATATCAATTACAATTTTTATGTAAAATGTCACTATTAAAGGTAAAAAAAAAAAATGCAGCTAAGTATAAAAATATGAACTGGGTCTAACACACTATATATTTTCTGTATTTTGGAACATATGCTATGCATGACAACACTTTCTGTCATTGTTATTGAAAGTAAGATGTGTGGTGTATTAGCTTTATCAAATAGTCCAACAATAGTAGTTCTCTTAAGCACATTCATACACAAGATCCTGACTAGATTGAATAGAGCATTGAGAAAATATATTGAAATGCTGCTGAGCCCCAGCGGTTTGAATGTTGTCTGAGCTGTATTCATACTGCCAATAGCGGATTTGCACTTTAATGAAGTGAATGGAGAAGAGGAGCAGATAATGAAGGTCAGGTGTGTGTGAAGGGTTAGTGTTTGCACATCCAAACAGGCCATGCTCCAGGGACCCTAAGAATGCGATTTGCAGGTAATATCACATGCGTAAAGAAGGTAAGACTCAGGTCAGACCTGCCAAAGACTGAAATATTTAATATAGGAAGTAATGCATAATTCCTGCAAGAGAGATTTCATTACAAACCAGTCACTACTCCAAGCCTTGTCAGGCCTTCACACCAGGTGTAATAATAAAAACATTAGCCTTTTCAGGAGTGTACATGCTTCATAGACTGACATTTTTCAATATGCTGTCTTTATGGAAATGATCTCAAAACGTTGACGTGTGTGATAAATGTATAAAAAAATAAATAAAAAAAAATGGCAATGGTATCATCAACAGGACCCCTGCAGACCCTCATGACTGTTAGGTCAGGTTAGGTCTTTTAAAATATCAAATAATTTGGCCTTTTTGTGACAATACATGGTTTATGTTGTAAAATGTGATGTGACTCTCGCAAACCTTAATGAAATTTATGAATGGATAATTCATAATAATTGTAAGAATAAATAAATATTAAAAAAATATATTTTAATTAAAAAAAATTATATTATTAAGATGTGTGCACTCACATACAGTTTATTCAAGGTGTAAGGAAAATTGTTATTGAAAAATAAAAGTAAAATGTTATTGAGTCAATACATTTAAACCTTTCTTTAAAATGGTATTTAAAAATTAAAAAAAACATATGAGTACATTTCTAAAAACTTGGATTATATTGAAAAATCCTTTTCTTCATTGCAACACTCTTATATGTCATTGAGCCAGGCCCCGTCTTAATATACAGTTAATTAGTTATTAAGATTGGTCAATTTAATATAATCATTTGGTCTGCTAAATTATATATATATATATATATATATGATAAATTATATATTATAATTATATATATATATAGATAAACTCACACGTTTGTGTAGTGCTGCCGGTAATCCCTACATTGTTGGGACAAAATTTCTCCACAAAGACAGTAATAATGTTTGACCCTGTGGAGAATTTTTTTTTTTATCCCCAGGAGGAAAACAACTTATAAATCATACTACATGATGTAAAAAAAAAAAAAAAAAAAAAAAACGTTTTCTGTAATTGGTAGGTTTAGTGGTAGGTTTAGGGTTAGGGGATACAATATACAATTTGTGCAGTATAAAAATCATTATGTCTATGGAAAGTCCCCATAAAACATGGAAAGCCAACTTGTGTGTGTGTGCGTGTGTGTGTGTGTGTGTGTGTGTGTGTCTACATGTGCTCCCAGCTGCTCCCTGTACAGTTTGCATTCTGAGTCCAAATCCAGCTGTTTCATCACTTGTAATTTGAGTTGCACTAAGTGAACCATTTCCTGTTCACTGGGACCGCTGAGGTTTGAATCTGTTCATATGGGCATTGGAAGCTTGGGTTCATTCCAGTTCAGTTCATGGTGCCAAAACAACACAAGTCGAACATGGAGCAGCTGAGAGACAAATGGACAAGAATGAAAGACAAAGGACTGTAAATGTGACACGCAAAATGTTGTCATGAAGATTATGTTTGACATGATCATGTTTGCTCAATTCCTCTGTCTAATGGAAGTAGATTACACTGAGAAGATTCATCATTCATTAGTAGATTCAAGGATGGATCTACCAGACAATCTGAATTGAAAGAATATGAACAAATCTTTATCTTCCTGTCCTTTTAAGTGCACTTTTCTCTATAGGATATGGAATGTAAACTTCATGTAGTACCCTGTGAGCAGGTTGGTTATTTAGATAAGCAATAATTGACAACAGGCCAGTTGAATTCTTACAAAAATAATGCACATCTGAGGTGGTAATGTGGCCGCAACGCATAACGAAGGCTTTAGCCATTGGTATGCAGTTATTAGAGAAAGAGAGATTGGTTGGTTGGTTGGTTTGTTGGGTGGGTGGGTTGTTGGGTTGGTTGGGTGGTTTGGTTTGGTTTGTTGGTGTGTTGGTTGGTTGGGTGGTTTGGTTGAGTGGGTTGTTTGGTTGGTTGGATGGGTTGTGTGGGTTGGTTGGTTGGTTGGTTGGTGGGTGGGTGGCTGGGAGGGTTGGTTGGTTGGTGGGTGGGTGGCTGGGCTGTTTGGTTGGTTGGTTGGTTGGTGGGTGGGTTGTTTGGTTGGTTGGATGGATGGGTTGTGTGGGTTGGTTTGTTGGTGGGTAGGACGGTTGGTTGGTTGGTTTGTTTGTTGGTGGGTTGGTTGGTTGGGGGGTTGGTTGGTTGGTTGGTGGGTGGGTGGGTGGGTTGGTTGGTTGGTGGGTGGGTGGGTGGGTGGGTTGGTGGGTGGGTGGGTGGGTTGTTTGATTGGTTGGGTTGGGTTGGGTTGGTTGGATGGATGGGTTGTGTGGGTTGGTTTGTTGGTGGCTTGGTTGGTGGGTTGGTTGGTTGGTTGGGAGGGTTGGTTTGTTGGTTGGTTGGTGGGTGGGTGAGTTGTTTGATTAGTTGGGTTGGGTTGGTTGGATGGGTTGTGTGGGTTGGTTTGTTGGTGGGTTGGTTGATGGGTTGTGTGGGTTGGTTTGTTGGTGGGTTGGTTGATGGGTTGTGTGGGTTG